>NC_092348.1:81185903-81532923 GCF_963676685.1 Mytilus edulis
GCTTTTTATTATTTATTGCATGCTGCATGCCTTGTTTTATTTGTTATTGCACATGTTTTTATATTCGGCGAAAAGCTCATTAGAGCTTATGTTTGCATTGTTTGTCAATATCCCGAATCCAAAAAAAGTTTTACTTACTTACTTACGTACTTATTTGTACCAAATGTATTCCAATACTTTACACAAGAATAAGTTACCATTACAGGATACAGGGGGAATTAAATTACTGAATACAAAATTTTATAAGCAATCGTACACAGACAGTAGCGGTCAGTTTTTGGACCAAGTCTCTATCTGGTACTATATATACGACATTCCAACTGGTCTAACATCTACAGTACGTTTATTTGCAGACGACACAATAGTTTATTTGGCAATAAAATCAAAATCCGATACATCCACATTACAAAAAGATCTGGACAAACTGAAATCGTAGGAAACTACATAAGATAAGTGTAATGTAATTTCAGTCACCAGAAATAAAAAAAACAAACACATTTAACTACACATTACACAATCATTCATTAGAACACGTAACAACAGCAAAATATCTGGGGGTTACCATCAGTTCCAACCTTAAATGGGATGTGCATATAAACAACATATGCAAGAAAGCTAATAGCACACAAGGCTTTCTAAGGAGTAACCTGAACATAAGCTCAACATCCATTAAAGAGCAATCATATACGTCCCTAGTAAGACTATCACTAGAGTATGCTTGCTCTGATTGGGATCCATACTTACAACAAGACATAGATAGCATTGAAAAAGTTCAAAGGAGGGATGCACGTTTTGTTACCAAAAAATACAGAAACACCTCAAGTGTTGGTAACATGTTACATCTTGAATGGCGCAGTTTCTCTGACAGAAATAGACACCAGATTGGTAACGCTTTATAAAATTGAACACGAAAAGGTTGCAATACCTTAAAATAATAAATCAATCCAACAAAAAAGACATTCTAATTCGAACATCTTCCAAACTCCATCCTGCAAAACACAGTACAGAAAATACTCCTAGTTTCCAAGAACTATTACCGACTGGAACAAACTACCCGATAACATTATAAATTGCATTTCGGTAGACTCTTTCAAATCTTCAAGTTCAAAGCATCAATATTAACTCAATTATAACATCTTACTTTTTGTATTTTTTAAAAGTTGTATCAATCAATGTTTTGTTGTAAGTTTCCTCCTGTGACAATAATAATTTGTTGAAGGCAGTCACTATATGGTAGAATTGAATAAATACTAATGAAATACTTTCATTGTATTATAAGATACTGATCAAGAACTTATATATAATTTTAAATCTCGATCATTCTCTGAAATAAACTCTATCAAAACTTGTTGATTTTTCAACACTGTATACCCCATGTAAAAATTTAAAAAATCGTATAAAAGAACTAAGAAATAACCAACAATGCTTTTTAACATGAAAATAGTAGTATTCCCTTTACATTAATTACTTTGGGATAATATATGGTATATTTTGTTAATAGTGAATGTGTTATAGTAATCGCAGACAAGACAAATCCCAGATCATTTAATTTCACATTCAGATGTAGAAATGATGCCCTTTCCATTAACAATCCAAATTCCAAAGGGTTTCACTAAAATAGCCCCCAGAATTAGAGATTTAAGAAACAGCTACTGCTTCCTGTGACTTATACCTCGAATTTCACTCAAGCGATCATCTCAGAAGCCGAGAAACCTATGACAAACGAGAAGATTTAAATTTTGAAATTATCAATTTTCTCCACTACAGTAGCAACATACCAACTTCGCCTTCATATGGGATACACATATCCCAACGCATTCTGTTTCCTAGAGTTTGCAGACTTTACTCAACGTCCATAGTGTCAGAGGAGAAGTTTGATGGACAAGGTGTATGCCAAAGAATATCCCGTTCTTTCTCTAAACAAAGTCTATCTGAAGCAACTTTTGACATTTTTACCTATTATACTTTTACTTGTTTGGTTTACACATTTTAATCAATACAAGAGGCTGTCACAACGACAGCAAACCGGATTTATTAACATTTATTTGTGTCCTGGCAATATCACAAGAACCATTACTGATGAATGGTGAAAGTGAAAATCGTCAATATCAAATTTGACCTCCATTTTGTCATCAGTATCAACATATTAAAATTTGAAAAGCTTAGATTGAATGGTTCATGAGTAAATGCAACAACCTGAATGGAAACGCCATTTTACGATCTTTCAAGAACCATAACTCCTGAACGGTAAAAGTCAAAATCGTCATTATTGAACTTGACCTCTATTTTGTCATCAGTAACAACATATTAAAATTTCAAAAGCTTTGGTTGAATGGTTCATGAGAAAATGCACGGACACGACGGGAAAAACCATTTTTCAATCTTTCAAGAACCATAACTCCTGAACGGTAAAAGTCAAAATCGTCATTATTGAACTTGACCTCCATTTTGTCATCAGTAACAGCATATTAAAATTTCGGAAGCTTTGGTAGAACAGTTCATGCATAAATGCACGGACACGACTGGAAACTCCATTTTTCAATCTTTCAAGAACCATAACTCCTGAACGGTAAAAGTCAAATTCGTCATTATTGAACTTGACCTCCATTCTTTCATTAGTAACAACATATTAAAATTTGGGAAGCTTTGGTAGAACAGTTCATGCGTAAATGCACGGACAACTCCATTTTTCAATCTTTCAAGAACCATAACTCCTGAACGGTAAAAGTCAAAATCGCCATTATTGAACTTGACCTTCATTTAGTTGTCAGTAACAACATATTAAAATTTTAAAAGCTTTGGTTGAACGGTTCATGAGTTAATGCACGGACAACATTTGATTGCCGCCCGCCCGCCCGGCCGCCCGCCGTACATCCCCAAATCAATAACCGACATTTTTGTCACAAAAATCCGGTTAAAAATGTAAATTTATGTTACTGTCATACAAATGAGAGTTGAAGCAAGCTTTAAACCCAAGTCTAATCCACCATTTTCTACAGGAAATGCCTGTACCTAGTCAGAAATGTTACAGTTGTTTTCCACGTTTAATGTGTATGGGCTTTTGATTTGGTCATTTGATAAGGGACTTTCCATTTTTGAATATTCCTTGAAGTTCAGTATTTTTTTATTTTACTTTTTTTTCAACTACTAAGGTTTATGTACCCTTCTGTAGCCATTTTTGTACGAATTTTTCAAATCTCAATTGTATCAAAACTAAAGATATAATAAATAATAAAGATAGGCCATTTAGTACATGTTCCAAGGGGAAACTTGATGTAAAGCATTATTTTTTACTGTTTCATTGCATTTGATAGAAAAAGAGGACTTTGTGGCAAATAAATCAAGATTTTTATAGAAAATCCACAGCCTTTAATACAGAGATTTTTGTTATAAAATTTGAAACATAAATTACTCACTTGATTTTCTATGATGTGCTAGTGTTTATTTTTTACAAAAAGTTCTAAGTAACCTGTAAATTCCAAAACACCTCGTGCTGAGTCACTAAAGTCGAGCGCATCCTAAAAGGTGTACTTGATTTTGGCCATATTTATACTTGTCTTAACCAATAACTACATTTATAAACTTGTTTTAAGGAAATCAATGCTAGCACTGCATGCAATAATCCTATACCTATCAGTCATCAAATTGCCAAATATGAGAGTACAAGGATAAAGGCTGTGGATTTTCTATATAAAAATCTTGATTTATTTGCCACAAAGTCCTCTTTTTCTATTAAATGCAATGGAACAGTAAAAAATAATGCTTTGCATCAAGTTTCCCCTTGGAATATGTACAAAATGGCCTATCTCTATTATTCATTATATCTGTAGTTTTGATACAATTGAAGTTTGAAAAGTTCGTACAAAAATGGCTACAGAAGGGTACATAAACCTTAAATTTGAAATATTACTTTTTCACATTATTTAAAAAAAATAGTAATTTAACAAAAATTTTAATTTACAAAGGAACTATTACCGGTAGTTGTTAGTGGCTTTGAACTAGCTTTCAGTAACTGTAAGTATTCTCAGATCTGTACTTAAGTGCTTTTTGTGTGGTTGTTGGAATATACAAGTACCCAGCCACGTCCACTATGTGTTTTTGTTAAATGTATATCTATTTGCATCCATCCGATGAGTTAAGCCTTTTTCAACTGATTTTTATAGTTTGTTCTTATGTTGAACTGTTACACCACTGTCCCAGGTTAAGGGAGGGTTGGGATCTCACGAACATGTTTAACCCCCCCATATTCTGTATGTATGTGCCTGTCCCAAGTCAGGAGCCTGTAATTCAGTGGTTGTCATTTGTTGATGTGTTACATATTTGTTTTTCATTCATTTTTTGGGATATATCTGTAAATTATGCCGTTAATTTTCTCGTTTGAATTGTTTAACATTTGTCTTTTCGGGGTATTTTACAGCTGACTGTGTTGACTCATTGAACTCATTGTTGAAGGCCTTACAGTGACCTATAGTTGTTATTTCTGTGTCATTTGGTCTATTGTGGAGAGTTGTCTCATTGCCATTTATACCACATCTTCTTTTTTTATATATGTGCAAGTGTATATCTAAAATACAGTAGCTGTTAGGCCAACCCTTTTAAAAATTACTTTCATGTTGTATCTTCAACTTTGAAATCTGTAACATCTCATAATCTGGAGGGATCACAAAGATCTAGCATGGCTTGATAAAAATACGAAGTAACTTAAATTGATGCCTCATCTCAATTTTATAAATTTTATTCATGCCAGCAATCTTGTCAATTACAAAATGACAAAAATAAAGCACAAAGCACTTCAGAAACTTCAACTAATTCAAGATCATATTTTTTTTTTACTAATTCTACTATCATATGCAATAGTACTAAGAGTATGTAAATTCACAACATAAATGACTTCACCAAACAAAACAAAATATAAGGAGTAATAAAACAATAAACAATAACATAAACACATATAAAAAGTTCAAATATGAGATTTCATAAAACACAGAAATTTAACAAATAAATTAACATAATTCAATTATGTTTTAAATTGTTAAATAAAATAAAATTAATCATTAATATCATAAAAACAGTGAGATTCTGAACTAAAAATTTCTAGAGATTCATCTTAAAGTATTCAAGTAGTAAATGTAACTGACCATTATACAAATACAAATGCATACCAAATATGCAATACTTCAATAACAATTACTAGTAGTATTAATGTTTTAGAGATAATAGGCAAAAATTATTGGTAGACATTTTCATCAAATGGAAAAACTCCTATGGTATTGTCTGATGGATAACCTATGCCAAGTAAGTAGAAACACTTACTTGTACCCTTTGGCAGCAGCAGACCATTAAAACTTGCATAATCTAAACTTCGTTATCTGCAATTTGGTTTCTTTTCTTCCTTTGAATCTAATTATTTAGTCAAAGCCCTGTTCATCTACATCCAGAAATCAAATTCTTAACATTTATACTATAGGCATAATAAAAATTTCATCTTAAAAATATATATCATTTACCCTTCAATTCAAAAGTCAATAAATTGTTTGTTGTATTCAAGTTTGGCACATTCTCAATAGAAATATCCATATAAATGAGCATTAAAACATAAATAAATAGCACTTCTCAGTCAAAAATAAAATAATTTTTTACTTCTAATATTTCGTTGTGTAGACCTATAACATGTTTCTTCTTATTTAGTTTTTTTTTTGGTACTGGGATATACAATGACCAAAAGTGACTTGATTATGGTCTTTAATGCATCTTCTTATAAAAAGTTTACATTTTTTGAGAAATATGCATGTATTGCATTTTCAATAGACACATTTTTCATCCTCTGTGAGTGTAACTCGAGAAAGTTGCCTTCTTTACATATATTGTACAAAATCTTTCTAAAAATATGTATGTGTTGTAAATGAAGCTAGCCTTCAAACTTATTTTTATAATAAGTTGTTAGTAAGCATGTTACCTTACACCATATGTCCATGTTGAAATATGGACTTCTGCTAAGTGATCAACAAATATTTTTTTTAACTTTTCAAACACCTCTCCTACTCAATAGGATATCAAGACAAATTTTGCAGCCAAAGTTCTAAAATTCACTTTTCATGTTATCCTGCTTGGTTTCCAATGTATCAGATCCTACAGAATCCTTTCTTGAAATGAATGTAATAAATTTGAGCATTCTATAAAATCTGGTTAGTTTTGTACAAATGGTTCTAGGTTCTAGGACTTTTAAATAGTTGTTTGTGTTTTAACTTTTAAGTGACTACTTGAGGGTCCCAATACAGCAAAAATCTTAATTTCAGATATTCTATTTTTAAATAGTACATTGAAACATCAAACAGTTCTGACTTTTGGTTTGTCCTTTATACTTTAGTGTCTTGTTCAGCAGAGTATTGTGAGCCTACAAATGGAATTTGAGATTCAAACTGTTCAGTAGGAGTTCCATCAATCATTTTTCTTTCTGTTCTGTGTTCTTTCGACACTGGACCCCAATCATCTGCTGGTTTTGCCAAGTTTTTTATCACCTGTATAAAATGAATGTGAAAAATATAATACTGGAATTTAAATAGAAGTATCATGATATAAAGGCTGATTTTTTTTTTTTTTTTATAGATGTCTGGTTGTTGGGTCACTGTCACATCAATATATATAATTCACTTCACATTTTCCTATATCAGTGTGAGGTTGCTAGTTCGAAGGCCACTTGTGCTGGAGCACTCGATTCAAATCTGAATGAACTAGGTTTGATAGTTTCCCCTTCAAAGGTCGTGGTTTTCTCTGGGCACTCCAGCTTCCTCCACCAATAAAAACTAGCCGCCACAAAATAGCCTAAATGCGGTGCTTAAAAGTGGCATTAAAACATCAAAAATCAAAATCAAATCAATCCTATATCAGTATTTATCATATGCAACTTTTTGGAATCAAATTCTTTACGAGCTATAAATATGAATTCCAATCACTTTATTAACCCTCATCAATTTCTTATAATGACACATATTGTATACATGTATATATGTATCTGTCTAAAAATTAAAACCAAACAGTGTTAGAATTAGTTTTTTTGCTGACAAATTCTGGTGTCTCAATGGGATTTGAACTCACACTTTTGATACACTACAGAACAAAATGCGTAGCCTCATGTCCAGCTGACCACATCCGCTATATAAAAATTTTATATCTATTTACAGAAGACTTATTTAACTTAACACCTCTTCAGTAACAGAAACTTCTATTAAGGATGTGAGCTCCTCAAGTTTTTGACTTTTTGCCAGATTTCCGAATCCTCATGTAGGGTCAATACATTATTTTGCCCACTAACCTCTACTTTTCTTTTCATCATTTGATTACATATGATTTAAAAATGTCATCTTTGATAATCTTATTAAATCCTTGTAATTTTTTTATACTTTTTGACAGAAAAATGATGACAATGTTAAATGTATGAACAATCTAGAGATATTCTTTTCCCACCAAATTTTCAATTGCTTTTAGAAAACAAGCACACAGACCCTTCATTCTTTTTGGCTTTAATAGTTCCTTTATTTATATACTATCAGTTTATATCATTCTTTTTGATAGCTTGTTATTTTGAAACAGAGTAGTGAACATTCTCAATTTTATAGTGAACATCCTTAAGTCAACAGAAAAACTTTACCTCTACTAATCCAAGTCCTGATGTACACTTTGCACAAACCACTTTATAAATGGCTATAGCTGGTATCAGTATGATAGAAGATAAGGTGATGATGAATCCCAAACCATCAGCCCACAATGGAAACACGTATTTGTCATATTTGGAAGACTTGAAATCAGCCCATGAAAATATCAAAATAGCCTGAAATAAAAAAGTTACATGTAAAGAATATTTTTTTTTATGTTAGTTTAAACATATTTATTTATAGTGGATTGGGAAACAAGTTATTGCAACTTACATAAGTCCCTATCCACTTTGCTGGTGTGAGTGCTAAGTTGTAGCGGCATTAGCCTGCTCTTTTCAGAAGGAGTCATTTACTAGCAAGAGATATGACTCTTTTTTAACACCAGTCAGCCTTTATCAGCCTTCCTACACAGACTATCATTGTATTTCAGGACCATACTCGCAAATGGTGTCAAGGGAGAGCTGAACATTCAGTCTCTGAAGTTTTTTCCTTGGAACGGGGATTGAACCAGGAACCTTTGTGTTGATTATCAGATGCTCTAACCACTACACAACAGCTCTCAATTTTTCATGTTGATGATGGATGGCTGTTAACTTCAAGTGCCAAATTGAATGAATACTTTCAATTCAAAATCTTATGCATATATCATTATGTAATTCTTGAAATTGCAAAAATTAATCTCACATATTTTAAGGTACAGACATTTGCTTTTTGTGTGTTTATTTCTGTGCTTATGCTGATTTTGTGTCATGGATAGATGCCCCATATCCATTGTTTTTCTATATATATATATATGTAAAAGATAGAAACACCAAGTGTATATATGTAACATGCTAGTTCACAGGAAGACATGTCACCCCCATCATTATTCTATTTCCAGGCCATCATGTCAACCGAATAGCAATAAATATAATCATGTGGTTGAGATCTTACAAAACATGTTTAACCTTGCCACATTTTTGTGCTGTCCCAAGTCAGGAAGGAGCCTCTGGTCTTTGCTAGTCTTGTATGATTTTTAATTTTAGTTTATTTATATATTTTGGAAATTAGTATGACGTCCATTATCACTGAACTAGTACACATTTTTGAGTAGGGCCAGCTGAAGCCAACCTCCATCCTCGATATCTTGAAGACCAATTTGTGGCTTTTGGCTGTTTGCTGCATTTTGGTGAAGTTGTTGTCTCTTTGAAATATTCTCCATTTCCATTCTTAATTCTAATTACTTCTTATGCTAAACAAATGCTAAAGGTATCTTATTATTGAGTCTTCAAAGTAAAACTGAACAAAACTTCATCTATAGATGTAAAGCACAGTTATCTTACCAATAAAGCTGTAGGTGCTACAAACTTCCAACTGTATTTCCATATATTGGAAGGACGCTTTCCCAACATAAGTTCTATATCTCCCAAAAATCTATCAGCACCTGGATAAAAATAAAAGCAGAAAATGAATATGCTGTTAGTGATTCACTGATACAGAAGGAGATGATTTCAGCAATAATTATTTGACCCTCAACAAATATATTTTTACAACACTTTCTATGACACAATTTTTACCTGATGTCCCCACTTGCATAAAACGTTATAAAGGGGCATAACTTGAGAACAGTAAAAGCAATGCCCCCCAAATTCCAACTTGATATCTGTTTTCTGCATAAGCATTATATCTCAGCCCCACCCCCCTTTAATCCAATAAACAGTATTACTCACCATATACCCACCCGATACCAATACATTCTACTAAACCAATCAATAGTAATGAATATGTAGCAGCATAGTTGTCAAACAGCTGTAGAATAAACATTCCCCCCTGAAACAAAAAAGGAAATGGATTTATAGAAAAGTAGTTATTTCAATCTTTTCCAGATTTGAAATTTAACTTAAAACAGTAAGAATGCGTCCTTGAATACAAATGTAAATTATAAATGACTGGGTTCAGAAAACAATTTACAAAGTGATAACAAACAGTGTATTAAATTCAAATTTGACATGATATATGGAATTTTTCCACATGATATCATTATTAACTTTCAGAGAAGACTTTTGAAAATCAAAATTTTATCTGATCAGAATAAAATGTAGACATTCATACAGAACCTTACCTGTGTACAAAATGCAAGTCCCAATAAGAAGCAAGTCACAGCAATCATGACCAATAATAACATCCTGCGTCTCTGATTGACACGGAACACATGTGGCCAGTAATCCATTAAAGTGGTATGGACTGTTGTCACAGTAGCAATCTGAAAGATGAATTATAATGTTATTGATAAAGCTCAGCACATGGATATCAATTTTTCTTTTCAAATATTTTATATTTATATAATACAAATCAGGAATATACATTAAAAAACAACATATTTGGATTTCATTTCAAAACAAAGAATCACCAAAAACATGTAGGGTTAATAGCTATTTCTGATAATTTTCACAACAACTGATGTATGTTGAAGTTATAAAATTTCTAAATTAAGATTGATATTTAGAAAGCTGAGATCATACGTACCTGTGTACCCAAACCTAATGTGATCAACATGGCAAAGAAGAGAACAGACCACAACTGTGATATTGGTAACTTTGTCACAACCTCTGGATAAACAACAAATGCTAAACCAGCACCTAAAATAACAAAATTATCATCAAATCTCATTTTCACAGAAAGGGGCCTTGGTGGTCGAGTGGTCTAAGTAGTTACTACTGTAATCACTAGCTAGTCAACACTGAGATTGTGAATTCGAACCCTGCTTGTGTGGGTGCACTCGACATCAATTTTAATAATAAAGGTCAGTGATTTTTCATTGACACTCTAACTTCCCCCACCAATAAAATTTAACTGCTCAGAAATAGCCCAAAAGTGGTGTTAAAAACACACACACAAAATCATTTCCACATAATATCCGTACTTTATTGTAATTTCCATGGTTATTGACTCCTGCCAAAAAGTCTTTTTAATTGTTTAATTTCAAACACATTTTGACTATTTCCCTGGTATAACCTTGCCAAAAACTTGAAAACAAGCTCAATAACATTGACTTTTTTGTGTAATTATAGAAAAAGTATGATCAGTCTGACATAAAATACAATTTGACAAAGTATAAAAAAAAGTTCCATTTTGTCTAATTTATTCTTATTCCTAAAATGTGTTAAATATAATATACCTTCACTTGCTACTTCGTCCAGTTTTACGTTCAGTTCATGTGCCATGTATCCAATGATGGCAAAAATGACCAGTCCAGCAAACACACTTGTCACACAATCCATCACAGATACAATAATGGCATCGCTGGAAAACAGACAATTTATGTAATTACAGATATTTTTTATGACGTTAAAGCTCTACAAATCAATATAAACTAGCTATTTTTGACATTCAAGCAATGTATGAATTTACATAATCTTTTATATTTTATATTAAAAAAATATCTAAATTGAACGGCTTTGCTACAGCAATAATGTTTTTACACTTAATATTATGTAGGAATGGAAAATTTCTTGTAGATTGAATGTCAATGAAATTTTCTATAAGATCTATAAAGATTACAATATTGAAATAAACAAATGCACAAAATATTAACTGACATGAAGTTCTCAAAATTTTATGTTTTTAGATATATAATATATATATGTATATGATATCATTGCTTTAAATCCAAAAATGCACAATATCTCAGGAATTATTCATTGTATGAAACTCCATGTCAATTTTATCAAAAATTAAAATTAAGTCACAAGGGTAGAATACATCAGACATCTGAATTCCATATCATCTAAGAATATATTTAGTACTTCCAAAATATATAGATATATTCTTACATGCAAAATCTTTGAAATAAGCCTGGTTTAGCAATCTGGTGAGGGCTATTCCAGAAAAAAATGTATGGGGGGGGTTGGAAGGCACTTTATATTAATAATACATGGGTGATGGGTATCAGAGCAACTTTTCACACTATAATGCACTATAATTCTCAATTACAATTGTCTGGGTGGCGGGTGCTGACAAAAACTGCCTTCCAACCCTCCCATTCATTTTTTTCTGGAATAGCCCTGAGTCAATAAGTTATTTTTTTTATTTTTAATTTGATGAAACTGTTTTTTAGCACTTACTGATGTTATATAAGATAATATGATGTAAATTCAAATGTCTTGTGTATGGACCTGCAAAATTAAATGTGCTCCAGAAACGTATCACTTGAGCTTCGTCAGATAAAAATCAACCAAATGCAATTGCACCTATACATGTACATATATCAGACTTTTATTGATTTTGGAACATTCAATTACGAAATAACAGACAAATTTAGGTCTGTTTAGTATGGTTTTTAGAATCAAACTCAATTTTTAAATAGTAACATACTTTGCATAAAGATTTTTTTTCAATTTGAAATAAGTAAATAGATTAATTGATATTCATATGTATAAGGTCGATTTCTATTCGATGCAGCTCACTTTATTTAGTATTCTTAAATTGAATAGCAAAAAACTGTCACTCATAGATTTAAGAAGATGTGGGATAAAGCCCAATTACTGTAAAAATTATTATAACCACCAATGGAAATTTTAAATATGCAAGTTCCTACAAAGATCCTTGCTTATTTTTCTTGGAGCAGCTGAAGTATTAGAAAAGTGATACTGTTGCAAAAACACATTTATAAATTAATCAATCTAATGCACTCTTTTAGCAACAACAAAAATCACAAATTGTAAGTGCACAGACAAGTGGAGGTAACTGACTGCACAGCAGTATATGGATCAGGTAAACTGGTTCCCCACCCCTGTAAATACTTACAGGAAGCAGTTATTACGGAACTTGTTATAACTGGCTAAAGTAATCAAACCTCCCCAGCAAGGTGACAGAGAGAAAAATATCTGTACAGCTGCATCAGCCCATACCTGTTAATAATATCCAATCAGATCAGTTCTTTTATAATATCCAATAAGATCAGTTTGCTTATAATATCCAATTAGATCAGTTCTTACTTAACATCATGTCAGATCAGCAACTATGGTTTAGATAAATAAAATTCCCAAAGACTTGCCTGCTTTACTTTCCTTCATTGAATTTCATCAAATATTACCATAAAAAAGGGTAATATGAACAATTCAATAAAGGTCAAGGTCATGACCTACTAGTACAGTGGGCACAGGACGTTTGCACTTTTTTACCTGTAAAACGATAGGACATTTGCACTTCAAATACTATGGACATATGCGCTTTAGATTTTGATTCACCTGTATTAAAGTGATTGGACATTTGCGCTTTTTATCTATGTATAAGTGAACCTAGATGTTCCAAATTTGCAACTACCTGACAGAAAATTATGTGACAATTGAATCAAGATTTCCAGCCATCATACAGTAAGCATACGACACATGGTCCAGAATCCTTCCATGCCCAATGCCCACTATAATGAACAGTTTTACTTGACTCATCCTGCTATGTTTTTCTTTTTGAAGAGTATCATTGAATAATAGTCGGCGAATTACAGAACTACAGTAAGATTCATTGTATTGATAAACAGGCACCCACTCAAGAATTGAGAAAGAGAAACTTGATTATTTATTTGAATTGTGGACAAAATACAAGTCAGAACAGATAACAAGAGCTATTTTTCACTCCTTAGGCTTCAACTATCTGACAAGCGAAAAAAATATATCAATGTGTTATGACCTGAATGTGATATGAAAGGTACCATGAATAGATTTTTAAACTTTTGACCATAAAGAAAAATATGACTTTTACTCTGCCAGGTCAAACCTGTGGGTCCCAAGCCCTTATAAAAGAGGAGGTCAGTTATAAAAACCAAATATTGCAAAAGAACAAATATCCTTTTTTTAAAAGCGCTATGATTTGAAGCCCATGTGTCCAAAATAAAAAGCACAAATGTCATATGAAAAAGCGCAAATCCCACGCCGAGTACAGTCATCATGGATGGTTTTGGTCATCATATGTGAAAAGGGAAAAGATGTTTATTACATTGCTTTTTCTGAAAATGATTGATTCTAGTGTCATCCCTGAAATTTTTTATCTATATCTCCCTTTCCTTTTGATCAGTGAAAAACAAAAATATTATCAATTTACAGCCTAATTCAACAAGAATTATAACTGGTCACCATTTATAGTGTAAAAATGACAAAGATCAAAATAAAATTCAAATGCAATGTCTTGTAACTATATAGATACATAAACTAAACATACATTCAAGACAAACTTCACATGCATGACCCGTCAAAATATTTGATCATATTGTCTACTTATCTTTAAAGATCAAATACAGATTTTATGCTTGCAATATAACAACTGTAAAAAGTTATTTCAGAAAAAAAATCTCAAAATCCTTGCAACTTTTTTAAAGAGCGTAATTATTTCCTATATATAAATATAATTTTACTTCAAATAGAAATGAACCAGTCACAACCTTTAGGCTTTACAACAGATCTAGAAATTTTAATTTTTAAAGTACTTAAGCAACTTTTGAAATGACCTTTTTATCTATTGAATTCAATAACAATCTGTAAATTTTTTAAAAACATTTTCCGCTTTACCCAAACAGTCAGGGGTACTACTTGTAAAAGTTATTTTTATTAATTGAAGAAGTAAAGAAAAATATACACATATAAGTACATAAATAATGTTTGAATAATCTCCCCTTAATTTTCTCAAAATTTTACATGTATAAGTAAATTTTTCTTACAATCCCACTAAAGTCCTCAAGTTTTTAAAAGTAAATTCATGCCTTTAATGATTTTTCCCAGGTTTGCTCAATTTTTTTAATTAGGGTTCAATGTTTCATCTCATTAATTCAACAAAGAAACTGATTGTGCAAAGATCTTAAGTATGTGCACAAGGCCTTCAAAAATTGCTCTTTGGGGGCTTGTAAATGAGCAGTGTTCTGAAGATAACAGACAAATGGGATCTTCATTGTCCATGAAATTACACTTAAATGATTAGTAAAGACATCTGCAAAGGGCAGATAATTTAAAATTCTTTTAGAGAGAAGAAATCATAAAAATTCAATAAAAGAAGATCGGATGACTTTTTTACTTCTACAAGTAAAAAAAATCTGAATGTCTAAGGGACATAACTCAGCCAATATTTTTTTTTTACCTATACAAGTAAATAAAGTTCACTTGTATAAGTATCCTACAAATTTACTTATATAAGTATATTAATATTACTTCGTCAAGTAATTAAAAATAACTTGTACAAGTAGTACCCCTGACAGACAAAAAGGAATATAAATTGATATAAAATGACAAAACAATATCAAGAGTGGATTTAATTTCTACAGATGACTAACCTGAGCCTTACTTAGTTGACTCCACTGTGGAGTTAAGAAATATACAATACCATCCACAGATCCTTCTAATGTTAATCCACGCACCAATAATATCAGCAGTACAACATAGGGAAAAAATGCTGTGAAATATACAGCCTGAAACCAAAATACATATTTAAAGTCCAACGAGTAAAATTGATCATCTTCATTGTATTTTTAGATAGCAATTGTCACAGTAAAGTCCCTCTTGGTTATGTCTTGTCTATGATTGGTCAAAATATATGGATGGAGAGTTGTCTCATTTGCACTCATACCACATCTTCTTATATCTAAGTTACCTTCAGTTGCCTGATGAAATTCTAGTGAGAACCACATCAGTTTAATGTTTTTTTTTTATTATAAGCTTATTTCTTGTTTTTTTGTGCCACATATTTCATGATGACCCTAGTTTCTCCACATTTTTTTACATCAACTTAAAATCTACAATTTCAAAATTCAAAGCACTAATGGGTTTGGACATTTTACTCACCTTCCCTGAACTTTTAATGCCCTTTGCTAGACATAATCCAACTAGTACCCAGGCTAAAGCTAGACATCCAACAAGCTCCCATCGTATAGTTCCCATTTCATGAACTCCATCAGTTATTCCTAATACATATTCACTTTAAAAACACAGATATTATTAGAAACTTTATTAGTAGAGGTTAAATACTTTATAATAAATGATGTTTTCAGTTGTTTTTATAAGTCGAACCATGAAATTAAGTGTTCAACAAAATGCAATGTATCCATGAAAATATTAAATGTCCTTGACCTCTAAATCTTGTTAAACTTGATACCATAGGAAATAAATGAAGAAAAGCTATAATTTATTTGTGCTAGGCAGGTAACTTTTTCTGTTTTATTGTGGATTGAAGTTGTTAACCAAATGAATTACCGTATTTAAACATTAATTCCTGCCAAGTTATCTGACATATGTATATGCTGTTGTTTGTCCAAATGTTTGAATGTCTTCTCTATTTTACAATGAGGTTTTTCTCCAAATTTACAGTGAGCTTGTCCAGCTTTTAACAATAGCTTTCATTTTGTTTTTTTGCCAGATGCTGATATCATTCCGAATTGTGTTCTTTACTCAAGTAAATGCTTAGGTATAGAGTATGCTAGACTATTCCAATCCAGTACCAAAGGCCATCTTTAACTTGCAGTATGGTGATAGTTTTTGTTTCATGTTAAACTCCATGTGATTAGGAGAAAAAGCACTATTCCTTTGCTTTAGATTTTTTTAGATGTGCTTAGTCATGTAACTGATTTTGTTTTATGAATTAACGCACCAGATCCTTTCTATTCCATTATCCTAACCATTCTGTGGGTAAATTTTTTAATGCTGTACTATTGACTTCCTTTTAAATTAATATATACCATGTCTCATTTATACTCACTGGAAGAATTCATCACTAGGTGATTTAATTTCTGATGTAAAGTTAGAACAGTTTGGTGATATAGCCAGTCTGTATGTCTGGTTCAGTGCTGTCATGTTAGCTATACATCCACCATTACACCATTCACCTCCGTTCTTCGTACACGCTTTAATCTTGAATAATTCTCCATCGTTACAAACTATAAGAAAACAACCTTATTTGTTAGACCTGGTATAAAACAGTTATTTCCCACTTAATACCCCTTAATTTCGAACTGGCACTTTATTACCATTTAAAAACAATTGTTCCATAGAAACATGAGTATCCTATACATGATCATCAGTAGAAGGTCAAGAGACAATCACAATCTATCATATTTTGTTTCAATTACTCAATTAACTACTGTAAACTCAGAAAAAAAATTTGCGAAAAATGCAACAGGGTTATATTCCCAATAATTTAAACTTGCATTTTGAAATTTTTAAAATAAATTAAATAGGATTTTTCTCAATATTGCAAAAATTAAAATTGCATTTTAGTTTTAAATGACATAACAAATGCAGGCAATAATTTCTGAATTTACAGTATAAGTAGATTTTTTGTACATTTTTCTATTTAATGGTTATAGTGAACTAACACCATGAAGTAGTCGACATGTGGTAAAGGCAAAGTTACAATGTAGGGCGAATACCTAGTTGTATTCAGTAGTTGTAAGTTCTTATACTAGTTCTATAATTTTACTCTTTAGTCAATCTAACGGTAACATTTAGAGATGGCAGGAGGTAGTGGCAGTCTGCACCAAAAACTTTTTCAACTACTAGTCCGAAAGACCAATATTCTGCTTTTTTTTTATTTGTCCAAACAAAGTTTTGCAAAAACTTACTAGTCCAAATAAAATTTCACTAGTTTGGGGCATCGGACTAGTGGCTAACCGTGCAGACTGTAGTGGTCAAATTCATTGAAAAAACTGGCTAAAAAGCATGGTCAATTGACAGCTACTTTAATTTGACATATAATAATTTTCCTTTTAGTCTGGATCGCAGTAAAAATTAAGTTACCCGCTGACAGCAATTAAAGTTGAGCAATAAGCACCAGAAACTTGATTAATGCCTTACTATGAACTATTATGCAATACAGTGCCTCAACATTTGGTATGAAACCTTTAATGGTATACTAATTATGGCAATAAATCAAAGGAATATGGAACAAGTTGAAAGTATATAACTTATGATAATTTGTTACAATGTTAAAATTAAATTTATATGATAATATGAAAAAAGGCAGATACGGAGCTTAATGAGGCCAATAGCTGACATATACCATGTCTTAAGTGAGTTAAAGGGGAACATTCACTTTTAAAAAACTTTTTTCAGTGCTATCCATGTTTTTTTTTAAATGTCATTTAGGGCTTACCCATCAACAAAGGAGACTGAATTAATTTTTTATAACATTCATATACAAACCTTCAGTACTCCAAGATCCACAAGCACTCCAGGGTAGAAGTTTGGCAAATGATGCAAATAAAAAATACAACGTGTAGGCTATGATCATGTTGTAATATACTGAGATCAGAACTGACACAACAAACATGGCCCAGCCAACTCCTGAAATAATATAGAGAAAAAGCTTTCATTAGAGGTGATCCATAAACTTGATTCTAGAGAAGAAATACCTTTCTTTCTATTTGAATATATTGTATGGATAAACCTTACGGCAGTTATTAATTTGAGAGTAAAGGTAGACTTCAGGATTGACTAATTAGTGAAATGAAGAAAATTCATGAAGTTCTACGAAAATTCTGTTCGTTTCTATTGGATGTTTAAGGTAGGTGAAGTGTAGAGCTATTACACTATATATTTGTGAGCATTGTGATCTTTAATAAATAAGATCTCAACTTAATAAAACTACAACAAGTTGTGTTTTAATTCATACAGTTATTTTCAATAATATGATTTGAATAAAATTTATAAATTGGCCATATAAGCTATGAAATTGACAAAAAAAAATCTAAAAGGTTTTTTTTTTTTTTCAAACATAGAAAAAAATGGAATTGTGAAATAATATTTCCCTTTTAGCAACATTTTTTGATACCATTTTGTCAAAATAAGTTAAAAAATAAAAACCTCTGATAAATAATTTGTATTGTTGGATTACAAGTCAAAAATTAAAACTCATTTGAATCCATGTACATGTAAAATTCAATTTTACCCATAACTGGGACGGGCTACAAATTGGGGTTTAAAAGCCTGTTAAGATAAAAAGGAATGTCAATACTGAAAAGTGAAACAAGAAGCAATGTAGAAGACAAGGACGATGACAACATCATAGCATTATAAGAATGGGAAAAAAATATTTGCAACATATAAAAATTTGTCATTATCTATTCCAGATGATTCTAACAAGAATTCGACAGCTGATGCACTTTTAAAAGCATTTATAAACAAATATAAAGTTTAGTTGTAATATTTTGGCTTTCATTACACCAGTATTAAGTACAGGTGATATAAAGCAAGATCTAATTCATATAATACACATCCAGCTAACTACTAAATGTTGTATAAACATACAAAAGTGATGTATAGTTTTAACATGACAAATAGGTGACATAATAAATCATTCACATACAAATATTTACATGTCAAATTTAACAAAGCATCAACTTTTGACCTTTATAAAAAAATAAATCATTAATAAAAACTGTTTCCAGTGAATACAACTCTTTTAAGTCTTTTACGAATTGTTCACCTTGACATGCAGCAATGCTTAATGAGACAAAAAATGAACATAACAACATTCTAGGCAACTTGGACTGTAGTAAAAGAGAAAGAGTTCTATGAAAACTATCTTTAAGAATGGCCAATTTAGGAAAGTCTACAGAAATTGGAACCTTTTTATTTTATTTTTTCTTAAAACTTTTAAACAAGCAAAAAAAATGTTATGTTTGGTATTGCAAACATTTGAGCTGTATAATACAGTTCAACATGTAATGTTAATTTTGAAATATTATTCCTATAGTTACATTTTAAAATTCACGAGATAAAACTACTGGGTTCGACGACTTACAGAAAAGAGCGACGATTTACAGAAAAAAACCGAAAAGGACCAAAAAGAACCGAAAAGGACAGAAAAGAACCGAAAAGGAGATCAACGTTTTTTGTAATCGAAGAAAATAAGCAAATTGCAAATTATTTAAGTCTATTAAAAATGAAAGGATATTTTTGACAAAAGTTTATCATTAGGTTTTTAAACCTTATACTGCGACAGGACTACATATAATAACTTACTGTACATGTGAAAAATTATAGGTAGGGTCGGATGCCTAACTTATGGAATAGAAAACATAGAACAGAAAAGAACATATTAGATATTTATTCATTACTGTCAAACAATCGTTCTACGTTAATTGTATTTATAAGCTAAGTGTCATTATTTTGTCCAATCTCGGTCGCTAATTCATTTCGAACATTACATCAGTTCCTTATATATATTTTTTTGGAATGTGTATATATATTCCATTCATCAGTGAATATATAATAACACGGACATTCGTACAATCGGACAAAAAACAAAATAAAACAAAATATCGTGACGGAAAACTTTACAGTAGTTATTGAATAAATACGAATATTTCGTTCTTTTTTTTGTGTTTGTGTATGTGTATTACATGAGGGAGGTAATGCCCTTTACCGTCAGGCGTCAAACAGTCATTTTCGGCTACCGTAAGCGTCAAATATATAATTTTTTACCGTGATTCGTCAAAATATCCTTATCGTGATTCGTCCGATGTCTTAAATAATTATCGTTACCGTTATTTTTGGGAAAAAATAGCGTGATTCGTCAAATTCAGCTTATTTTTTTTATCGTCTAAAAGAAAGTGTACATGTTATCGACATTCACTAAAAATTATCGTTAACGTCTTTGGTTAGAATTTTTACCGTTATACGTCATTAAGGTACCCCCATTCCTATCCTGATCTTACATGTTAAATGAAAACACATTAATTGTTACTTTGACACGTTAAACCTGTCAAGGATTTTAATTCTTCAAGGAAAAGTCCGCTATCTCCATGCACAAGTTTCTCTATAGATACATATACTAGCACAGGCCAACATTTATTTTATCACCATCTGACATCGTTTCGCTAATGTACATAGCTGTTTTAAATGATTTATAAGATAAAATTATTAGAAATCAACAGGCCATTAACTTTTTCACACCCTTTAAATATACCTATAAAAGGGTAAACAGTTATCCATTATACCGAAAGCGGGTGCGCTATTCATTTATCTATATTTCCTGAAAGACGAAATGAAATGACTGTGATGTGCACAACATTTATAATATGTAGATAATGATGTATTTTTTTTATTGATTTATCTCCTTTTATTCACATGTAGCCCAACGTTTTATACCGTAAATTGAATTAAGAAACTGAATCGAACCAGGAACATCTTAAAGTTTGCCATGGTTTACATTTAGCAGGAATTGAAATTTTCTTAAAATATTTTTTGCAATTCTATTTTCTAAAGCAAGGAAATGACACTTTGATTTTTTTTTTTAAATATTTAAATGCCTTAATCTGATACAGGGAAATCTAACTTTTTTTGTAAGTCTACATATCCCTATAAATGTTCAAAATAAATTTGAACTATACATTCCTTTATAACGAGGGGGAAAAATTGGTGTATATATATTAAATAATAATTTATATGTATGCTCTTTTCGGTTCTTTTCGTTTCTTTTCGGTTCTTTTCTGTAAATCGTCGCTCTTTTCTGTAAATCGTTGGACCGAAACTACTGTCTTAAATATTGCATGAGAATGGAACATTTGTCCTCTACACAAAAAGAATATACATAATTATATAAAAACAATTGCCATTAGAAACTGTTTTATGTATTAAGTATTGCATAGCTATGTATTAAGTATTGCATAGCTGGTATAAAAATTATTTTTATATAATTTTTTTTATTAGCTATGGAGAGTTAATATTTGATAATAGACTTTAACATGTTTAAAGGAAACAAATATTTTTTAAGACCATACTTCAAAATGTATACATGTAGTCAAGCTTGATGTCTGTATCTGTCTTGTGTCAAAAATAAACAAATTACAACAACAAAAACTATCAAGCAAAAATGGGTCAATGTCTCAATTGGCTGGGTTTCAATCTTTGTGACTAATCATTGTACTATTTTTACAATGTAGTTGCATTTACATAAAGGTTGTAATTTTGCTGGAAAATAACTAAGTTCTAAGCTCTGGAAAGATGTGCAAAAATATAACAATAAATAATCCCTAATAGCAAATGAGTAATTTGCATGTGAACACTCTTTTTGTTAAGTCTTAGTGATCTTTTTTTTGATATTTTACAATTTCTGTAATATGGTTTCTGCAGAAAATGCAAATCAGGTTTAAAACAATCTTCAATTTTATTGGTGATAATGCAATTTATTGAACTAAATAAGTATCTAGAACCCACATCCAACCAAAAATTGCCATAGTATAATGTAATCAAAATTTGTAGTTTAATACAAGGCCAAAAGTAAAGACATATACCTTGAAATATTGGTGATGCTTTCCATAAGGTGACAATTCCAGAGCTGCAATACTGGCCCAAGGATAGCTCCATAAAGACCAATGGTATACCAGTTATAAATAACATTATAATGAAAGGTATTAGGAAAGCTCCTGAAAATAAAACACATAAATATATTATACATGATTTCAACCAGTCTTCTTAGAAACTACACAAAGAGGTTACTCAGTTAAATACACTTATTGTGAATTTGGACTTCATAACTTGTGTCATGAATATCTTCACTAGTTCATAGAAGTTTTTAATTTTGAGAATTTGTCATGGTTATTTCTAGATTCAGTTCAATTTATTTACAAGTTTTTTCATACTCATGACTAGTAAGAGCATGTCATACTGTGTACCAGTATATGGACATATAGTGTAGAAGATAACATACTTTCCTCTGAATTCCATCTTGTTATCTGTTATTTGTGTTATTCAGTTTCTGCCCCATGACATTGATAAATTACCAACATTATGTTTAAACAGATTATGATATTAGTAACGCAATGGCCATTGCATATTAACATGTCAATTTCATAGTGAAATATTGCGCTTTATAATAACTACAAACAGGCATTTGAAATAGAAGTTATATCATCATTTCAGCTAATCTCATATATATACCCAATTATGGTACTATTATGTGAGCAAGTAAAAAAGCCCAATGACATTGTCATCTTTCATCCATATTTCAAGATTGTTCAGTTCATATTATATTCAGTCACACAATTTTTCCTTTTTGTAAATTGATAAAAAGATACTATTAGATTTGTATTTCTTAAAAAAAAAAGCCTTATCATACTTACATGTCCAATTAAGAATACTTTGCAATAAGTGTTGTATTCAAACAAAAATAAACCAGATGCTCCGCAGGTCACAGCTATATATGACCGCAGAGGTTGAACCCTGAAGGCTTTGGGCAAGTATGGACACAACATTCAAGCTGGATTCAGCTTTGAATTTGGATTGTGATCAAAAAGTTGACACAGCATAGGTTTCTGACACAGAATGAATGTGGTCTAATGAACTTTATCATTTTTTTTTTGTTGGCAATTCACTTTGCTGTTGAATATTAATCCTCTCAAAAAAAAAATGTTTGAAGAAATTTTCTTTTTATTTCAGAAATCCAATTTTTTTTCATCTCCCCTTTTCCCTTTAAAATATTAAAATATAAAATGTCATGGTTAAAATTAAATTTAATTAATAGTAACTTCTAAAAAAAAAATGGGGAATGTGTCCAAAGGGACACAGATGATGCCTCCACTAGCATATAACGTTAAAAAGGGACATAACTCAAGAACTGTTAAAGTGAAGTTGCCAAAAATTGAACTTGAACTGAGTTTAGAGGTACTAAGAATTATATAAACATTTCATTAAATTTAGTTGAGACCAACTTAAGTTAAGAGAACAGAAACGAAAAAAATCTTCAATTTTTCCACTTGTAAAGAGGCATAACCCTAGAATGGTAATCAAAGTGCTTGTAATCACTGAATGGCAAAGATTGTTTTAATTTATCAGTTGGTAGTAAACGTTAATTGCATTGTATATTGTATATATAGCATTGATTTAAGTTGATTCAACTACTATTCTGGACAAAGAAAGATAACTCCAATTTACAAAGAAGAGCTTTATCAGCAACATTTTATATTGGCAAATTTCCAATGGAATTAATAGATAATAAAGTTTTTGGCAAATTTCCAATTTACATAATTTAAAAGCAGTTTAGGTGAAATATTCAAATGAGTTTCAATTACCAACCTTACACTGCTTTTAAATTATGTTTTGTACTTAAGTAATTGTCCATTAACCTTGAAACCCTTTTTCCCCCTTTTTTGCACCTTATTCCTTAACAGTTTGAGCCATAACTCCCAAAGACAATTCTAACCATCCCTTTGTGGTATTCCAATATCCAAAATCTAAATACATGGTTAGATTCAGCATATCAAAGAACCCCAAGAATTCAATTTTTGATGAAATCAAATAAAGTTCAATTTTGGACCCTTTAGACCTCACTGTGGACCAATTCGATAACCGGGCCCAAATATCATTAATCTAAATACATGGTTAGATTCAGCATAACGAAGAACCCCATATATATTCAATTTTTGTTGAAAATCAAACAAAGTTTAATTTTGGACCCCAATTTTGACCAACTTGAAAACTGGGCCCATAATAAAAAAACTAAGTACATATTCAGATTCAGCATATCAAAGAACCCCAAGAATTCAATTTTTGTTAAAATCAAACCAAGTTTAATTTTGGACCCTTTGGACCTTAATGTAGACCAATTTGAAAACGGGACCAAAAATTAAGAATCTAAATACATGGTTAGATTCAGCATATCAAAGAACCCACAAAGTTAAATTTTTGATGAAATCAAACAAAGTTTAATTTTGGCCCCTAACTCCTAAACAGTCAGAACCTAAACTCCCAAAATCAATCCCAACCTTCCTTTTGTGGTCATAATCCTTGTGTTTAAATTTCATAGATTTCTATATATTTATACTACAGATATTGTGCGAAAACCAAAAAAAATGCTTATTAGGGCCCATTTTTAGCCCCTCATTCCTAAACTGTTGGTACCAAAACTCCCAAAATCAATCCCAACCTTCCTTTTGTGGTCATAAACTTTGTGTTAAAATTTCATAGATTTATTTTTATTTATACTAGAGTTATTGTGCGAAAACCAAGAAAAATGCTTATTGGAACCTTTTTTGGTCCCTTATTCTTAAACTGTTGGGACCAAAACTTCCAAAAACAATCCCCACCTTCCTTTTGTTGTCATAAACCTTGTGTTAAAATTTCTTAGATTTCTATTAACATATATACTAAAGTTGAGTGCGGACGACGACGATGCCAACGTCATACCAATATACAACCGCAAAAATTTTGCGGTCGTATAAAAATGCATTTGCCTAGGCTATCATTAATGATGATTTTATATGATTAAATAGAGAAAACTGAATTACCTGCACCATTTCTGTAGCAAACATAGGGAAACCTCCAAACATTACCAAGACCTACAGCATAACTAAGGCAGGATAGAACAAATTCCATTTTATTTCCCCAATTTCCACGTTCAGGATTTTCATCTTCACTAGAATCAGAACTGTTCGACATCATGGATTCTTTATCTATGAGTTTCAGCGGAGCTGAGCTAAGTAGTATAGGACTTCCAGGCATACTTCATGCAGCTTGAAACTGATGTTTTTATCCTAAAACAAGAGACATCCAACAAAACAGATAATTATAAAATGTGACATAGTGTCGACAACCTGTAATTAATCTGCGGCCTTACTACACCTATAACTTTTTATACCAAGTTCAATGAGGGTATTCAACCTGTTCATAACATCTATAAATTGTAGGTCAGACAAATATTTTTACAGAACTGACTAAAATACAGACACAAAGTGTTACAATGAGCTAGAAGTATTTGTACACAACATGTCACATTATCTAAATCAATAAAGCTGACTTTTAGAAGCATCTTAATTTACTTTCAATAACTTTCTTGTACTTCAATACACAAATGTTTAATTACTACAAAATCATTAATTGTCTTTAACTCACTATAGTGGATTACCTTTTAATCCTTTAAATAATGTTTGGAATAATATTTAATTCATGCTGCATTTAATTCTCTACTCAAGTGTTTCATTGTTTTGTAAACAAAAATTATTAAAATCTACTGCGTAATTCCTAATATGTATTAGGCCAAATTAAAAAGTATGTGTGGTTCCAGTTACATCTGAAAAAAAGTTAGGGTAGGTAGGTAGGGATTTTTTTTTTATTTTATGTTTTTTTTTACATTGAGTCTATGGGAGCAACATTCTGACTTTAACAGTGCTTAATGAAAAATGACAATAAAATCTTTAGGGTAGGCTATTTTTCAGCAGAAAAAGTAGGGACGGTAGGGTTACTGGAACCACACATATATTTTTATTTGGCCTTATAGTTTATTTAAATCAGTTCATATGAACCAAATCAGTAATTGATTTAACTACTTATATCTTGAATGCGTATATTCATAACATTTTTTTTAAAGTTAAGTTGAAGTGATTAAACATGATTAAGGTGGCTCGGGGCCTATTAAAAGTTTCTATCAGAAGTGCCGTATTTTTTGTTATTTTATTCTTTACAGAAATTAAATCAAATTAGTCGAAAAAGAGTAGGGGGTCACGGACCATTTAAGCTCAAAATTTTACTTTTAAACAGGTATGTAAAAGGGACCATTTTTCAATGAAATGATAGGGAAAATAGAGGTGTTGACATAATTTTATCGGATTATCAAAAAAACGTTCTATGACACTTGATCCAAAACTGTAATATAAAAAGCTGAAATATAGCTTCAAAGAATGAGCAAATAAAAAAAGTAGGTCACCGATAAGGAAAAAAATATATTTTGCCTTAAAACCCAAATTTTGGCGGGAAAATGGGTGACATGTCACTTTGACCATTTAACAAGCACGGATTATAACGAAATTATTCTATAATTCACATAACTACAATGATTTAACATTTCTAATCTATCAAAATATTTTAAAAAATTATATCAAAGTTACGACAAATACTTTTGTAATTCATGCGTGAAATTATGCGCAGTCGAATAGTCCTGAGCCAGCTTAAGAGAGGTTTGAACAAAGGTTTAATAATGTACAGCTAGAAAACAAGTTTACTCAGGCTGAAATGTCTTTTCTGTATTTATATAAATAAATGATGTCTTGAAACAGAAATTTTTCAAATTCAATACAGCCAGGTATAACAGAAAATTACATTTAAATGTAACATTGTTTCTGTTCCTAGAAAAATAAGGTCAAGGTCAAACAAATTTCAAGGTCAGATGGAAATATACTATCATTCTATTTATTAAGTACCTAGTATATAGCTGACCTTTAACTTCAAAGTTCCTGGGAAATGAACATTAAGTAGCATAATTAAACATTTTGCATCTACAATCAGGGGTATGACTTTAACAAGAGTTTTTATTATCTCTTACAAATTTTAGTTATCACACCTACATGTTTTTTTTTACATGACCTATTAACAGGCTATTTAAATGAATTTAAAGTTTCCTTTGATCTTTAAGTACATATTTTATGAATGTTCCAGGCACTATATGATTTTATTTTGTAATTTGCTTGTTTTAACATAATTCTGTTGTCCCTTTCTGTTAATATATATAAATTTCAGGAGTATGCAAGTCCAGTAAGTTAGTAAGTTAATGGACTTATTCTTTCAAAGTACATGTAGCCTTGGGATTTTTCTTATAATCAAAACTCCTCTATCATCAAGATAGGGATCAGCAACTCTACCTCATTGACTTCTTTAGTTTATTATTAACCTCATGCAAGGTTTTGTCCAAACTTAAAACTAAATCATTCTTTTTATGCTTAATTCAAACAATCTGCAAAAACTGACAGACAAATTGAGCAAAACAGCCTTTCGACATGCATGACATTGATATAATTGTTTCTTTTTTCGACACGGCCCCCCTCCCCCCTGGATCCGCCTATGTTTCTTGGTATTTTGTTGCATTTCTGGTTGATTTACAGATAAATCCATGGACTCTTTTTAACATAAATAGATGATTATTACAATTTGTCTCTTTTCTCTAAAATAACATTAAGTCATGACTGTGTGTCATTATTTTACTTTTAAATAAAAATTGTAATAAGCATACAAAAAAGAAGATGAAACTGATGACCTCCTAAAAATAAAAGACTTGTTCATGTGGTGGTACACCGTACAGCATAATTTTGAGCAACATGTTTGCAATCTCTATCTAATTTTTATCTGTATAATGATTAATGTATCCTGCTATCATAAGTCTTTTACCTAAGGACATTTTTTTCTTATTTTTTCTGTAAACTTAGCTTTGATTTTTTATTACCATGCATATTGTCAAGCTTGGTAACTCATAATTGTTTCTCAGTAACTCAATGTACGATGCTTTCCCATACTGAACCTACTGACCTTTTGTTTACATTCAAATTCCAATGGCGTCAAAATCATGTGATGTAAGATCGTTCTACCCAATCAAATTGCTCTATTGTCAATTACATGTAGGTGATTTTTCAGTTTACGGCAATTACATTAAAAAAGTCATTATTTGTTTGTGGGATATTGCTTTAAAATAGTTTGCAATAATTTGGGGTTTTAATCAACAGGAAACCTCATTTTTTGCCATCCCTTTCGACATCAATGGAATTATGTATGAATATTTACCTACAGTCATGATGGTCAGAATATCGATCTTTTTATAATGAATCAATTTTTTTTTTCTATAAAAAATTAATGTTAATTGTTTTTTATTAACCTACTCTATATTCCTGCACAAAATTATGGCATGGACATCGTTTTTTTATATAGTTTTCCTTTCATTTCGGTTGGGTTTTTATTGCGGGAAAATCGTGAAAGAGGAGCTTGTCATTCATGTCATTTTGAAATTCATAAGAATACGATTTGCTTGACCTGTATTACCTGCCACAAGATTGATGACGCTGAATGGAATGTACACAAAGCAATGGAGGCTGGAAGTAGGATTTTGTGAAGTTCTAGAATGTTTTTAGACATTTGGAAGTCAGGATTAGAAAATTGGCATTTTTTAGCAATAATTGAGAACAACAATGAAAACTTACCTTTAGACATGTTTTTTTATTCAAAAGAGTAGAAAAAACGTATTCTGTACTAATTTTCTACGCTGGGAATAGCGTAGTGACGTCAATGCGTAGTTGCCTCTTGTGTTAAGTTCAAACACAAAACCGAACAAACTAACAAGATGATCAATTTTAGACTACGGTAGGATATCTAACTTAGACTGTAGTTTATAAGCTCATTATAATTTAAGTTTTGCATGAAATTGGTATAAGCTGCATGTATATATGAGGGTCTGTGGGGGGGTCTGTTATTCTGTAAACATTTAATTTTATCCCCTTTTTATCAACTCTTAGGAGTCGATATTAAGAATTGAACAATGGACAGTTAGTGCATGAATTTTTCTTGCTACATGTACCTGATTGGAAGATGTTACGAGACGTGAATAATCAAAGTTTATTGATTGGTTAGGACAATCCAAACCTAGTAAATGTCCTTCAATCCCGTAGAGTATCGGATTTGTCCTCTCTATTTTAGCAATTAGATTTTGCCTGGTCATTAATCATGCATATTCATGATATTGGTACACAGGTAACTTTTATCTATTAATAGTCGAATCTTCTGGAGTTTCGTAAACAACAACGTTAAAACGATATAATAGTCTTCACGCCGAGCGGCAGTCCAGGCAGCCCAGGCTGGTAAAATTGCTCTTGGGCCTGTAAAAATCAGACCTACAGGCCAACAGAATCTAACTAAAAATTTTCAAAAATTGAGCTGCGGGCCTGTAGAATTAGCAGTTCAGCGTGAAGACTGATATATACTACTTCATAACGTGTGACCTCACGTGTGTGGTAAAATTTGTTGATTGATGCACCTGTCTATTCTAGTAAATGAATTAATCTACAAAGGGAGAGCACTTTCCATTTTCATCAGCTAAGAGTCGACTAGCCCTTTTTGAAAAGCTTATGCTTGTTTCTCTAATCTTCAAAAAATTAGACCACGCATTTCTCTTATCTTCATTTTTTTTGCCCATTATTCTCTAATCTTCATTTTTTGAAGCTATTCCACTAGAGGTTCTGTCAATAGTATAAAAATATTGGCAATTGGAAGAAAAAAGTGTCCATATATATAGTGCCTGTGGCTATTCTTTAAGGTTCATGTGTAAACATGGTGAAATGGCTATGGTTTATTTTTGTAAATTCCGCCTTTACTACCCTCTTTGAAACTTTCAGTTTCTTTACAATTTACATTTTCGTCCATTCAAAAAAAAAAAAAAAAAAAATCAAAAACAAAAAGAAAACAAGTATCCAACCACAGGAGGTTGAAATCCTATCAATGAGGGTCTATAAATATGTCAACTCGACTATCACAGTAGAGCTTCTCTCGTTTCAACCTCCTGTGATCCAACTGTCAAACCTATATACAAAAAAATACATATCAACTACAATAAATGCAAAAGCATATTGTATCAGATATGACTGTAATTACTTATTTGTTATAAAATTATTCAAAGGATTGAGAATGTTCGAAAAGTTTTGTCTGCTATAAATGCAGTGCAATATAGTTTTTAAACGAGATTGCATTGCAATCAATGGAAATTTACCGGTAAATGTTTGATTTTAATATTGTAAATACATATCTTTAAATATATAATAACGATTTTATCATTCAAGTAGTGACTGGGTGTCTATTTTATATGAAAGAAAATGTTATTTTAAAGAGGAAAGCTTAATATTTTGCTAAAATCTGCTTTACAGCTTACCAGATGACGAAACCTTGCACACGCGTACAGCATCACTGGACCTTGAAAACTGGTTCCCAAACCACACGGTGACATTTCCCTAACTCTCGACTGCCAGTAAAAAGAAGGTTGGCTGACTTTCTAGATTTTCTTGGTAAACGAATAGCTTTTTAAAAACTCCAAATAATTTAATGTTTTGATAATGCCGATGATTTATAAATGTAATATATTATAGATGAACTCCCAACTTCATGACTAGTGCCTTTTCCTGGAATTGTTTGACGTCACAATGTCCAATGTGTAATCTCCGAATGACAAAACTTTTCAGTGATGATATCAGGGAAATATTCTAAATATCAGATTATTACAATGCAATGTGTCACGTTCTTTTAGTAAATTACTAACCATTGATATTCTGTTGATGGTCCTAAATATAAAGCTTTACTAATATGAGGCAGGCATTACCTGTAAATGGGGACGAAGTCTGTATGAATTATTTTTTTTGTAACTTAAATATTTGTTTAAAAAAAAAGAAACGGAAATGCCGTAACGTTTCCGATTTTGGTTCTGTTGTTAAGGATTTAGTTGTGACGTTATTTAAATTATGACGTCATATGCAATGTAAACAAAGAAACGCTATCATCAGGTAACGTTTTTTCATATCAAGGAATTATTAAAAATGAAATTGGTATTGCGCGTTCCTTCCTATATTATACTAGACTGATAAATATATATTTTACTCAAAGTTTCATACAAACGAGACCGGAAAAAGGAAGTACATTGTACATTTCTGCGCAGGTCTGGGATTTCAAAACACGACAAAAAAAATTTGAACGATTTTGAGTTCATTAATTAGTACAATGAAAAATTCGGGAAATTTTCCCGTATTTTTTTTTTATTGAATTTTCTACTGTTATTGGGGACTCCGTCCCCATATAACGTTCACTATCACATAAACTTAACATGATCTAAGAAAATGAGGTCAAGGTCAGATAAACCAAACGAGAAATACATATACACCTTTCAATCATTCAGTACACTAAATATAGTTGACATATTACTTATAGTTTCTAAGAAACAGACAAAACATTGACCAATGAACCAAGAAAATGAGGACCAATGAAGTCAAGGTCAGATAAACCATCATGTCAAAGGCACTGAGACATGTACACCTTACAATCAATATATGCATTAATTGTGGTTAATTATAGTCGACCTATACAGTATATATATATTGCTTATAGCATCTAACAAATGTCTAAGAAACAAACTTAACCATGAAAACTCAACATTGACCAATGAAATACCAAAATAAGGTCCAGGTCAGATGATACCTGTCAGACATGCATATACACAGCTTATCATTGAATCCTTCCGTACAACAAATAAAGTTGAGCTATTGCTAATTGTATTAGAAAAACTGACCAAAACGCAAAAACTCAAGTTCTTAAAACTGAGCAATAAAAATGAGGTCAAGGTAAAATAAAACCTGTGAGACTGACATGTACATCATAGAATATTTCCATACACCAAATATAGTTGACCTATTGCATATATCATATATAGTATTAGAAAAAAGACCAAAACCCAAAAACTTAACTTTGACCACTGAACCATGAAAAATAATTCAAGGTGCCATGACACATGCCAGTTGGAAATGTAAAGCTTACAATCATTCCTTACACCAAATATAGTAGACCTAATGCATACAGTATAAGACCAAAACACAAAAACTTAACGATATTAACCACTGAACCATGAAAATGAGGTCAAGGTCAGATGATACCAGCCAGCTGGACATGTACACCTCACAATCCTTCCATACACCAAATATAGTAGACCTATTGCATACAGTATAAGAAAAACAGACCAAAACACAAAAACTTAACTATATTAACCACTGAACCATGAAAAATAGGTCAAGGTCAGATGATACCCGCCAGCTGGACATGTACACCTCACAATCCTTCCATACACCTATTGTTTATAGTATCTGAGATATGGACTTGACCACCAAAACTTAACCTTTTTCACTGATCTATGAAATGAAGTCGAGGTCAAGCTAGTGAAAACTGTCTGACGGGCATGAGGACCTTGCAAGGTAACATACCAACTATAGTTATCATATTACTCATAAGAAAGAGAAACTAACATTACCAAAATCTGAACTTTTTTCAAGTAGTCACTAAACCATGAAAATGAGGTAAAGGACAATGAACAGACGGGAACTTCTTGACATAAGGCATCTATATAGAAAGTATGAAGCATCAAGGTCTTTCACCTTATAGAATATCATAAGATATTAGATAAAGTCGTCGCCGGATCACTATCCCTATGTCGAGCTTTCTGGGACAAAAGTCGTAGGCTGGACAAAAAATGATTTCCTTATATATCAAAAAATAATTATATGATATCAGAAATGCGAATATTTGAAATAAATAGATAAATAATGATTACTTATATATATGAACTGAACTTAAAAACAAAACATAGCAGTCATATTTACAAATTGCATGTACAGTATTAATACTTACGAACACAGAAGAAGAAAAACAACAATACTGTAGTTATCATGTAATGCCTTGCTCAAAACAATGAAGCAAACGAAGAAGTGAAAAAAGACCTGTATTCAACTCTAAAAAAAGAGATGGAAAAAGTATCAAAACATGATGTTACAATAGAGATGGGTGATTTAACGCCAAAGTTAGAAGTATTATTAACACTGGAACTGAAAGAGTGATAGGACTATACGGCTACTGCACAATCAAAGACATGGGGGAATGCTTAGTACATGTATATGGAGTCAATAACTTAGTAATAGGGGGTACTACTATCTTTCACTCATAGAGAAACAATACATACACTGTCATAGATTTCTCAAAATGATAATGAATGAAGCGAGAACCAATTAGACCATATTATAATCGATGGAAAGTGGTAAAATTTATTAAAGGAATGACTGTAATATTTTTTCTATCTATGAAGAAATAGCATCAAAAATGTGGTGCACACTGAATAACGCGCATAGCGGGTTATTCTAAAGTGTGCACCACATTTTTTATGTCATTTCGAATGGAGTATTCCAGTTATTTCTTACAATTTAATTCTAAATTCCATTTTAAACCGGAGTAAACCATGAAAAAACGTTAGTGACGTCACGGTCACATGACAAAATTATGTCTATGAGCTGATAAACAAAACAACGTCAGTCAATCAGAAGACGTGTTTCATCCAAAATTTAATTATTACAAAATGTACGTAAAGTCACTCATAGATACCAGGATTGAAATTTTGTATTTGCGCCAGAGGCACGTTTAGTCTTCAAAAGACTCACCAGTGACGCTCGAACAAAAAAAAGTTAAAGAGGCCAAATAAAGTACGAAGTTGAAGAGCATTGAGAACCAAACATTCTTAAAGTTTTGCCAAATACAGCTAAAGTAAATTAAGAATGGAAATTGATTGTGTGTCAAAGTGACAACAACCCGATCAAAGAGCAGACAACAGCCGAAGGCCACGAATCGGTCTTCAATCTATTCCTGGGATAGAAAAACCTAAGTATTTAAAATATTCAAAGTTTTGTAAACTGTTTTTTTTTTTAAATTATGACCATATCAATGATAATTAACGTGTTTTAAAGGGTGCAGATGCTGCTAAAGACCATCTATACGTTGCAAACTTGAACTTTTAAGGTTGGCTACGTATGTCGCATTATCACTGACGATACACATCCAATATCAGTCAATGATTAATGGCAGCACATATATACACATAATCTACAATAATGTTAGTAACAAGACAATAGGATGAACAGGAAAAGTACACACAGAATGAATAACACATCGAACTTGGAAACTGGTAGTCGAAAGAAAAGAAGTGACAACGAAACAAGTCAATAGAAGAAAGAAGATGTGATATCAGGGAAAATGAGACAATTCTCCATCCAAGTAACAATGTGTTAATCGTAAACAATTAAAGGTTCTGCATTCAACACAAATCCTTGGCTCACACCGAACAGGGCCAAAAAAGTGACAAGTGTAAACAATTCAAACAGGAAAAAAAACCAGTCTAATCGATATAAAAAACGGAAATACGAGAACTTTTATGAACCATATGAACAAACGACACCCTCTGAACAACAGGTTCCTGACTTAGGATAGAAGCAAACAAATGCAGCTGGTTAAAACATTTTGACAGGCGAAGACTTTCACCCTAACATGAAATAGTAGTGTAACGTTTTAACATAGAAAAACACTCTTAGACTGTAAAATATCAATTGCAACTCATTCTGAGAGAATTAATGAAAAGCTAAAAACGTATAGACAAAATGCACCAAGAAGGAAAAGATAGCAACACATAAAAAAAGAAGGAAAAAAATAGCAACACATAAGAACAAGAAGGACAAGATTGCAACACATAAGAACAAGAAGGAATTTTCGGAAGACCTAACAAGTGAAGCAGAAACTGCAGCTTCAAATCTAAGAATTGGACAAACTTACCAAGCAACTAAACGACTTACAGGTGGGAAGACAAAATCATCAATATGCTCTCAACAGAACAACACTTAATACGATATTCCCGCTTGCATTTCCTATCATGATTTTCTTGATAGAGGGTTACTGCTCACAAGGAAGCTATTAAACCAAGAGTTCCAAATGGTGAAGTTGAAATCATCCCTTTACGGACCCAATCACGAGTTGGTTGACCGTTATGGAATAACCGTTTCACAAATGATATCGGATATGTTCCTTACGTCGTAACTACAATCCCCTTCCCTTTCATGAATGTGACTTACCGAATTAGACTATTTACCGGATTTGTAATCACATAAGCAACACGACGGGTGCCACATGTGGAGCAGGATCTGCCTACCCTTCCGGAGCACCTGAGATCACCCCTAGTTTTTGGTGGAGTTCGTGTTGTTTATTCTTTAGTTTTCTATGTTGTGTCATGTGTACCATTGTTTTTCTGTTTGTCTTTTTCATTTTTAGCCATGGCGTTGTCAGTTTGTTTTTGATTTATGAGTTTGACTGTTCCTTTGGTATCTTTCGTCCATCTTTTAAGATGATAGCAACATGTTCAAGAAAATCTTTAAAAAATACCAGTAGTCGATAAGATACGAACAAACAAGCAATTTGAAATACCCTTAGAACTAGAAATACATACAGATCTACATTAACAACAAGAAATAAAGAAAGTCTTTAATATCAAAAAGGTAAATGGCACCGACAAACGAAATGAGAACTTTAAAAGACCGATCCAGTGCTAGCGACGGACACTTTAAAACCCGTATACTACAAAATATGGGAACAAGTTGTTCTTCTTACAGTTGGTCTAAAGGCAACATCATAACAATACCGAGATCTGGAGTCTTAATAAGCTGCAACAACTGGAGAGGAACCACATTACTATATATAAGTAAGGTCTTCTTCATAATTTTAATATCAAGAACTATAGAATCTGTTGATAAGAAACTACGACAAGAACAACCTGGTGAATTACGAATAGACAGAGGTTGCATATGCCACACATACGTCCTACTTAACATCTTAGAACAGTGCCATTAGTAGAAATACTGTTCCTTGTGAATTTTGTAGATCTCGTAAAAGCCTTTGACAGCTTACAAAAGGAAAGTATAAGGATTTTGAGAAACTATGGAATACCAAGTAAAATAGTGCAACTCATCAAGTAGTTCTATACAAATATACCACCAACTCTGAAGCTGACACTAGTTTTTTTTTGTATAATCAGAGATAAGACACGGATGTTTTATGTCAACGTGTTTTTTGTAATTGTATTTGATTTGGTTATGAGAACGACTCCATTAGAAAGTAGCACCGGACTGAGTTGGACACTACGTATCTTGCATGAGAATACGAACCACGCTGATCAACGCTTTTATCGCAGGAAAAGACCATGCAGCTAGAAGAAAATGTATAAGTTTTTGGTCTGAAGAACAATGCCAGGAAAACGCAGTTAATGTACATCAATACAGAAAAACTGTCTGTCATTTTGTAGAAGGGAAACAACTAGATACAGATGACTCCTTTGATTACCAAGGAATTTGTATTACAATATAATTCGAAGGTGATCAAAAGTTACTGAAGTTGCCGCAGAAAGGATACAAAGGTCAGAATAGGAATAGCTAGATCAACATGGAAACATATGGAAAAAATGCATGATTTTCAAAGAAGACAAACCTTAGACTTAATAAAAACTGTGTGCTAATGTGCTCCTAGATTGCACAGAGAGCTGGAGAACGACCGATAAAAGACATCAACAGACCCTCCAGTTTCCAGAAATATGTCGGACACTATTCGTGCTAAATAAAATATACAAAAAGACCTACATGATATTACAGACACCATGGAAATGAACACTGTGTTGATACAAAAGAGATGGAGGTAGCTTGGTCATGTTCAGTGTTAACCTTCTTCTAAGACATCACTAAGGTAGACCTTAGATGGACACTAGAAAGAAAAAGAAAAGAGAAAGACAAAAACCAACGGGGAGGCGTACAGTAGAATATGAAATAAAGGAAAGAGGATATACCTTAGGCACAGTGGAAAGAAAGAAAAAAAAAGAACAGAGGAAACTTGTCCTTGTCCTATGTGTTATAAGGCATAGCAAGGTCTTAGTAAGTAATGCTGCATTCTTCTTGTAAAAATTTTCCGATCCTCTTGTAGCCTCTGATTTTTTTTCCACATCATATATGAAAGGTTTTTTGTCAGTCCATTAATATTAATAATTCTCAAATTTTCAACTTCTTGAAGAATATTTTAAAATAAAACCAGGTTAAATCCACCATTTTCTACTTAAGAAAATGCCTGTTCCTAGTCAGGAATATGAAAGTTGTTGTCTATTCGTGATTCGTTTGATGTGTTTGAGCTTAAGACTTTGTCATTTGATTAGCGATTTTCTGTTTTGAATTTTCCTCGGAGTTCAGTAATTTTGTGATTAAACGTTTTGACATTGTATTTTTTTTTTTATTATTTTTCATATATAGTTTTTTTTAGACATTTTTACATCAATATTATCCCCAGAAAAGATACCTACCTGTCAGAAATTGTAAATTTTCGAAAATTTGAATCTCACAAACTGTCCAGGGGATCTTCTCCCAATTCAATGAAGACTACCGGTTACTCAAAACGATACTATTTTGAATTTCAAGACCCGGCGTAGACATAATCAACACTGAGTTATGCTATGTATATATAAATCATGCGTTTACTGCGTCTTCAAAGGCTTATTATGAATCTGTTGTCGTTGAATTGTGTTGAACAAACGCTTCACGCATACCTTTGAAAAAAATAAACCAATAATTAATTGGATCTGTTACTTCATTGATCATACAAAATAATGCTAATGCAAACCATACATTTAATTGACAAAGATCCTTGGTCGTCTAAATAATGTTGTAACTGTCCTTAATAATTAAATCGCACATTTAACCTTTCTTTTTTTTTGCATAAATTGCATAAAAATCAATTTAAAAAAAAGACAAACGAACTACAACCATGGTTTTAAAACACATGTCATTCAAATCATGGTTTTATTCTTTTAATTTTTTTCGGATAAGTTTTCTCTTTTGATTATTTTCTGCTTATTTTTCACTATTCTTTATTTTGTTTTGCACTTTCTTCGTCACTTTGTATCCATCATTGTTCTGTACTGTGATAACCTCACTAATCAAAACAAACTGAAAATATTGATTTTTTTTTGTATTCATAAACGACATGAATAAAATTCAAACATGAATGTTCTTTCTATTTATTTTTAAATATGCAAACTTAACTTTATTTTTTGGGGATTACATGTCATATCTTATAGAAAAGAAGAAATATAAACTTACAAACTAAATTTATCTATCCTGTCAGACACAAAGTGTGTCACAGATTACTTATCTTTAACATTAAGGTGAGGAGGAACATTTACGTTTCGTACATATTTTAAATAAGATGACTTAGCTATTTTTTTTTTATATTTCTGTATCTCAGTTACCTCGAACAGTATATGATAGATTTGTTGTCATCGTTACTCACAATAAACTCATCATAAAAACCAAGATTGAAATTTTGTATTTGCGCTAGACGCGCGTTTCGTCTACAAAAGACTCACCAGTGACACTCGAATAAAAATCATCAGTTGCATTGATTATAGCTTAAACCAATTCAAAAGTTAACCCATACGGTCATGCACTTGCGATTGTACAGCTGAATTATAATGTCTAGAAAAATTAAAAGTAGTCTTTATTTGTATGCCGTTCAAATTCAAATCTTAAGTGGGGTCATTCAGCTGCACATCATTAAAGTGACATAAGACAATACATATCATAATGTAACACATGACAAATTATGATTTCAAACAAGGGAAGTTTAAATATATGAGACAAAAAAACGATGTTGAAAGGCTAAAATGTGTCACTTTTATTGCCGTATAAACGGGCGCTAGCCATACAACTAGATACGACCAACCATTCTCATTCAATATGACAGTTGCTATCAAATAGATATAGGAAATAATCCCTTTTTATGAATGTTGTCGTCTGTTTTTGTAGGAGGTCAGTGTTTCTGTTATTCAGTTGTTTTCCTCTTTTTGTTAATGTGTTTCTCTTCATTTTGATTTGTGACCTGGATTTGGTTCAGTGAAATTTTATGACTATTGAAAAGCGATATTCTACTTTTGCCTTTATTCATTGCTCATAACAAAAACCATAGTCCTAAGATGTGTTTTTCCAGTGTTTTCAATTTTTTTTATAAAATTTTGTTACATCTCATTTCTTCTTTTCCATATATTAAATTTTTTTTGTCATCCAATCTGAAATTTATCGTAATCTTTTTATTTTTCCGTAATATATTTCTGGTAGAATATTTTGACACTTTTTGTTCCATTTATTTTGCAATTTAACTTTATTTCTACAAAAAGTTATTCTGTAAAAGAAATAAAAGTTAGCAAAGCTTGTATTTAAAGAACTATCCCGGTGCTAATCTCCGAGTAGTGATTCGTGACCTCCAGGCTACTCAGTACGAGTAAATAAACTTGTGAGCATTTCTGGTTACTTTTTATGTATAACACATTGTCTTTTTATAAAAGTGTTTTATGTAAATGTTGTTATTTTGAATTTGCGACAAAGAAATTCCTTAAACAATAATCAACTAGTTATACACAAATCACCTACATTAAAATCTAAAACGTCACTATAAATATAGACACGGGCATAGAGAAAAAGGTTGCAAAATATACATACCGAAGGAACATCACCGCCCAAAAAGGGAACATTTACAATATGAACAAAAATTGTCCTTATTTCTTGTATATAGTTTTCCGTGTGAAACTTAAACATCATAATCTAGAAAAGGACATTTAAGGTAGCACAATACAAAGATTTGTTCACTCCCAATCAGACAACTTTAAACTGATGTAATTCATTTCATACTTCTTTATATTTAAAAAAAAATGAGGTACAAAAAGAAAGAAAAAAGATTAATCTTTCAAATTGTGATAATTTCATTATGACATAATTATTACATAATCAATTGTTATGTAATTAGTTGCTATATTGTGAAAGATTAATCATTCTTCTTTCTTTTGGTACCTCATTTATAAAACTTAATGATTGATGAGTGGAATTACATTAGTTTAAAGATGTCTGATTGGGGATGAAAAATCTTTGTATTGTGCTACCTTAATGCTGTTTGTATAAGATTTGTTTTAAGTAATCTTCCTTAGTTAAATTGCTACAGTCTCGATTAATCAAATCAACCATATTATAAACGTAACGGTAACTGATTTTATTTTTTCTCTCTCAATGAATTTTACTACATACTATCATAACAATACAGGAGCAATTCTGCTATAACATGTATAAGAGGGACACAATTGGTTTCAATAAGAATGCATACAATCTGTCGACAAGCATTTTACCGAAAACATACAAAGATATTATAAAGGAGAAAATGAACTTCTTTAATAATCTCATCACAGTTCCAGTCATTATATCTAGGATATTAACCTTTTTTTTCAGAAGAAGGCTTTATATGATATTACAGCAAACAAATCTGCTATCGGACATTACGGAAGGACAGTTCTGAATATATCGTTACGAAGCACTGCATGAAAAAACTAATGTAAAACATTTCGATGGAACTCGCAGTTATACGTTCCTCAATATAAGAGTTTCTTTATTTGATTTGACCATTATTTAACTTTCATTCTTTACATTTTATCAACCATTAGTCTCTTGATATGTTTTCGCGCCTGTTCCAAGTTAGGAGCATCTGGCCTTTGTAAGTCTTGCATGATTTTTAATTTTAATTTCTCATGTATATTTTGGAGTTAAGTATGACGACCATTATCTCTTACCTAGTATACATTTTTGTTTAGGGCCCATATAAAGCACGCCTCCGGGTGCGAGAGTTTTTCGCTGCATAGAAGACTCATTGAACACCTTTGGCAATTGTCTGCTCTTTGGTCGGATTGTTGTCTCTTTGACACATTCCCCATTTCCATTGATTTCTAACATCCTATTTTTGTTCTATTTTCGGACCCTTTCCCCCTGTTAATACAACCAAGACATTCATTAATCAACACAGCCATACTAATGCTATTTAATTGTTTTAATTTATAAACCACATTAATAGAAATTAAAAAAAGATTTTTTTCTATTCTATTTTAAATATACAGTACATCAATTTTTTTTTATTATCTGTCAATTCTTATAGAAGAGAAGACACATAAACAACTTACAATCTGAATTAATCTCTCTTGTCAGACACCAAGTGTGTGATAGATTACTATCTTAAAGATTAAGGTGAGGAGGAGCCTCCACGTTCGTACATATTTTTGCAATAAGATGGCTGGGATATTTTTATTTTGACTATCTCATTATCTCGAAGTTGTCTGTTACAGTTACTTCCCTTATGTCATAGTTTCATTTATTAAAACTTAAACGACTGTGTAACTGAGATTGTAAATCTATATCAGGATTATTATTGATACATACCATTAGTTGTTCATTTAAACCACTAATCACCAACAAACATCTCCCAAGTTGCAAAGTCAATGGACGGTATCTTCTGCTTATTTATGTCTTTGGCACCTTTGTGTCTTCTAATATTTGACACCCTTATGTCTGCTTATGTATTACAAATCTATGTTGGTGAACAAAGCTTCCATTAAATATATTTAAATATTCTTATGTTTGAGAATGATCTGTAATTAGTTATCAAAAGTACCAGGATTATAATTTTATACGCCAGACGCGCGTTTCGTCTACATAAGACTCATCAGTGACGCTCAGATCAAAATAGTTAAAAAGCCAAACAAATACAAAGTTGAAGAGCATTGAGGACCCAAAATTCCCAAAAGTTGTGCCAAATACGGCTAAGGTAATCCACTCCTGGGGTAAGAAAATCCTTAGTTTTTCGAAAAATTCAAAAGTTTTGTAAACAGAAAATTTATAAAAATGACCATATAATTGATATTCATGTCAACACCGAAGTACTGACTACTGGGCTGGTGATACCATCGGGGACGAAACGTCCACCAGCAGTGGCATCGACCCAGTGGTGTAAATAGTTATCAAAAGTAACAGGATTATAATTTTATACACCAGACGCGCGTTTCGTCTACATAAGACTCATCAGTGACGCTCAGATCAAAATAGTTAAAAAGCCAAACAAATACAAAGTTGAAGAGCATTGAGGACCCAAAATTCCCAAAAGTTGTGCCAAATACGGCTAAGGTAATCTACTCCTGGGGTAGGAAAACTCATAGTTTCAAGTATTTCTATAATTTATTTCGAATATTATTTTTTATTTTTTTTATTTTAACATCCACAATTCTCATAAATTATCTTTTTCTCTATATTCGGTTTTTACCCCTTATATTCTGCACATTTTTTTCCAATATTTTGAGTTTTGTTACCCCCAACCAGACACTCCTTAATCAACACGTCACTAATGATATTTAATCAAATACAGTCATACACTACATGAATAGAATAACACATGATTTTTTAAGAGATATAAAACAAAACTAATCATAGATAACAGGATTGAATTTTGTATTTTAGCCAGACGCGCGTTTCGTCTACAAAAAACTCATCAGTACGACTCAAATGAAAAACTGAAGTTAAAAAGGCCAAATAAAGAACGAAGTTGTAGAATATTGAGAACCAAAAACTCCTAGAAGTCTTGCCGCATACAGCTAAGAAAGTCTAAAGTAATTATTTGCTATCTGTCATATCCAGTAGAAAATACGAAATACAACTTACAAAGTGGAGCAGGATCTTTCTACTCATCCCTCAGTGTTTAATGGGGTTCGTGTTGCTCAGTCTGGAGTTTTAAATGTTGTATGTACTATTGTTTGTCTGTTGATTTTTTTTTCTGTGGTGTTGTCAGGTTATTTCTTTTACAAAAGTTCTGTTGTCATACACCAAGTGTGTGGTATATTACTATTTTGAAAATTACAGCTAGGAGATCATTCACGTTTTGTAAACAATTGGAAATGAGATGACATATTTTCTTTTTTCTGTATCTCAGTTTACTCCGAATACTCGAATAGTATTCTAATAGTGAAATTGTGAATTGACATTTGTGTAAGTTCCAATGTTTTCTGGATATTTAATACGTATATACTAAAATATTTTAGTGACATTCTCCTATGCAAAAATGTATAAAACTGTGTAAAACAATTCAATTTTATCAGAATGTCTTTAACAGCAATATAAATCATTTAGTATCATTTTTGAGTTTTTGAAGAAATGTACAAAATGTTGGTACAAATTAAAGTTTTTGTATTCATTTCTTTTTTTACCCTGTGAGTAAACGGTACATTAGAAATTGGCCCTACCTTCACATCACAGTAAACACATAATAACTGAATCAATGAAAAAAGGCAGTAAATTGATAATCGTTTAAAATATTTTGATATTGAAATTTCAATTTTTCACAAATATTAAGAATTTGCCACTACAAAAGAGAACACATATTTCATCTTATGGCGTGATATTGTTAGCTGCGACAATGCACGTATGAAGTTGCAATTTTGTAAGTTGAGTCGATATAAAATAATTTTTCATGAATAAAATACAGGAAAAATTGCCCTGACATCGTTAATGAGATACCTGTTTCCGCGTTACAAGCTTAGGGTTACACGACGGAATTATCATGGCTTAATTCACTGATGATCGTGCTCAAAATGCACAAAAGGTTTTGGTTTTTAAATGTTAAATATCTTAATTAAAAGCATGATTAGCATTTGAAAAATTTTGAAAAAAAAATGTCAACCGCACACATTTATATAAGATGATCTTGATAAGGTGTATAGAATAGAAAGTAGAAAATAGTTGATCAAATAAGTTATGAAATACAGAAAAGGGCTAAAAAAAAAAGAAAATTATTGGGCACTTAAACATAAAGAAAAGAGATTGCTAGGCCAAAAGAATACAGTATATAGTAAAAAAGCATAAACAATGAAGGCATAATAAATGTACAACTCAACATTAGAGCCCTCATATTAGATGACCTTTATAGTATAAAAAACCCGAATAAACACAGTTACGATAAAAATATCAATTAAGACATGAAACCCCGACGAGACAAATGTAATATTTCCTGACAAATGTATGGTTACAGCCACCGTGTTATAATTGAGTTCCACTTATAGTCTTAACAAATGAAAATAAGTAGAAAGCATTACAAGGATCATTACAAAATGCCGAAGAATTTGACCTACCAAAATAGTATTTAGTTCGAAAAAACTCTAACGTATTTCCGTTTTGTTAACCAATGACAGTGCATGTCACTCACGTTTAATCAAGAATTTAGAAACATACTCTGTTATAAAGGTGAATTTACTTTGAAATGAAAAGAGTTTAAACCAAAAAGGATCACAAATATTCCATTTATGGAAGCCATATTTATACAAAAGTATAAAATCTAGAATACAAAAGAATATGGAATATACTTTGCCTCATAACATCCATTTTTCTCTTTTCAATGAAGACTTAATAGCTCATAAAAGGTTATTTACCAATATAAAAGCATATTCTAGATTTCTTATCTTTCGATTGAGACCCAAATATTACCATGCAACATAGCTTTAAGGTGAAAGTCCGAGTCAGCAATATTTCAAGCTTATTTTGTTCTTTAACTAATGCTCTTCCGAATTATAGTATCAATTTCAAATTCTAAATATAATTAGTTTCAACTTAGTACATCATAGCTATGTTGTATGACTTTTTGTCTTTCAAAGAAGTATGTATTATACTAGTGATAATTTGGTCCATAAAATTCCCAAAACAGTTAAATTGCTAATGCTTTCAAATATATGTTCATGTAATTGATAAATGAAAAAGGTAATTTAATCTGACCATTTTACTACAGAAAGGTTACTTGTGAGGTCAGATCAATGTCATAAACATGTTCAAATTGACATATTTTACATATAACGACCATTTTACGCACACCTTTTGGATATTTTAGATCAGAACAACAGTCTTACCAAAATGATATTTTACACACATACACATATTTGAAAAAAGTAAAATGATGAAAATATCGAACTTCAAAGAAAATTTAGAACGGAAAGATCCCTATCAAACGGCAAAATCATAAGGTGAAACACATAAGACGAACCGAAGATGAATACATCTTGTAGCAAATAGATAAAACTGTTTGGATAAAGCTGTTGTTCATATCTAATTTATGGTAAAAGCTCAAAATGAGGCTTAACCATGTTAACATATAAAACCAAATTTATGAATATAAATTATGATATTCTATAAATTAGTTCTCCTATATACATTGTGCATCTAACATATTTCTTATATCAACAGTTCTATGGAACAAACGATTGTATATAGCTGGAACCCAGTCTACATGTGTTACAGACTTAATTCTTATGATTTTCTGAAGAATAGTATTTGGTAGATATATGATACATTTTTATTTTATTTAATTCAATGAGGCAAAAATTGGGGTTTACTATATCTTCACATATACAGTCGTGTGACGATTGATCATACAGTCATTTCCTTTCAGTCATGCATATGACTTCATCATTGAATCATCAATACCACAAGGTAAAGACTTCTGCTGGTAGTCTTTGAGTCCCTGAAGGTATCACTAGCCAATCGATCTATACTTCAGTACTAACATGAACAAATTAATAGTTTTGTACTGTATTATTCTGTTATTAAATCTATACTATTAAACGAGAAGACCTCATTTTGGGTGTCGCTTCTCTTCTTTCCACAATAAATTAATCAACACGCCTCTGTGTCCTATAGGTACAGTGCATAGTCGCATTTGTCATCCATTCATATGATTATTCAGATTTAGTTATTTTGGGAGAAAAACGAGAAAAAGGGCATCCGGATATTGTCCCGTCATTGGACAAAATTTTAAGTCAGATTATACTTCCGGTTTGCGTTTTTCTGTATACTTTGATAGAATTCTGAAAATATACTACGAATAAAGTGTATTTTCAGAATTCTATCTGCTATCATTTTCAAGTTTACTATCCACGGTGGTCACAGAGTTTATTAAATAGAGAGGGTCTGTATACTATATCAATGACCACCATGGATCGATTAGAAAACTTAGAATTGAAAGTAAATACACTTTATTTATATATAGATACAGATAAGCGCTAAAATTATTCATGTGCACTTTTGATACCTTTTCTGAAATTCTTCAGTCATTAAATCTTTTACAAAATTCATTGATTACAAAAAAAAGAAGATGTGGTATGATTGCCATGTTGACAACTCTCCACAAGAGACACAGAAATTAACAACTATAGGTCATCGTGACGGCCTTCAACAACGAGCAAAGACCATACCGCATACTCAGCTTTAAAAGGCACCGAAATGACAATGTAAAACAATTCAAACGAGAAAACTAGCGGCCTTATTTATGTACAAAAAATGAACGAAAAACAAATATGGAACACATAAACAAACGACAACCACTGAATTACAGGCTCCTTACTTAAATGTTCATAACATACTAAATGTATATTCATATTGAAATTGATAGAAAACCACAAATTGGGAATTTTGGAAATAAAGGAGGAGGGATTAAAAAAAACATTTTCCTGTCCCCAATAACCTATGATTTATGATACTTTTGCTGAAATTCTCCAGTACTTTAATATTTCACAAAATTCTCCAAACAACACTTTACATACTTTAAACTACGCTCTGAATGCCTGCGATTTCGCGGGTGTGTTCTAGCAATTTTAATAATTTAAAATAAAGGAATGTATCTCACTCCAGCATAGCTCAGATTCATGGTCCCGGTATGGCTTTACGTTTTGTCCTTATTCCCCAATTCAACGTGTGCATCATATTTTGTAATTAAGAATATTTTGTTTCGAATTTCACTGAAGAGTCGCTGTCAAAATGTGCATCTTGTTCAGTAATATTGATAAAGAAATCATCTGTTCATTACCTATTTGGGTTAGTAAGTGAGCACTTTCCTTCGATGGATATATGAAGATCTGGTATGAGTGCCAATGAGACAACTCTTCATCCCAATCGCAATTTGTAAAAGTAAACCGTTATAGGTCAAAGTAAGGTCTTCAACCCAAAAAATGATATTTGGTTTCGTTTGAACATCACAAGAAAAAAAAGACAATATTATGTCAATTTAATTTACTTCACGTATTGGACCTTCACAAAGAAAATATATTTGGGACACCTCTTTTGTAAATAATTTAACCTGTCAACTATCTTGATATCTTTAAAGACTTTTTCAATAAATACTGCTATTTAGCCTGTTTGTTCCAAATACCACATTTAGTGATGAAGATCGCTATTGATTTTAAGTCTTTATGTTTAAGGTTAAATGATTGATAGAGTGAAATTGTGACACATATATATATATTTTTAGGTGATATCTCTGCACATTTAGAATAATAGTGGCTATTGAAAAGAACAGGAAACCTTTGATCTTGGGTAGGCTGTTAAAGGCAAAAGTCGGAGTTACTGGGTCGATGACACTGTTGACGGAGGTTACATCTTCTGAGTTGACTTATCGTTGTTGTTCTGCGGTTTGCATGTTGTGTCGACTATAATATTACTTGTTTGAGCGTTTCCTTGTGATAAGTGTTCTTGCGTGCATGTGTTTTTGTTGAATTTATGTCACGTAGTGTTGTCATTTTACCATGTTTTTTTTTAACATTGTCACATAAGCAGTAGGTTTGGCTATCCATGAAACTTATCAAAACCACTATTTATTCTTAAAATGACCTGTACCAAGTCAGGAATATGACAGTTGTTATCAAATAGTTCGTTTTTATGTATGTTGGGCGTTTGTTTTTTGTTACATTTCAGTGTTCCTGTTGTTGCTGTGTTTTCCTCTGTTTTAATTTGTAATCCGATATTTTTTTCTTTCAATCAATTTATTCTTTTTGAACCGCGGTATGCTACGTACTGTTGCCTTTATAAATTACCTTATTTGTATTTGTCGAAATATTCAATCCTCAATTTCCAGTAGGATTCCTAATTTCACGTCTTTTTTACTGGTCGACCAACTATTGCAGGATCTACCAATTGTTTTTATTTGGTATATCATATGTTCATTTAAAATAATTTTAAATCCTTGTACATTTAATTCTACAGTGATCCAAAAAGTAAAAATATTACACCTAACTTAATTCAATGGAATGTTTTTTTGACAAATATAATATTTGCCCAACTGTTTGCCAATAGAGTCCTTTCGCCTATGGATTATTTACCATTTTTTTTCATAAATATACTTTTATTCTTAAATGGTATTTGGTGTAATGAATTCATATACAATGACACCAATCTATAATACTAAAATTACGAGGTCCAATTTGTCAGCCGTCATCACGTAAAAACGACGAATCACAGATTTCAACTTTATATATAACTAATATAGTACAAAGGTGTAGATTAAAAATTACACCACTCCAGGCCCTTTTGTTTTCCACGTAATTAATATTGCCAGTAATTAAGTAGTTCCGGGTCGAGTCCGCTACCGATACCAATAGTATATTCACCTGTTACCTATTACCTTATCTGTACGTTCCGCATCTGACAGGCGCACCACCAAACGTTGTATTCAGGATTAATATGCTATATACACGGGTCATAACCACAGGGTTGACACTACTAAATTGTCAAATTGTTACCTATTTTAGTATTTTAATCAGTAAGACTTTCTAAGATAACAATACGAATACTAAAAATCTGGACTCAAAATAAGGCGTATAGGTACAGTTTTCAATTTGTTAGTGGGCATGACGTAAAACAGCGAAGCAAAGAATTCAACTTTATTTATAACTTATATAGGACAATGCTGTTGATTAAAAAAATACTCCATTCCAGGACCTTTTGTTTTCCAAATAATTAATATTATTGTTTCAGTTCGACGGGTTCAAACAGAAAGACTTGAAAGCAGAGAAAAACTGTGTATCTTATAATCGGCATGACTTTATCAGATGACAATACTTATACTAAAATAAGGCTTGCGCATAGTTATATACTTTAATTCAGTCACGGACCCGTGATATCACGGGTGTGTTCTAGTGTATATTTAAACAAACAGACAAAATGAACGGAAAGAAAAATGTAAATATGGGCACACTGAACTGGGACACCAGTGATTGGGCGAAAAAGACATACCCAGATTCTTCAAGCATCATAGAAAATACTTTATAATATTGAACCTTACTGCCGTTACCTTGATTGAGTTTATATGCATTGTACAAATTAAATAGATTTGTAAATTCTAGTGTATATCAAATTTCTTTACACAAGGTTGAAACCAAGAGAGTGAAGGAATTGCGAATCGATTGACAGCCAGTTCAAATCATAAGACTCTATACAAAATATCCTCCTATCCATCCGACTTATTGTTAGAATATTAGCAACGTTTCGTCTACAAAATGCTTATCAGAGGCGCTCGAAATTTGAAGAGCTTGAAAAAAAATCGTAATTCTAGTCAAATACGGCTTCGACTTTCAATGACTAGGAGTAGAACAGTATTTGTGTTTCGAAAAATTAACAGGAAATTTAAGATCAAATATCAAAAATTAAAGGGCCGACAACTGAATTGGTGATACTCTTGGGATTTAAATATCCGCCAGCCTTGGCATACACCAAGTTTGTGTAACCCCTCGTCAATGATATCAACCTTATCATCTAGTAAGCCTGACCAGTTTTTTGTCAAAATTTAGTCAGTTGTGTTCGAATCAAAAATAGTTTGAAGGTAAAATCAGATACAAAGTTGAAGAGCATTGAAACCCTCGAATTTATGAAATGTTAGCTACATACGGCTATGTATTGTTTCAATGTTAAAATTCATTCGGTTTCGAATACTTTTAGTAAAAGTAAGTTAACAGAAATTAAATGATCAATGATATCTCATGCAAACTAAAAATAATTGACTACTGTGCAGGTGATACCCAAGGGACAACTGTCCACCAGCAGTGGCATCTAACCAAGGGTTGTAAAAATCAGACTCTTAATTTGTCTACATGAGGTTTATCAGTGTCACTTAAATCAAAACATGTAGAGGGGAGTTGAAGAGCATTGAATGCAAAAAATTACAGTAATTTGCTATTCAAAACTGGAGAGTCATTTTCCACCACCTAAAGTGTGACATTTAGAAGTGGAAATAAAGTCATCATTGCTACCAGGACTAAATTTAATATATACGCCAGACGCGCGTTTCGTCTAAAAAGGCCTCATCAGTGACGCTCGAATCCAAAAAAGTTAAAAAGGCCAAATAAAGTACGAAGTTGAAGAGCATTGAGGACCAAAATGCCTAAAAGTTTTGCCAAATACAGCTAATGTAATCTATGCCTGAGGTAGAAAAGCCTTAGTATTTAAGAAAGTTCAATATTTTGTAAACAGTCAATTTATAAATATAACCATATCAATGACAATTCAAGTAGACCTGTTGTAAAAGGCGAAATAATAATGTGTTTAGGTAGGATACTGTGGCTGTCTGTAGAGTATAGCCGTTGAGGATAACTCGTAAAAATCAGCACAAAGCAGGATATACTTATATTTAATTCTCATGTTAAAGGGGCACTAGCTGTCAAATTCATATTCACCGATTTGACTCAAATTCTCATATTTTATTTACAACAATCATTTATCCAAATTATAAATAGTACAAAATTAACAATATAAGTGGCATGGGCTCGATAAAATGTAGCTTCGTTTCGTGTGTATTTTAGTCTATACGCCATCTTATTAACTGTCGAGTTGGCCCCGAAGACCTCCGATTACTATATGAGCGATATAAACGTAAATATAGATACAAATAGATACCAGACTCGTGCATTTGGATTTTTCTATGTCTGATTAATTTTATATTATAGATTAAAAATATATGTTAATCATCGTTTTCATCTGTATAAGAATGATTTGTTTGTGGATCGAATCCGTCAATCAAATGATGTACGTTTGTTCCATTTTCAATGTTGGCATTCTTTTCCTTTAAATAATTGATCACGCACAATTCATGTGGTATCCATCTCGGCAAAGGGGTTAAAATTGAAGTTCACAGGAATACGGATTCAATGAGGTCGAATTATTCACTTGTAAGTGAATAATTCATCATCAATGTTTCATAGCTTATTTTTACAAATTTCATATTATTTTACTATTTCACCTTCATTAACGATTGAACATATATCTCGTAGCTAGTGCCCCGTTAACGTCGTGTATGCCATATTAGTTGTTGGACATTTACCAAATAGAACATTATAAATCAACTAATATAAAAGGTTTTTTTTTTACTTTTTGAACAAAATGGTTAGTGATTAAGAAATGAAAACCCCAGTGACAAATCAAATGCAACAACGCACTAAAATCATAAGAATTGAAATATAACATCGTTGCAAAGGATAAGTTAAGGTCAATTAAATATTTTTTTATGAATATCAAAAAGTAGACAAAAGCAAATTTGATAAGAATACTTGTATTAACTGACTATAAAACTCAGTAGAGATCATCCTTATAAAAGTCTATAAAATGTTTAACAAAGGAGCAGGACAAAGACATCTTTTATCGGAACCAGGATCATACATTCCATTGTTTATGTTGTTTGTATTTCTCTTTTTTACACCAGACATTCTGTATCAAATAAGGTTGTTAAACAGAAAATTTCAAATCGGATTTTTGAACCGATAATCTGTTGTTAATCAATTCTATGTGGTCTCATTTATATCGTCCAATGAACTGGATTCCTTTTGGTAAACTGGTTTTACTCATCATTGGCATTTTATTAAAGTCTTCCATATCATCCAGGTCTAATGAAAAACCGTTTTGCGCACGTTTCAGAAATGGATCATGTATGTTTTGACGTCGATTGTTTCGTCTTCTTATTTCATTATCATTGTCTCTGGCATTATCCCATATTTCATTTTCATCACTTTCGAAATATAAGTTATCTTTGTTTGACCTATTTGACCTGTCATTGCTATACAATGTTCTTTTATTATTTCTGCCTACTCTCCTATTTGTCCTTTCACTTTGTTCGCTTGACCAATCACCAAAGAAGTCGTCTTTGTCATCTTTCCTGGAAGAGAACATTCTAATATGTGGCTTCCGAATATTACCATTGCTTTGTTCGAACCATTCATCCGACCAATCATCAAACCATTCACTACTATCACTTTGATAGTTAAAATTTCTTTTTAGTCCATTGTTTGTCTTTGAGTTCATTTGGTTATGTTCCCTATCCCTATTTTCATCAGAAAAATCAGAATCCCAGTCATCTCGATCATGGACTATTCCTTTCCTTCTGTTATTTTGCATTATTGTTCTGCTTTGGAATTTTCTCCGATCATCTGTTTCCCATGAAGATGTATCTGAATCCCAGTCATCTCGATCATGGACAGTTCCTTTCCTTCTGTTATTTGGCATTATTGTTCTGCTTTGGAATTTTCTCCGATCATCTGTTTCCCATGAAGATGTATCTGAATCCCAGTCATCTTGATCATGGACAGTTCCTTTCCTTCTGTTATTTGGCATTATTGTTCTGATTTGGAATTTTCTCCGATCATCTGTTTCCCATGAAGATGTATCTGAATCCCAGTCATCCCGATCATGGACAGTTCCTTTCCTTTTGTTATTTGGCAAAATGTTTCTGACTTTTCTCCAATTATCTGTTTCCATTGAAGATATATCTGAATTCCAGTCATCCCAATCATCGAATGTTCCTTTCTTTCCGTTATTTAATAATGGTTGTCTGATTTTGAGTCTACTTTGATATTCTATATCCTCTGCAGAACTTTTCAAATCCCACTCGTCGTCCCAATCATCGACTGTTCTTTTCAACCCCCTTTGTGGTCCTATTGGTCTGGTTTTGAAATTCCCTCGATCATACATTTCCTCTGAAGATATATCTAAATCCCAATCATCCCAATCATCTCTATCAGTCCAACTACCACGTATATTATGATTTTTTACTGATCTTTCTTTTGAATTAAACTCACCTGAATCCCATTCCCAACTGTCCCAATCGGAATGATCTCTACGAATTTCATTTCCTCGTCTATGACTTTGCTCATCAAAACTTTCCCAAGAATCCCAATCATCAAAGTCTTGACTTCTTTTGTTATTCCTTGAGTCTCTCAGTTCACTATTGCGTGTAGATGTTGATAAAGAGTTATCTAACCCTAAATCGTTTTGAGATGGCAGCACATTCCCATCGAATGGATCTGCAGTGCCTGAAAAATGTGATGTTTCTAATAGTTTTATCCCTGAAAATTTCTTTCCCGGTACAATTATCTTATTTGCTAGCGAACCCGCTCGACCAATATGTCCCCTTCCCACATATTCTGTGTTTGTTCCTCGACTAGTTTGTGAGCCACCAGGTGAGTGTTTTACTGGATCTGTTAAATATAATAAAAAATGTGTGTAAAGTAAGGATAATTGTCGGGTTTCGTTTAACGCTTTTACATTAAAATAGATTCATAAAAAAGACGTATTCGATGAATGATTGCACATCATTAAAAGAAGGTTTGAACAAGCATGTAAAGCTATATTATATTACTGTTATGGATATTTACCTGAATAACTACGTGGAGAGATAAATGAGTCTCACACACAGATTGGAAGTGTTTAACGCAAATTGTCTATTTAGTTAAATGATGTTAAATCTGACATTTTTGTAATAAACGCAAGGAAACCCATTTGACTGAGTTTTAACGATTGAACTGAAATTGAAACTTATGTGAAAAGATTTACCAAGCTCTTTCAAATGTGTGTATTATTTTCCAAACATGCAGCTGTAATATCTTTTCTATTCATTAACTGATTAAGGTGAAACATATCACTAAGGGAGATAACTCTTTAAAAATCAGTTGAACGTTTTTAAGGATTTATATTAAACTTCTCAATGATCAATATTAGAGTTGGTCAAACTGTTATATATGCAATATAAATTTTCCTATGAAGTGTGTGGTTCAAGGATTTCTATTTATTTTATTTATTTTTGTCAAAATGTCAAAATAAATATATGTCAAAATTTTAAGCCAAATTAATTTTAGTTAATTTATTTGGTACCACCTTAAGTTTGATTACTATTGAGGAAAGGAGTAGGTCCGGTAAGGGCCGATTATGGCCTCAAATTTCAGGTTCATCTAACACTTTTTAGACACTTTAGTGTCTATTTCAATTGATTCAATTAGTTTATGTGAAAGATTTTAACTAATTTAGTCCTTAGAAACGCTCCGATTCAAGCTGAAATATGAAAAATCTATTAAATATGCCAAAAAATGTTAATTTTCGGATGGTTTTTGTCAAAAATGAAAGTGGCCGCATCAGTGTTCATCCTTAACCTTTATATATGTTATGTATTATCATCAAATATAACTTACATTTCAATATTATGAATGAACACGAATGTGGCCACTTTCATTTAAGACGGAAACCGTCTAAAATTTAACTAAAATACTAAAATTTTGAAGATTTCAGTAAATTAGAATGACTTAATGATGCTAGTACCCGATATATGTGTATTGTATTGTCAAAAACCGCTTATATTTATGTAGCAGAAGCATTCTACTTTCCAGTAAATAACTAAAAGATTACATTTTCACAATTTTGTAAAACTGCTATATTTTAAGGCCAAAAAGGGGTCTTACTAAACCTACTCCAAAGTTCAATCGGTTAACAATTTCAATTTTACAATCGTATTTGATGTTGATATCCTATACCTTAGATTTTGTTTACAATGCGAAAAAAAGAAGAAGAGTAAAACAATTTCGGAAACAAATATTAGATAATACAGTAAAGTATTTTCATTGATAACGAGAAAGTCTAAGCCTTTAATAAAAAAAAATCAAATAAGTGAATGATTGGTTAAAATTTTTACGTTTTTATGGTTAAATTTTTTACGTGTTGATGATTGTTTTAATCTAAAAACACTGATCAGCAGACTTTATCATTATGGTTTAATCAATGAAATATTTCCAATAACAGATATTTGATACTTACTTGCTACTGATAAGCAAAACCATGCGAACAAGAGCACAAAAACTTCCTGCACATCCATGTTTGATAAAGTTTCACAATGTCATTTTTGTTTCTTCTTCAAATTAATCTTACAAGTCCGCATCAAATGATATTTATGTCGTGTTTATTTATATCTTATGTATAAATTATGACAATAATATTTGAGCATGACAGCAAATGACCAGGCGGACAATCTCTCGATCATCAGACCTTACCTAATTATTTGTAAACTATTGTTATCAACATCACGAGTTGCGGGTGCAGGAGTTTATTACCACGACAATCATCCATTGTATATATCATGCTACAACTCTATACAAGTAATGTCATTTGATGTAATAATAATTATGTGGTTTCAATGACTTTAAAAAATATATTGAGGCCAGCGTATAATAGGTTAAACGTGAATAATAAACGTACATAAAGAGATGCGACGTTTTGCGCGGGGAATACACGTTTATTCACAGGTGATAGATATGTTCACACGATGGCACAAAATCGTAAATGATTATTGACTTTATTAGAAAAAAACCCGGCTTTTTTCAATCGAAAAGTAAAAAATCGTAAGTTTGATCGTTTGAATCGTTTTACATTCATTTTTTTCTCTGTCGTTTTTGGGCCTTTTATAGCTGACTATGCGTTATGTGGTTTGTTTATTATTGAAACCTGTAGTTGTTAATTTATGTGTCATTCGGTTTCATATGGGGAGTTATCTCATTGCCACATCTTCTTATTTTTATTTTGAATAAACTTTTCTTATTTTACAGAAAATTTAATTGAATGAAATACAACTAAGATTTTATTTTTAATGCGAAGAAATTAAACTCCACAAAGACTAATATGAAAAAATTATCGACGCCAAATCTTATGTGTTTTTTTTTAAATTGAAAAATGTGTGTCAAATAGTTATAAGAACAGAAATGCAGTTACTACGCAGTTCCAATACATGCTCCAAACGTGATTTGTCATATTTATGGCAAAGAGTGACGCGTTTTATAGTAAAAAGTGTACATATGTTAATAATAATAATAATCTTTATTTGTCATATAAGTAACATTATACTTGTGACATAAACAAAAAGATTTTGTTCCCGGAAGTTCATACGATAGGGACATGTGTATGGTATAGGATTGCCAAATGAGACAACTATTTATTATAGAAACTATAGCATGTATAGGACGAGGATAAAACAAAGGTCAACGTACAGACATAACAAAAAATGGTGCATAAATCATATCGTATACATTTTTTAGTACACTGCGATAAATAAAACGTAATATACAAATAGTATAATACTCACTGCAATAGCAATCATGTCCGCAGTTTGTTTTCGTTATTTTTAGTCCAAAGCTATAACTTAAGGAGCGAAATTTTACTTCAATAGAAAATGATATTCATGTAAAAACTACACGAAACGACTTTATAATAAACAACCAAAAAAAGACTAAAAACGCACCGTACCTAAATATAATTCAAAGCCAATGACAATTAATAAATGAATTAAATCATGTTTCCCAAGCTACAATACCAATTAGTACGCCCCCACTGGAATAACCTGTGTATAGCTGTCTTTTTCAAATCTAAGTAGCAAGATTGCGGATCTGTCAAATGTCAGATGGCATACTCAATGTACTGAATAATGATGTATATTGCAACATGATATGGTGAATATACTTACTAGATTTTTCCCGACGACTATAGTGCATACACAAAAGACTCTTTTGAGTCTCATTTCAAAGATTGAACCGGTAGATCGGAGTGATCTTGGATCATAGCTAGTGTCTTACTTTTTTCTATAGATATTCTGTACTGGATTTCCCCCAGAACCAAGCTTTTTTGTTGATTATCAGAACACATGTTATAAAAAAAGTTAATTACATGCAGCCTTAATACTATTGCAAAATTGATATAGTGAATATCTATAGTACTGAAGGGAGATAGAAAAAAGAAGATGTGGTATGATTGCCAATGAGACAGCTATTCACAAAAGACCAAAATGACAGACATTAACAACTATAGGTCACCGTCCGGCCTTCAACAATGAACAAAGCCCATACCGCATAGTCAGCTATAAAAGACCCCGATAAGACAATGTTAAACAATTCAAAGAGACCTTTAGCGCGTTTTTCCCGAAATTAATATTATACAAACCACGCAAGAACTAATGTACTGACTACTGTGTGGATATGTTCCATGGGTCAAAGAGATTATTAATATAATTAAACGGTTTAAAGTTATCTGAATATATAATCTCAATTTAGACATTAATCGATGAACAAATGCAAAGGTTGGGTACATGTCAACCGGGACACCAACACAACAATACAAACACATATAGAGGGCGACATACAGTCTTCAGCAATACGTGTATATACAAAATGTCTAGCTCTGAATTGTTATGAATCAATGCCTTTATTTTGCTGTTATTTTGTCATACGTAAGGCGGACTACTTACGGTCTTTACTCATTGTTGAAGACCATGCGATTGAAGTCAACGGCCAGGTCAATTTGAAGTGCGTTTTTTTTGTAACATCCAATCATATTTCTGATGGAAATCGGAGCGTTTGGGCAATAGCTGCTTGACTAAAAAAAAATATATATATTAAGGAAATCAAACTTTTTCAAGATTTTTTTTTTGTTGTTTTTGTTTTAGTTTGCACAGTTGTATTTTGTGAAGTATTATTTTCTATTGTGTTATGTTGTTTCTTACGTTAAAAAAATGATATAACACTTTATACATTTTGTGCGTCCGAAGCGTTTTTCTGTACCTTATCCAGGGTTTCCCCTGGGTCAATTATTTTTTTCGCCACGTCTTTCGCCAAAACAATATATTTTTCGCCACTTTATAATTTCTTTCGCCAAGTAACATAACTATATATTTTCGTTTAAAAATTACCCCTTTTTCTACCCCCCTCCCTTAAATAAGACGAGTTTGCTCCATTGTGTCTATGATTATGCTCTCAAACTTATTTTAGAGTTAACATTTTAATGAATAAACACTAAATATTTACTTTAAAACAACAGATTTTTTTTAACTGAAAAGGGAAAAATATTCATTGTATTTTAAACAACTTTTCTAAATGATTGGGCCATTATACAAAGAAGATATAAGTCCTGGAATATAACAAAATTAATGGACATGTTTTGATTATATAATACCAGTATAGTTCGTAGGGAAAGTTTCTTAAAAAGAAAAATACTGATGTTCCCTTTTGTACTAAGAAGTGGTTTTTACAACAAAACAAAAGCTTTTAACACATGAAATTGATCCATCGTTGCATGTGTAGTCATTGCATTAAAGGGCTACTCTCATTCGAGGGCTTGTTCCCAACCTTTTGGATAGATTTCTTCATAACGACAGTTTTCTTTTCTTGACCATCGTAAATGAAAAAGTTGAGACGTAAGACTATACTTGAAACATGTGTGTCACTCAAATGACTTTAAAGTGGTCTCCTTAATCAATTACCGATATTAAAGTCAAAGGATAATTAAAGTTTTAAATCGGAGATTTTTTTTGCTTTTGAACATTTTTCGTCACAGCAACAGGTTTTTATTCTAAACTATCTTTAAAAGGAGAGGAGACGTCAAAAGTTTGCTTCAAACACGTGCGTCGCAAAGTGGTAAATAAATTCTGTATGTAACATTTAGCGGAAGCCATTTTACCATATCATTTTGTCAAACAATTCAATCAACACCTTTATTAAAAGTCCTTTGGTGTCGATAGCTATAAAATGAAATCAGCTGATTAATATATTTTTCCGCGTTTCGCAGTATAGCGGAAAAATACTGTCTTAAAGTTTCTATAATATTTTGTATGGGTCAATGATGTATGATTCGATAGGTCAGGTGACCTAATGTTTTGTTATGTTAATTTGTTTTTCGCGGGTTCGTGAAAAAATTGTCTAGGTGGTCATTCTAGCCGTAGACATCGTACAGTTAAAACTTCCTTTTTTGCATAAATAAAATGTTTTTGTATAATCATGATCATGATGGAGTACGGCATCATTACCCAGAAACGGTTCTTGCATTGCTCCGTGCGCAGGTTTCCAAACTTTATAAGTTGGTTTTTCCTGGGCGGCGTGTGTCTGTTTATGACGGGTATTCATATTTCGATATTTATCATTTGGAATGTTCTTGGAAGTTAATAGATATTTGTTACTATTGTTGCCGGAAGTATATTTTTTGGTTCACAAACTTGTGTGTTAAATTACTTAGTTTAGATACTATTACTGTGTTATATATGATCACTGGTGTTAAGCGGATGGTCGTAACTTAAAGTTACGACCATCCGAAGATGGGAGACAACTCTAGTAATAAATTTTTCTTTTCCGATTTTCGTGCAGTAAAAAAAATATTTCAGTCAAACCTCTTGTCTCATACATGCTAATCGTCAGTGCATTGATATTGAAACAAAATTTGATACATAAAAACATTCCAATTTTCGTAAAATGATCATTCAATTATTCGAGCATGATGGTCGTAACTAAAAAACAAAAATGTTCAGGATGGTCGTAACTTAAAATTGTGATGGTCGTAACTCTTTATTAAATAGGACCGAATAAGACAAGTCAAGAGTTTTAAATGTGTCTTTTGTTATATGAATATATTATATGATATATTTGTGAAGTTGATTTCACTAAATGATAAAAACTAAAAGGAATGAAGAGAGGGATACCTGTAAAGTGCGAAAGGAAAGAAAATTGGAATGAATCAAAAAAAAAAAACCCAATACAAAATGAAATGACCAATCACTGTTTCTTAAAATATAATGTATAAAAACGACCAAGAGGCAACTAATTATAAGCGGTTAAATTTGATAACAATATAAATTTCTCAAAAGTGGAGAATTCATTTTAAAACACAGCTCTGGTGATGATAATTCTTAGTTACGAATTAAGAAAAGGCGCTTTTAACAAATTTGACATCACATAAAATAACAGTATCCTGATTTATTTTCTTTATATTTTGCATGTATTGAAAAGATAAACTTTTTATAAACTAGTATGTACTTACTAGGCGGAATTAAAAAAAAAATCTACAATTTAAAATTGATACTTTAAGTCGAGATAGCATAAGTAAGGAATCAATCATATCCGCGAATTCGCAGGTCCGTAATCGAATTAAAGAACATACATCTTATTCTTAGCCTGGATTTTGAGAAGTCGTATGGTCATTTGGTATATAGTCAAGCTGATTTAATATAAGGTGCAATTTCGAAGTTCAGGTATAATTATTACCCGTGGTTTTAGAAAGTTCTGAATACGCCTATTGGTACCATGCTATCCGCTATACATCTTTGTGTTTCTTATGGAAAATAACATGAACCCTGGACCACAGGTTTTTTATTCCAAATTCACAAAGGGAATGATGCATCCGATCTTAATAACCATCGAGGAATTACAATTACTGATTCATTGGGGAAGCTTTTTTTTAATAAGATACACGTCTTTGTAAATTCTTAGATAAATATCATATAATTGGTGATAGCCAAATTGGGTTTACCAAAAACAAACACGACCATCTGACCATATGTTCATTCTAAAAACTATTATTAATAAGTATTGTAATACAAAAGAAGGTAGAGTGTTTGCCTGCTTTGTTGATTTCCAGAAGGCTTTTGATACTGTCATTCTCCCAGGGATAAAACTTAAGCTATTGAATATAGTTAAAGAGTATGGTAAAAGATCTCTTTATAGAACTAAAGTTGGAATAAAAGAAGGAGACAATTCGACTCCAAATTTGTTTAAAATTTGTATAAATGAACTTCCCGATTGTATTAAAAGTACCCCTGATCAAGCTGTTGTTTATTCACGACCAGTTTATTCTTTACTATATATATTATGCTGATGATATTGCCATTTTTTCAACTTCAGCAAAAGGACTTCAAAGTAAACTTGATGGATTAAGATCGGTGTTTGAAAATGAATCCCATTGAAACCAAGGTGCTTGTATTTAACAAGGCAGGCAGACATATCACACATGATTTTTATTTTAATAACAGACTTATTGATTGTGCTTAACATTTTAAATATTAAGGAATCACTTTTAGTGCATCTGGATTTTTTTCCTTCGTTCAGAGAGAATTTTATAATAAGGCGATAAAAGCCTACTATAAGCTTCGCAAGGACATTCTGTCACTGAATCCAAGTTTAAAAAACAGCCTTCATGTTTTTGAGCATACAATAAAACCTATTCTCTTATATAGAACTAAAATTTGGGGATATTTCAACCCTTTCAAAAAACAAAACAAAAATCTATGACTACAAATGTAGATCAGGCTTATCCTAAGATTCTTTAAGAAAGACTACGCATGAAATTTTGTAAACATTTACTTGGTGTTACCAAAAGAGCAACACATTTTGCCAATCTTTCTTAACTCGGTAGATTCACTCTGTATTTTGACATTGCAAAGTCTATGATCAGATACTAGCACAGGCTTGACAATTTGGGATCATCTTTCCATTACTAGAGGAGCCATATTTAGAGTCAAAATTACTACACGAGTAAAAAAAATCCTTCACAGTATGAATCCTTAATCATTTTTCTAAAGAATATCAAAGGGGTTAGCAATTTACATTGTTTACTGTATGCTGATGATAATGTATTTTTTTGAATTTCAGCAAACACTATTCATACATAGCTTGTAGCCAGGATATGATTTAAAAGATAGAACTTTATGCTTCAACTCAGCGTGCTGGTCTTTTAAATCTGAGTATATTCATACAATATAAACATATAGCATAAACATTATTTTCAACCTGCATATGTATGTGATAGTTGCCACAGTACATTTAGTTCTGCCTTGTAATATTATCCTGGCTACAAGCCTGTCTATAAACTACTAATATTTGATCTTACTCTTAAATTCAACGCGTGTAGCATTGTAAAATATATACCAACCTTATTCATACTTTCTAGGTTAACACAATTTTCATTGCGACACCATGGATTAAGGTTTTTTTTATTCTAAACCAATACTAAGAACAAATATCAATGATATACCGCAAGATCGTCATGCAATCGATAAAAAATAAAGACAACACGTTAAAAACACCAGGCATTTGTGGATTTTCATTTATCATAATTCACCAAAAGCCGAATATTTGAAAGTAAATGGTTTATAAAAACTGCAATAGCTGATTAAAAATTAAAGAAGATTGTTCAAAATTGTACGTTCAATAATTTCATCTGCCGACATCATTGCAGGTAATAAAAAGTCGTAAATAAAAAAAAATCTGAAAGCAAATATTCAACAATTTTATGCCTTAACGTACAGTAAAAATATATTAATACTCAACCCTAACATACTATTTGGCTTAATGCGAGTTGATTAGTTTTCAATGTTTCTCCTAAATGATGGTCGTTTGGAACATATCAAAAATGTAAGTTTGATAATTCTTTAACTTAATTTCTGCATACCATTATCAGAGTAACAAATGAAATAATATTTTTTGTAGTAAACTTTATATAACAACTGAGTTTATTAACATGGTTATGCATGTGCACAGTACTTTTAAATTAATTTGATAAAAGTTCGTCTAAATACTTGAGTTACGGTCATCTTTCAAAGTTACGACCATCTTTTGTCGGTTACGACCATCATCCAAAATACTATAGTTGACATTACGACCATCACAAGTTAAAGTTACGACCATCATGCTCGAATTTTTGAATGACTATTTTACGAAAATTGGAATGATTTTATGCGTCAAATTTGGTTTCAAAAACAACGCACTCACGATATGGGTATATGATACAAGCGGTTTGACTCAAATGAACCTTTTACTGCACGAAAATCGGAAAAGAAAAACTTATCCCTAGAGTTGTCTCCCATATTCAGATGGTCGTAACTTTTAGTTACGACCATCCGCTTACCACCAGTGATGATGTATACATATGTATATATAAGATTATTGTATTGTACTGAATTAAAAATTTGATTAAATGCTGGCTCCAGTCTGTCTGCACGGCAAAATGCATATTTTAGTTGTGTCTAATTTAGTGGCCAAAATTATTGTGTAGTTAGGACTTGATTTTCTCTCCAAACCCTAATGAGGTCAAGGTGAATTCCGAGTATTGTTTGATCGGGTAATGTCCGAGAAACTCGAAAAAAGTAAATAAACAAGATGGAGCAAGATTAATCGTTCTATATATTCCTTTCGCCAAATTCTTTTGCAAATGACGAATTTTTATCGCCACAATTATTATTTTTACCGCCAGCGGAAACCCTGCTTATCAAATAATTCAATTTTGGATGTAACGCGTCTTCTGATTGCCTGACAGCGTATTTGTTATCTATCAGCTCATAGACATAATTTTGCCATGTGACTGTGACGTCATCAACGTTTTTTTTTATGATTTATTCCGGATTATAATTGAATTTAGAATTTTTAAATTATAAGAAATAACTATAATATTTTTTCTGTCTATTCGAAATAACAAAAAAATGAGGTGCACACTTTAAAATAACCAGCGTAGACATTTGAATGCCAGGGATATAAGAAATACGTGTTTGTGTTTACAAGTTTACAAGTCATGTTTTTGATATTCCTTGTATTTATATACTATTTGTGCTAAAATTTGAAATTTTGTATTATTAATATCCGATTAAATATAAATGAATGTTTGAACATTTGTTTTCAGTTCCGCAGATGTTTTTTGACTTTACCAAAACAGTTGTTGGAACTATGACATAGAACCAATAATTGGGAGTTAGTCACTAAGACCATACACTGATTTTTATAGTTTGTTCTTGTGTTGTACTGTTTAATACAATATATATGTAGTTTTTCAATCAATTATTACAAAGAAGTAGAAATAATATGCTTTTTGTTCTTAAAAAAAAGAAAAATCCCATATTTACAAAATTGACAGCATGGTCAACCTGACAGAAAAAAGCAACACATTTAATAAAACATTCGTATATCATCACCTATCTATAGCTTTTTTTAGTGAAAATTTTTCAGATTGTTTCACTTCTTTATCGAAAGTATGAAAAAAACTTAAATTGTGAAAGTTTTGAAACTGTTTTTTTTCTTCATGATAATAGCCCAAAAAAGGGTAAAAATTGATGACAAATGTGAAAATCATCAGAATTGGGTACTTTCAAATGTCCGTATCAAAAAGAGAGTATACCACCACATATTGTTTCTTTAGCAATTGTTTTTTTTACAGTGACTGTCGTATTAACCCAAAAATCAGGTAAAGAAATAAAGTTTAATACTAGTAATGTTTGGCTCTTCACAGGTGTACATCCTTATAAGTTAAAAATAATTCTAGAAGTCTTAAGTTAGATTTTGTAAAATAAAATCGTTATATATGTGTAAATAATCTAATGTATAAGGTATTTACACACATTTGTCAAAAATATACACGAAACACTATCCTTCTGACATTTTGACCGCTATAAAACTTTCATCTGATGCCCCGAAGCAAATGTAACCATTTATCAATAAATGACGAAACAATTTGTTTTACATGAAATGTGTAATCGTTCGTCATTTGCTTTAATTAACGTGCAAAAAAAGAAGAATAAAAATGATAATTTTTCATACATTTTCTTTCTATACTTATCCTTTATTCGAACATACATCAATTCATAATCGCTTTAGTCGTCGTTCATTAAAATTATTGTTTATTTTTAAACAATAAGGATTGCACTGTATGTAGTAGCCTAAGTATGGCAAGCCATTCTCGTCAAAACTATGTTTAAACCATTTTTCGAAAAATTTACACACTGAGAATTACAACAAAGCACAGTGAGATTTTAAAACTTCAAAACACACACTGAGAATTAAAAATTACGCGGCACTGATAATTAAAAATTACACACTGAGATTTCATAAAGACGCACTGAGATTACAAATTAAAATGAAAAAAACACACTGAGAATTGAAAATTACACACTGAGATTTCAAAAAGACACATCGAGACTAAATAAACTGAAAACACACACTGAGAATTTAGTCCTTCGATTTGGTTCCAAATTATTTATAAAAAAACTTTAGATTTACAAGAACACGAAAAATACCCACTTACTCTTATTACAAAATATAACCAAATGGTGAAAACTTTATTGAAATTATAAGAAAACATTGGAACAATCTGCAAAAAAACAAAGAATGCAAAACTTTTACTCAAGTGTCTATTATAGCATATAAACGTAACAAAAATATAAAAGATTACCTTCCAAAATCAGGGTAATAGTTGGAAGACATTTGAAAAGGGACCCATGCTTAAACCGTTTTAAGTAAAAAAAAATCCCGACACACTGGTAGTAATGATCTGAATTATAGGCAACAAACTTATGAATATGAGCGATGTTAAGTCTTGAAATTTATTACTAATGTTGGTTGAAGGAATCACATTTCATTATAATGACAAGAGTTCTTGAGATCAAGATATTATGTTGAATAATTCATCTCATGAATATTCATTAGTTATTTGCATATTAATGCTCCGTGTTGAAGGCCGTACTTTAACCTATAATGGTTTACTTTTTTAAATTGTTATTTGGATGGAGAGTTGTCTCATTGGCACTCACACCACATCTGCCTTTATCTAATCTCAGTGTGTATTTTTGAAATCTCAGTGTGTAATGAACAATTCTCAGTGTGTGTTTTTCAATTTAATTCATCTCAGTGAGTCTTTTTAAAATCTCAGTGTGTAATTTTAAATTCTCAGTGTGTGTTTTTATTTTTTTAAATCTCATTGTGTAATTTCGATTTCTCAGTGTGTTATTTTTTGGTTTTTAAATCTCAGTGTGTATTTTTTTTCTTCGAAAAAAGGGTTTAAACATTATAGTTTTGACGAGAACAGCTTTCCATACCTAAGTATTGAACGCGTTGAATATTTTCTTGCGAATATATCAAATTATTATTCTTATCAAGATTTAAATTGGACATATATTAAATGTAAAGCTGACATTTTAAAATGAAAATCCGCTTCAGCTATTAAATCGAATATAGATTTTCATATAATCTGAATGAATGAATGAATCTTTTATTCACATAAACTAAATACAAAGTTACAGAGAATGGTACATATATATATATACATAAATAGAATAAATATATGCATGTGTGAAATACTACATGTAAGTTCCATAGTTTAACTATGGGGACATACTTTCACATTAATAATTTTAATGAATTTACACAGTTTTTCTAATTGTACAGTATTTGTAGAGTTGAATAAAACATAGAATTTGTATGTGTTTGGAATTTTCCAGAAATAGTCAGATAACAATTTGTTCTACCTGTTTTTAGTGCTTCGCAAGTCATAATGTAGTGGTATTCATCACCAATGTCAGTTGAGTCACAAAGATGGCATACTCTATTGTCTCTTCAAGACCCTGCCATCTTTCCGTCTCAACCGGCAATCAGTGACTACCACATCTTGATTTACATAATGTATACAATTGGCTCAGTAGTTATTTGACAAAACATAAAAATATTTCTCAAACTTATATCTTTCTTAAACATAAAAAAATCTATAACATAATTCTATAATTTGGTGAAACATCTATTTCTGACAAACATGACTGCTTATATTGGTCTTGTGATTTTAGTTCAACACTATTTGTTACCCATTTATCAGCAAATTGCATATTCCATATGTTTGACATTCCACAGCTGTCTAGAATATTTTTTATATAAACAAGCCACTTGTTTTCATATCCATACATAGTAAAATTGACTAATAAAAGTTTATATAGTAGACAAGATATTTTACATTCTTTATCATTTAATATTTTAACTGTATTTAATCTGTGATAAATTTTATGGTTTTTTTTGTCGCCATTGTCTTTATATTTTTGTAATATTAACAAGACCTAACATCTTAAAATGAAAAACTGTTTTAGCTTTCAAATCAAATTTGTAGTTTCATATCAAGCAAGTTTTCCTGTATATAATATGTTTTTCATTTTGCGGTTATCGCCGCCATCTTAAAATAATCGTTGTACAGTATTGTTCGACAACAGTATACTTCTCATCATCCATTTTGATTTTATTTCAGCCTAAAAATACTTTTTCTTCTCGGAATGTCTCTCAATTTACTTCGGTAATCCCAAATATCACTTTCCCAAGAATCGCTCTCCCAGTCATAACTCTTTCCATTCTTTCCACGATTGTTCTTAAAATGTGTTCTTTCGTTGCGGTTTCTAATAGGACGAGGTTCGCTACTATCTTCCCAGCTATCGCTGTAAAAACTATCACCATCGTAAGAATTTCGCCTATTTATTAAATTGGATTTACTACGTGCTGATTTATAATATCCTCTTTCATCACTCTCTGAATCTTCCCAAAATGAACTAGAAGAATCGTCCCAGCTATCGATATCATCGTTTATCCTTCCCCGTTTATTAAATATAGATTGTTTGTTATGATTATAAACAGCATAGTTGTTACCCTCATCGAAATCATCGTACTGACTGCTATCGCTAGAATATTGCATTCTGGTCTTTCTGTGTGGTTTTCTTCTCATAATGAGCTTCCGGTCAGCACGTGCTATGCCCATGTCTTCAAATGAATCCCAAAACGAGTCATCGCTACTTTTATGGTAATTTAATCTGATTCTAATATTACCTCTATATATGCCATGGTTACTGTTTTTTGTGTTTTCTTTAAAATTTATCTTGCTATCCCAATAGATGCTATCACTATCGCTATCGCTAGAATCTTGCCGTCTATTTTTTCTATGTGGTTTTGTTACTACAATGACCTTCCGGTCAAGATAAACTCTGTCCCTGTCCTCAAATGAATCCCAATACGAATCGTCGCTACTTGAATCGTAAGTTACTCTTTTTCTTACGTTATCTTTATGTATGCCAAGATTATTAGTTTTTGTATTTTCTTTAGAATACATGCTGTTATCCCAATCTCGGCTGTCGCTTGAATATTCCCTTCTGTTTTTTCTATGTGGTTTTCCCACCATAATGAGGTTCCGGTCAGGGTAGGTGTTGTCCCTTTCCTCAAATGAATCCCAATACGAATCATCGCTACTTGAATCGTAATATACTCTTGTTCTAATTCGATCTTTACGTTTGCCGAGCTTATCGGTGTGCTCTTTGGTATATATGTCGCTATGCCAATCGCTGCTATCACTTTCGTCTGACGAATCTCGATTATAAAACGGCCAATGGTGTTTTTCAAACAGATTTTTTCTATTAACTTTCCATGCCTCTAATTCGGACATATAATTTCCTTCAGAGGAATCACTACCCCACCATTCTGAATCGTCATCTCTTTCATTGTTTCTTTTTCTAATTTCATCATCGACTTTCCTATTTTGGTTTCCCCCATTTTGGTTAGGAAACTGTTTACCAACTCCTACACCTTGACCGTCATTTTGGTCAGGAAACTGTTGACCTTGACCACCATTTTCATCAGGAAACGGTTGACCACCTCCACCTCCTTGACCACCATTTTGGTCAGGAAACTGTTGACCACCACCACCACCTCCACCACCTTGACCACCATTTTGGTCAGGAAACTGTTGTCCACTATTTTGATCAGGAAACCCTTGTCCTCCATTTTGATCAGGAAACCCTTGTCCACCATTTTGATCAGGAAACCCTTGTCCTCCGTTTTGATCAGGAAACCCTTGTCCTCCATTTGCATCAGGAAACCCTTGTCCTCTATTTTGATCAGGAAACCCTTGTTTTCCGTTTTGATCAGGAAACCCTTGTCCTCCATTTTGATCAGGAAACCCTTGTCCTCCATTTTGATCTGGAAACCCTTGTCCTCCATTTTTATTAGGAAACCCTTGTCCTCCATTTTGATCAGGAAACCCTTGTCCTCCATTTTGATCTGGAAACTCTTGTCCTTCATTTTTATTAGGAAACCCTTGTCCTCCATTTTCATCAGGAAACCCTTGTCCTCCATTTTGATCAGGAAACCCTTGTCCTCCATTTTGATCTGGAAACTGTTGTCCTCCGTTTTGACCAGGAAACTGTTGTCCTCCATTTTGATCAGGTAACCCTTGTCCTCCGTTTTGATCAGGGAACTGTTGTCCTCCGTTTTGATAAGAAAAATGTTGGTCACCATTTTGGTCAGGAAACTGTTGACCACCATTTTGATCAGGAAACTGTTGACCACCATTTTGATCAGGAAACTGTTGAGCACCATTTTGATCAGGAATCTGTTGACCTTGACCTCCATTTTGATCAGAAAACTGTTGACCACCATTTTGATCAGGTAATTGTTGACCATCTATGTAATAAAAAAAAAAAAAATTTATAGGTGTTTTTTCTGTTTTTAGGGAGAGATTGTTATCCTCGTGTATTGTGTTTTGGATCTACTAACATAATTTCACAATGTTCCTTTTATATGTTTGAACAATAACATAGACATACCTGATAATGAACGAAAAACAAATATGTTACGCAGCAACAAACGGCAACCACAGAATTACAGGCTCCTGATTTGAGAAATTTAGTTATAGAATGTGGCGGGATTAAACGTTTCAAGGCGCCAACCCTCCCTTAACAGTGGAATAACATCTTACATAAGAACAGACTTTAAAAATCGGTCGAAAAAGACTGAACTTGATCGTCAGATTAAACAAAACCATAGAGTAGTCGCAGTTACTGGCAGTTAGTTTAAACCAACTATGTTTACTGTTGATTTTACTGCAAAAACAATCTATCAGTTTTGACAAATCTATTGGACATTTTTATTAGGAAACCCTTGTCCTCCATTTTGATTAGGAAACCCTTGTCCTCCATTTTGATCTGGAAACTCTTGTCCTTCATTTTAATTAGGAAACCCTTGTCCTCCATTTTCATCAGGAAACCCTTGTCCTCCATTTTGATCAGGAAACCCTTGTCCTCCATTTTGATCTGGAAACTGTTGTCCTCCGTTTTGACCAGGAAACTGTTGTCCTCCATTTTGATCAGGTAACCCTTGTCCTCCGTTTTGATCAGGGAACTGTTGTCCTCCGTTTTGATAAGAAAAATGTTGGTCACCATTTTGGTCAGGAAACTGTTGACCACCATTTTGATCAGGAAACTGTTGACCACCATTTTGATCAGGAATGATATCATCGTAGAACGATGGGTACTAACGCAATTAACCAGACTATGTGTTCAATACTAATGTTGACGTCATAACACTAAATCTTGCTAATTGGTCGTTCTGATTTTACAAGATAGTTTTGTGTTCAAACAATATCCTTAATGGAATCGTTCAGTGTTAAGTTTCAAATATTTCAATCATATTCAGGACGAGAAAAAACGCAAATTTGCTACCTTTTCTTGGTTTTAACTGAGTTTTACAACAGTTACTACCATAGATTTGAGAAAAACGATGTTCTGACTCTGTATTTGAGTACAACGATGTCATATTGTTCTGACTTTTGTACTTGAGTACAACGATGTCATACTGTTCTGACTTTGTACTTGAGTACAACGATATCATACTGTTCTTACTCTGTATTTGAGTACAACGATGTCATTCTGTTCTTACTCTGTATTTGAGTACAACGATGTCATTCTGTTCTGACTTTGTAATTTGGTACAACATGGTATTATAAAGGAAAGCTTCTCAAACTTTAAAACAATATAAAATCAGGAAGACGTGATAAATATGGTTGCAAACGAGACAACTCTCCAACAGTACTATAGTTTACCGTACGGTCATTAACAATGATGGAAACCTATACTGCATGGTAACCTATAAAATACCACGAAAAGACTACAAACAAGTTAACGAAGATAAATGTACAAACCATTAACGAAAAAAAAAGATATATTATGAGTACAGCAACAAACGACGACAATTGAATTATTGGCTCCTGACTTGAGACTGACACTTAGAATGTAGCGGAGTTTACATTTTTGCCGCCTTCAAACTATACCCCTTTACTTTTGAAAGTGGTATAAGAATACAACAGAAGAAACAAATGATGAAAAACGTGTATTTAAGACTAAGATACCAATCAGTACACATCCAAAATTTTTTAACGGATTTAGTATAACGACGACATTGATAGTTGGAGAAAAAATGACGAGCAATTTGATTTTTAGAATATCAGTAACTGACTAATGATAGGACTGTGCATGTAACAATAATACTTAATTTTGTTTTAATTTATTGATAACAAATTCAATGTTTATACATGTACCAATAAAAAAATCCAAGATAACGCAGTGTTGAACTGGTAAGCCTTTAAAGTTAGTGTATTCAAAGAAGTGATAAGTTTACACGGATCGTATCAATATTTACGGACTCGGTAAATGATATCATCGTAGAACGACTTGTACTGTCCCGTTTGTAATAAGCAATTTACATGTACATCCAGAATTTAGTACCAAATTTTTGTATCTATAAAAAAACTAAGTAACGGTTTATGGTATTTTTGGTAACAAACTACAATGTAAACACCGTATGATGGTACCAAAGGAGAATTCCCGTCCCAAAATAGAAAATTAACAATTTTAAGAACGAATAATTGTCCCTTTTTTTTGTAGAATTTCCAAAGTTTTTGGCCTAATCTGACGGTGAAAATCTAAAAGAAAACGTGTTGTACTCTAACGAAATAACGAAGTGCACTACCAATAACGAAGGGTAACATCCAACAAGCAGCATTTGAACTGTATACCTGCCGGAGCACTTCAATTCATCCCGGTTGGGCTCGTGTTACTCAGTCTTCAGTTTTATATGTATCTTGTTTTGTAAACTTGTTCGTTTTGTCATTGTTGATTTTCCCCTTTTGAATGGGTTAACACTAGTTATTATTGAGGCCCTTTATAGCTTGCTGTTCGGTGTGAGTCAAGGCTCCGTGTTGAAGACCGCACCTTCACTTATAATTGTTTACTTTTACTCATTGGCACTCATACCATATCTTCTCATATATCTATTATAAAGTCTTCTTCCACAATACAATATATAAAACAATACAAATTGAATGTGAACATGCTTTATATGATATAAAGTAAAACAACATAAATATTACTATACAATACCAAACAATACTGAAAAAAGTAAGGGGATGAAGAAAGACCGACATTTTGATATTAAGTATGATTGATTTGAACTCTCAAAGTGATGTAAAGGCATGCATGCTATAAATAATCATTATTAAAAATTCGAACTAAAAGTCTTCGACAAAAAAAAAAAAAAAGATTTATTTTCTCAACTTTGTGAATATTTTTTTAAATCTTAGATAACCGAAAAATAGACTTCTTCAGGTTCAAGATAATTTGAGAAGACATTATCGATTCTTACCTGAAACTGAAACGCAAAACCATGCTATTAAAAGGAGACAAATAGCCTGCATCCTTAGGGTTTAAGAGATTTCACTGTGTAATTTTTATTGTATTTAATCTCACAAGTCCGATTGATACTTTCGTTGTTTATATTTATATTTAATGTATAAAAGATGACAACTACGTTGTATCATGACAGTAAATGAACAGGCTGACAACCTCTTGATCACCGGACCTTACCTAGGATAAAAATAATCATTTGTAACAAAAGTCACATTATTTTTACAGCGACACTCATCTGCACCATGACGACCATGCTCATCATTCTCAGATTGTATTACATCAAAGTTGACTTATTTAGAATATAATTTTAAAATAGTTGAAGTGTTTTTTTACAATATTTAGCGCTTTAAAGTATGACAATCATCGAAACGTCAAACATGAACGTAACATCATCTAAAATACATATTAAACCATTCCTAACCCTTGTCCAACATTTTGATCAGGGAACCTTTGGCCTCCATTTTGATCAGGGAACTGTTGTCCTCCGTTTTGATCAGGGAACTGTTGTCTACCATTTTGATTAGGAAACTGTTGTCCTCCGTTTTGATCAGGAAACTGTTGACCACCATTTTGATCAGGAAACTGTTGACCTTGACCACCATTTTGATCAGGAAACTGTTGACCACCCCTTTGATCTGGAAACTGTTGACCTCCATTTTGATCAGATAACTGTTGGTCACCATTTTGGTCAGGAAACTGTTGACCACCATTTGATCAGGAAACTGTTGACCTTGACCGCCATTTTGATCAGGAAACTGTTGTCCTCCGTTTTGATCAGGAAACTGTTGACCACCATTTTGATCAGGAAACTGTTGACCTTGACCACCATTTTGATCAGGAAACTGTTGACCACCACTTTGATCTGGAAACTGTTGACCTCCATTTTGATCAGATAACTGTTGGTCACCATTTTGGTCAGGAAACTGTTGACCACCATTTTGATCAGGAAACTGTTGACCTTGACCGCCATTTTGATCAGGAAATTGTTGACCACCATTTTGATCAGGAAACTGTTGACAACCTCTTGATCACCGGACCTTACCTAGGATAAAAATAATCATTTGTAACAATTATTTTTACAGCGACACTCATCTGCACTATGACGACCATGCTCACCATTCTTAGATTGTATTCTATCAAAGTGGACTAATTCAGAATATAATTTTAAAATAGTTGAAGTGTTTTTTTTACAATATATGGGGTTTTAAAGTATGACAATCATCGAAACGGCAAACATGATCGTAACATCATCTAAAATACATATTAAACTATTCCTAACATGTACATCATTATCATCTTGTGTTTATCTAAGTGAACTCATTTAGAATACATAAATAATTGCATTAAAAAAATAAAACCAAGTAGCAAGTATATCTTTGATGGCACAATAAAAATAAAGAAATATTTGTTTGTAAAATTGGTATTGATTTAAATCAGGTAAATTTTAACACTTGTCAATCATGATTCAAGTATAAATTAATTCCTAGATACCTTTTGATTTATTTGTGTCCTTGTGATACCTTTTGAATGACGTATACCCCAAATCCTCTTTGATTAAAATCATAGGATTCATATGTTTAAAAATTCATCTGTTTACAATATTTGATACAAGCAAATTCAAGTACAGCATGAAGGTCAGTATCAGGACATTATCCGTTGTCATAATTTCTTATTAATATTTAAAAATAATAACTTTTGAAAAATCATGTGAATGAGTAAATATGGTTTAACCACGATTTTTACAAAATAAAACTAAACCGTCAGCATATTAATAAAAATGGAAGGTACATCTTCTACAGTAACTGAACATGCATTGAAAAACTCATGACACACAGGATATGTTCAGCACGATTCTTTGGTCACTAACCAAGCAGCATCAATAATTAAAAATACAACTTATAATTGGCACAGTAAGGCTAGTTTACCAATTAGAATTTGTATGTTGTTCTAGAATATATTTCACAATCATGATCAAATATTATATGTCATTTGTTGTGTTGTTCCCTCACTTATTAGGAGAATGTTTAACCCCGATACATTCTCTATGTTCCTATCGATAGTCATGAATTCAGAGTGAGTACAGGTGCGCCGGATGGGTAGGTGGTTTCTGCTCCTCTATGGGTATTACTTCAGAACTCAATGCTTCTTTTTGTAAATGTATTGGGGTGTAAAAGCGTTGTCACAAGTACATTTTGTATGAAGCACGAAAGCGCTCTATTCTAAAATGTGCGCACGGTCAATGCTTTCACAACCCTATAGAAGAAAAATGACCTTTGAAGGAGTTGTTTATTTAATTTTATTATGTCTTTCTGATTGTAATTTAATTTTGGATGCAACGCGTCTTCTGATTGGCTGACGTTATTTTGTTATCAGCCCATAGCCATAATTTAGACATGTGACCGAGACGTCATCAAGGTTTTTTCATTGTTTTCTACGGTTTAAAATAGAATTTAGAATTAAATTATAAAAAATGACTGTAATATTTTTTCTGTCTATTCGAAATAACATAAAAAAAACGTGGTGCACACTGTAAAATAACCCGCTACGCGAGTTATTCAGTGTGCACCAATTTTTCTATGTTATTTCTTCATAGTTCCGGTTAATATTATACATCTTTGGCTTTCAAATATTCCGCTTAAAACCGGTTCTTGTTAATGGTCTAAGATAATCGCTTCTGACTCTGCACTTTGCAATCTGTCTTTAAGGTCGTAGCACCAATATTGATAGCTGTATCATCATCGTGCCCATGAACACTTTAAATGTCAGACACCATTTACTGTAATCAAACGTATTTAACTTCAGAGATACCAGTAAGTGATGTATATAACCTTAAAAAAATTGTCATAATTTTGAAAAGTTCACCTCCAACATTTATAATGTTAATAGCTACATAGAATAACCTTGATCATTGCCAACAAAAGCATCAAGTAGACTAACAATGGCTTCTAAACTTTGTGTTGCATTTTATGTTATTTTGATATTGTCAGCATTTGTGCAGTCATTACCAATGGCAGGTTAGTTACTGATTTATAAGACACATATTCGTTTTTACATAATGAAATCCTATTTTTTACGATTTCATTTTTGATTTTTTTTCATTACTATATACGAGTATCAATATTTTGAAACATGTTAATCTGACAAAACATTTATTTATTACTTTCATTTTTCATTATATAATAAGTCTTTTTTTTTTATTTTCACAAGTGCATTGATAATTTCTAAATCCTACTGAATCGACAATATAAATATAATTTCTTTTTATATTGTAGTACATGTTCATGCTACTTATATGACTGTATTGAAATATGCGAAATTATTGGGAAAATTCAATTTTGTAACCCCCTCCTATCCCTTTCTTACTAAAAAGAAAAAAATACATCAATTCCTGTAATTTTATAAAACGATTTCTTCCATAACAAAATTTCCTTGTCTAGGCAACAATATGAATTGGAGAGTTTTTATTAAATTTGGTCATTTTTTTTCTAACCTGATAGCCGTTAGCCATACTAGCGTCGTCAAGCTATCACGAGTGTACTCGATTTAGTATAATCATGACAATTGTTTTGTTTATAATATAATGCAACGTGGAGACTTTCTCATCTATCTTTCCTATATCTTTACATTTCTTTATAAAATATATAGCTCATGAAAAGTTTTTCTTTACATCAATGAAAACCCCTCTTTAGATTGGTCAATTGTTGATTCCAAAATGAACTAGTTTTGTGCTTGAGCCGATATTCCATGTTGACATTTCCTAGAATTTTAAAAACTATAGTGAGCGGGAATAGTTATCAAAGGTACCAGGATTATAATCTAACGCGTGTGATACGGTGCTTTTTGTCCGCAATTTGCTCTTTGTCCGCTTTTGATTTTTGTTCGACACTTTTCCTCTTTGTCCGTTGCTTTTTGTCCGTTTTGCTTTTTGTCCGAGAATTTTGCTTTTTGTCCGACACTTTTGTTTTTTGTCCGTTGTTTTTTGTCCGATAATTTTGTTTTTGTCCGAAACTTTTGCTTTTTGTCCGCTGATTTTGCTTTATGTCCGATATATAAATGTGTATATTTTTTGCAGGTTTCATTTTGAACATCAAAGCACCATGCCATTTTTTATTTTTACAAAAGGAAACATACATAAGTGATTGCGCATAATTATTGTCAACAGAGGCAGAAATTTTTAGTGGTATCGTGCATATTTATGATTTTTTGCGTTTTGTGTTTAATAGTGTGTAAGAAGTATTCCATAGCTCAAATTTCAAATTATGCATATATATGGAACGCCATAGCTGTCTTTTGTGTCTTTTGTTTTATTATAATAAGGTGGGTTTTTATTATACGAAGGTGTTTTCTATTATACGAAGGTGCTTTTCTATTATACGAAGGTGGTTTTCTATTATACGAAGGAGGTTTTCTATTATACATCATTGGCTTTCAAATATTCCGCTTTAAACCGGTTCTTGTTAATGGTCTAAGATAATCGCTTCTGACTCTGCACTTTGCAAACTGTCTTCTTTAAGGTCGTAGTACCAATATTGATAGCTGTATCATCATCGTGTCCATGTACACTTTAAATGTCAGACACCATTTACTGTAATCAAACGTATTTAACTTGAGAGATACTAGTAAGTGATGTTTATAACCTTCGAAAAATTGTCATCATTTTGAAAATTTCACCTCCAACATTTATAATGATAATAGCTACATAGTATAACCTTTTCCTCAGTGTCATCAACTAGAATATTGTACCTCGAACAAGAGATCATTGTCAATAAAAGCATCAAGTAGACTAACAATGGCTTCTAAACTTTGTGTTGCATTTTATGTTATTTTGATATTGGCAGCATTTGTGCAGTCATTACCAATGGCAGGTTAGTTACTGATTTATAAGTCACATATTCGTTTTTACATAAGGAAATCCAATTTTTTACGATTTAATTTTTTGATTTTTTTTCGTTACTATATACGAGTATCAATATTTTGAAACATGTTAATCTGACAAAACATTTATTTATTACTTTCATTTTTCATTATATAATAAGTCTTTTTTTTTAATTTCACAAGTGCATTGATAATTTCTAAATCCTACTGAATCGACAATATAAATATAATTTCTTTTTATATTGTAGTACATGTTCATGCTACTTATATGACTGTATTGAAATATGCGAAATTATTGGGAAGATTCAATTTTGTTACTCCTCCTATCCTTTTCCTACTAAAAAGAAGGAAAAAAACCCCACCAATTCCTGTAATTTTATAAAAAGATTCCTCCATAACAAAATTTCCTTGTCTAGGCAACAATATGAATTGGAGAGTTTTTATTAAATTTGGTCATTTTTTTCTTTCCTGATAACCGTTAGCCATACTAGCGTCGTCAAGCTATCACGAGTGTACTCGATTTAGTATAATCATGACAATTGTTTTGTTTATTTAAGGAATGACTGTAATATTTTTTCTGTCTATTCGAAATTACATAAAAAATGTGGTGCACACTGAATAACGCGCGTAGCGGGTTATTTAACAGTGTGCACCACATTTTTTATGTTATTTCGAATAGACAGATTTTTTTTTACAATAATGTCTTATAATTTAATTTTAAATTCCATTTTAAACCGTAGAAAACCATGAAAAAACGTTGATGACGTCACGGTCACATGACTAAATTATGTCTATGGGTTCATAACAAAATAACGTCAGCCAATCAGAAGACGCGTTACATCCAAAATTAAGTTATAATATAATGTAAAAAAATATAGTGAGCGGGAATAGTTATCAAAGGTACCAGGATTATAATCTAACTCTTGTTTAGTCTTCATAAGTCTTATCAGTAACGCTCAGATCAGAATAGTTATAAAGCCAATTAAGAACAAAGTTAAAGCGCATTGAGGACATAAAATTCCAAAAAGAGTTGTGCAAAATACTGCTTAGGTAATCTATGCATGGGATATGAAAATCCTTAGTTTTTCGAAAAATTCAAAATTTCGTAAAGGAACTAAAATGACTTTTGGAAGGTAGAATCATATTTTTTAAATTTTAATTTTTTATTGAAATCTGTACATTGAATACCGGTACCTTATCCCGGCCTCGTTAATGTTAGCAATAGATCATGTAAATATATATGTGTAAGTACTTGTTAGTTCATTTTACAAAACATTATATCAGCTTTAGTTACTATAAAAAAAAATTAACATAATAAATGTTAAAAAAAGGAGCACAAATAAATGTATGATAATATTAGAATAATTGTTTTAACTAGCACACAGATATATGTTTTTTTTAAATGGAAATGTTGAGGAAAATAAGTGAAATTAACAAAAATTAAAACAATAAAAAAATAAATAAAAAATTAGTACATAAAAAAAGAAATTGAAATAATAAATAAATATAATGTTCTGATAATAATTTTTGATGTTAGTTCATAAATTAACATTCTATTATGTTTTTTTTACATATGAATTATAATAGGACTTTAATTACAATCGAACAAATGAGTAAAATGAATCCACAATTTTGAAACTCTCAAGTTTATTGTTTCTTACTGTTATACACTTTGTTAAATTATAAAGATATTTTTGGTATTTTCTTCACAGAATGAATTGATAAAACCTTCTGGAAATATCTTCTAATATACATATATTGTTTAAGACACAGAAAAATCAGGTTTGAAATTTCACCCTTGTATACATGTGAGACATCACCAAACAAAAAACTCTTTTTGAGATACTTATACCATTTGATAAAAACCATATATCAATTTATTTTAATAAATTCTAGACATTTTCACAATTCCATAGTACATGTTCTATAGTTTCAATTTCTTCCTTACAAAATTTTACACAAAAATTTGTCTGTAGCTAATATTCTATGATTTAAACCAAACTGTAACCATTGTATTTTTGTGTTATTAGTAACTGCAAAAAGAAGTATGAAAATTTCCCTGCATTCTAATTCGTTAAGTACCAAAATTTCATTTCACTTTTTCTGCATATTAGGAACCACTTTAGGTATTAACATCCAATATATATCTTTAGCTACTTTTTTTCTTTTTAAAATGGTTTGAACCAAAGAGGGAATACAAGGTTCTGCGAGCTTATTTTCTCCCCTTGAATACAGCTTCTTAGTCTGATCTAATGCTAAAATGATTCTATTATACATCATTATATTCCCAGAATTTTTCTGGAATAATATTTCTCTACTGTATTTTTTACTTCCAATCCTTACTACTTGAGTTTTTGTAAAATTTATTCTTAGTCCAGAAAATTTTGCATACCAATCTATCTCTAATAAAACTTCTTCCATAGATTCTTCACTTCCATCCAAAATCAATGAAGTGTCATCTGCAAACTGAGGTAGTTTATGTTCTAAAGATAATACCCTGTATTTTCATATAACCTCTAACCTTTATTGCCAAAATCTCTGTACATAATATGAAAAGGTACGGTGATAGTGGTCCCCCCTGTCTACAGCCTAGAATAATAGAATAGAAGGTAAAATAATTAATTTAAAACTGAGAAAAGTCAAATTGGACCGGAAAATTTCAACTTGGACGAGAAATAGTAAATGACAAAATGAAAATGAGATTTGTTTAAAACAGTATGTATTTATACCAGTCTTTTTACTGTTTACAAAACTTTGATTTTTGTTTTAAATACTAAGGCTTTTCTACGAGCGTCACTGATGAGTCTTTTGTAGATGAAAAGCGCGTCTGGCGTATACACACAATTCTGATATCTAAGAAGAATAAGTATGATAATAAGAAGAGTAAAAAGAAGAAGAATATTTATTAAATCCATATCTATGATGAGTTTATTTGTATTTGCAAGTTTAAGTTTGTTTCTCTCTTTTTACACACCAGTTCTGTGTTGACATGAACTAAAATTGATATTATAATACTTACAGATTAATTCTGTAAACTACTTTGAATTTTTCAAAAACACCCGATGAAGTTCTATCCCAGGAAGAGAATAATTTACGTATAGCTGTGTTTGGCAAAACCTTTCGGCATTTACAAATTTGATTAAAAAAAAACATTTTGGGGTAAAATTCATATGAAATTCATCAAAAAAATTCACAATCTGCGTTCACATGAAATTCATGTGATAAATTTCAGGTGAGTTTCATATTCAAGCTCGTTTTAGGTGAATTTCAGTGGAGCTTAATTTGTCTATGAATGAATTAACATGTTCGTGTTTGGGTATTATTGAAATATTATACTGTAATTGCAGATAAGATCAAAAGAGGAGGTTTATCGACTGTTGAACTGAATAAAAAGAGCGCAACAAACTTTTTGCATAGAGAACGCCGAGATTTCTTTACAGAATGGAATTCAAATGAATTTGATGAACAAGAAGAGAATGTTGATCCGGAAGAATGGAATTTATTTGAATGGAAGAAGTGAACACTATAAAGAAATATGAAATTTAATTAAATATGCCTATAATATTATAGTATACATTTATTAATTGCCGCTACTTGTGTAAAAGATATTTAAACACAGGCAATCTGCGAATACAAAGTTTACATCGTTCTCACGGTGGCCACATTACCACTTATACAGTTATTTTAAAACTGTCTTAGCGATATTTGCCATATGAGCTAGAGGTTTGGCTAGTCATAAAACCAAGTTCAACCCACCGTGTTTTCTTATAATGTCCTGTACCAAGTCAGGAATATGGTAGTTTTTATCAAATATTCCGTTTATATGTATGTTGACGGTTTGTTTTTGCTGCACTTAGTGTTTCTGTTGTTCCTTTTTTCCTCTCTTATAGTTGATGTGTTTTCCTCGGTTAAATTAATATGTAACCCGGATTTGTTTAAATACATCATGGTTGATGGCAAACTGGCAGACCGTTATTAGTTTTTCACATTTTTCATTTGGGACAATTTATATGGTATGATTTTTTCTCATTGTTAAAGGCCATACAGTTGCCTATAATTGGTTACATCCAATTCATTTGAAATTTAGTGGATATATTTCTCATTTGAAATCATATCATATCTCCTTTTTTATATATATTGAACTGATTTTAAAGTCTTTTTTTTACATTAATATCAAATTGTAAAAAAGGCAACAGTAATATACCGGTTTTCAAAAAACCATCGCAGTGATTGATTGCAGTACAACACAAAAGTCATATTGTGATATTAAATCCTGGTGGAAAGTTTAACCAATGCCGATGAAGTAGGAAATTTAAAGCATACAAACATATTATTAATGTGATCATCATATATAAGTAAACAACAAAAAAAAATACAGCACGATAAAGATCCATCAATTTAGTTTTCTTTGTGTTGTTTTGTTAACATTTGTTTGTTTTTGTTTTTATTTTTCTATGGTATCGTGTGATCTCCTTCGAGTGACAGTGTACTATTTATGATAATTGCTTATTTTGTACCATCGACATTCTTATTTTACAAATTATATTTCTGCATTCAACACATCTTCTATGAGCTCTACTCTAAAATTAAACTTGAAAATAGGTTACGTGGAGCAAGGTGTACACAAGAATTGTCAAATTTTGATGCAAATGCATGTCCATTATTCCATCTTATAGGTAACATAGGTTCAAATTGATCCTATAAGTTTTCAAAACTCTAGTTAAAATGAATTGCTTTTTCTAGACTAAGTTTTTCATTCCCATTAATTTTTTTCCATGGATGGTTTGAACTGTCCAAGTTCATTGACGAAGATGGAATGCATATCAAATCAATTTTGTAGAACTTCAATCATTTGCTTGAACATCTGACACCACATAACATTGTTTGCACAATAGGGAGTTGGCTGCAGGAATTAGAAGTTATCATGCGTTTCAATGTCACTGTGCTTAAACGGCTGTGGGTAACTTAAGTTACCCACAGCCCAAGATGGAGTCGCCTTGCGTCGGTTAGATACTTTTCTTCTATAAAATAACAATACCACGAATGCATCAATTAAACAACTGAATTTAAAAGTTGTATTAATCGTTTAGGGAAACCCCTAAACTGGAAAGGTGATTAAATTCTACAAAATAAACGATCACAGCACGATTTAAAAAAACACTTAGGCTGTCCGTAACTTCAAAACAACTTGTCCGTAACTTTTTTCATCATACCAATAGAGATGTCCGTAACTTTCAAAGAATCGACATACGCGGATGTAATCTTTAAACTGATGATAGAGATTGCATCGAATACATATTCACAAAACGGAGTAGATGTCTAGTATGATATAATTCATTGTATCGATGGAAGACAAAATTGGGGAAAATATGAAAAAAAATCACGATAAATCCGCAAAACTCGGGTCTCATTTTGTATAACGTTGGGGTACCCGAATCGCCTAGTTCGGAGGGTTGTTTCCGATCATAGCAGATAAACTGTTGAAACATCATTGTTCGTTTTTATTTTTGAACAAGTAGACTACACAAGTATTTTTTACACATACATGTAGCATGTATACACTTACTGATTTTCTGCCAGCAACGACAAGGGTAGCGTGAATCCGGGATTTTGGAGGGGAACCCAAATTGCCCAGGCATGCAGTGGATAGACTATGCGAGACTTAAGTGCACAAACTTTTTCCGTCTTTTTGAAAAAGCCAAAAACACTTTTCTCTCATCCCCACAAAAACAAATCCCATCAGCATTGACAGTAAAATAAAAGGGGTGTCAATCTGGACACACTGGGACGTTGCGCACGGTGATATTGCGGCACCATGGCCAAAATTTACAGTAAATGGAAAAACCTAAAAAAGGACATTTTGTATAAATGAATAAACCTAGCTAGCTGCATATTTCATTTGTATGCAAGTTGCATTAAATCTCATTAAACTGAATAAAACTAAAAGACACAATAGGTAAAAGTCAGTGACAATAAAAGGAAAAGAGCAGTCAACATAGTGTTACAATTCGACATAGATATAAATAACTACGTAGGACAACAGGGTAATTTGATAGTCTAACAACCCCTGATAACATAAAAAGAGAGAAAAAAAGACATTCTAGGAAACATATTCAAAAAATTATAACACTATAACTAACTTGTGGGATGTATAAATACCGAGCCGCGTCAAAGAGTATTCATCAAAATACACATAGAAAGGAACAGAGGTGAAGGTAAACCGCAAACATATAATTAAACTCAAAACATTAAAAAGTATGGAAAAGCCTTGGTTTGACAAGCGAAAAACGTCGATAAGACGCACATCAGTAAATAAAAGTTCAAACCATAACCAGGATGGAGTACCACAAACCCCACATAAAACTTCTGTGGCGTGAGTATGATGCGTTAATAAAATCACATTTGGTGGTGAATGAGTAGTATAAACGGCCGCGGTGGTTACAAATATGATGTCAATTGTCTTCTAATTGTTGAAATTATAATTCTTAAAATTTTAAATCAAAAGTTACCCACATTTAAAAATAAAGTTACGGACAGTCTGCTTAGTTTCGATCAAAAAGTTACGGACATCTTATGCATTTTTTAAAGTTGACCTTGCGCTTTAGTGAACTCTATATTAACAAATTTATGGTAATTGTTAGTCATTTCTTTATTCAATAATCCTATAAATATTTACTTTCTGCATGAAAAACGTCGCAAAAGGTACATTTTGTATGAATTAAATATCAACGAGTTTAGAGTCCGCCATCTTGGGCTGTGGGTAACTTAAGTTACCCACAGCCGTTTAAGCACAGTGAATGTGTATTCATGGTAGGTAAAACTCACAATATTAAGGGAGATAATACAATATCAAAACCTAGTATAACAATTTGAAACTGCAATTAAAACCAAACAAACAAACAAAACACAAATCCAACCATTATCGACATGACGTTTTGTTCATTGTTGAAAAACTAATAGATAGTTTATCACAGTGGAGGATTGTGTTAATGGTTGAACATCAAACAATTGCTTATAGTTTATTAAAGATATACTCATGAGTTGTGTTCATTGTTGAAAGTCAACGATTACCTGTAGTTACATATAGTATGCTATGAGTTATATATATTACTGAAGCTCGAACGTTATCTGTAGTGGTACCTGGCCGCGTCCACTCTGTGGTTTTGTTTAATATGGTATAAGAAGATGTGGTATGAGTGTCAAAGATACAACGCTCCATCTAAATCACAATTTAAAACGTAAAATGTATTTTTATTTGTATCCATCTAATTACACCTTTTCAAATGATTTTATAGTTTGTTATTCTGTTGTAATGTTACACTAATATCCCGGGTTGGGGGAATGGTTGGATATTTCAAACTAGTTAAACCCTGCCACATTTCGAGTGTGCCTGTCCCAAATTAGGAACATGTAATTCAGTGGTGGTCCTTTGTTGCTGTGTTACATATTTGTTTTTCGATCTTTTTTTTTGTACAGAAGTTTGGTCGTTAGTTTTCTCTTTTGAAATGTTTTCAATTTGACATTTCGAGGACTTTTATAACTTACCATGCAGTGTAGGCTTTGCCCATTGTTGAATGTCATACGGTATCGTATAGTTGTTAATTTCTGTGTCATTTTGTCTCTTGTGATGAGTTGTGTCATTGGCAATCATACCACATCTTCTTTTTCATATAATTATATGTTTGTCGCGGGCTCAACTGTTGCTTAGGGTTTCATTGTTGCATTTTTGTCAGGTGAGCGATTCAGGTTCTCAAATCGTCTATTTTGATGAACTTATAGCTTTTTATATTTAGATTTCATCCTTTAAATTTATCATATTTTTTTTTATCTTACTGTTAAATTTATGGTTTCTTGAAGATTTAAAAATGCTCTTAATTTGGAATTATTTTAATCTGCATTAGGTATTTCATATGTGCCATGGATTGTTGTATGAAACTGTATTCAAACTCGAAACTGAGACAAGATTGACTGTAATCCTAAGAAAGAGGACCCCCTTGGTATGAACGACATAATATTCTACATTTTTTTGCATATTTTCCTAACTGAAAATAAATTTCTAGTTGCACATGCACATGTGTAGAAACTGAAATCGCCATCATGCTGCTGCTATTGAATGAGTGCGCATCACACAAAAGAGGAGAAAGATACCAAAGGGACAATCTAAATACATATCGAAGATAAACCCTGCAACTAAACTATACGATAGCATGAAAAAAACTGACATACATTTGACCGAAAACTGTTAGAATCACCTCCAGAAATTCAAAGTTAGAATAAGGGTGGTGATGTTATCAACTATTGTCATGATCGCACCATCAGAATGTGATTCATAAGTTGTTTTAAGTAGCGAATGTCATAGCTTGTCTAATACAACAATAACAGCGGAAATAATTCAAAATTCTACGATGGATTAAATTTAAACTTCAGTACATGATGCAGTCTAAAATGTGTTGACGCAGGTCACTACAGCTAATATGTACAAATTTTCTGGAATGAAGAAGCAGGACCAGATGCTTAGCCGTCAAATTCAAAACGTTCAAAGCGTTTTCAACAGCCAATACTGAAGCTAGTAATTCCTCCGTATCCGCACATATAATTTGGAGATTAATGACGAGGTTTTGTCCCTGTACAGTAATAACTATACATTTGTTTTTTTCGTTGAAAGAAATAATTGATATGTTTATCAGTTAAAAACAGAATATTATTTTTAATTGCAAAGACATATGATAATACATAGGAAATAAAACAATTTTTATAGCACTTTTTTTCACATTTGTACTATTCATTTTTTTCAGAAAGATAGAACTTAACTTGCTTATCTTTTTGAAAAAAGTCCTAGATCTTAATAGAAGATTTAAACTCTATAGTCAAATATAAAATAATAAAAACCGAAAATGCAGAAAAGCAGTATATATTGTTAGATGAAAGATAAAAAATATTTTAAACAGTCTTTTAAGTAATTCATTAAAAAACATAACAATCTTCATCAACCCTATGAAGTAACAAGACATTTTCACGTCAATTTCAAAGTTACACAGACAAAAAAAAAAAAAAATCCCAAAAAAACCAAGACCGACATATTTTCTAAAAATGACATGAAATCTAAAAAAAAAAGTAAAATGTAATTAAGCCTCCAATGATTTAATCAAAATTGATATATCATTCCTCACACATTGCTGCATTTCCGACTTCGTAATTGAGTGATATTTAGTTTGCTTCTATGTAGGCATGATATTTTATGTTTACGGTTTCAATGCAAGATATGTTATCCGGAAATGCAAGTAAGATGTAAGAACATGCAATCTATATATTGACCTCCAGATGTGTTATGATTTGTAATTTAGCGTATGGTTTTAAACAGCGCATATTGATTTCATCATCTTTAATGAGTCTTGTGAAGACGAAACGCACGTCTGGCGTAAATATTTTTTTTTAATCCTGGTATCTATATATGATGAGTTTATGTACAACCACTAGTTCGATGCCACTGCAGGTGGAGTTTTAATTCCCCGAAGGTATCACTAGTCCAGTAGTCAGCACTTCTGTGCTGACATGAATTATCATTGATATGGTCATATTTATAAATTAACTGTTTAAAAAACTTTTAAATTTTTGAAGTACTAAGGAATTCTACTCAAGGAATACATTACTTAAGTTGTATTTGGCAAAAGTTTTAGGAAGAGAATCTTATTCCTCAATGCTCTTTAACTTCGTACTTTCTTTGGCTTTTTCAACTTTTTTGGATTCAAGCGTCACTGATGAGTCTTGTGTAGACGAAACGCGCGTCAGACGTAAATACAAAATTTATTCCTGGTATCTTTGATGAGTTTATTTTTGTTTATAAAATGATGCTAAGGGTTTTCAATCCAATATATATTGTTTTCCCTTAGCCGTAATTGACAAAAGTTTCGAAAATTTCTACCATTTTATTTTTGAGTCTGCCCTACAACTGTTTGATTTGAGCGACATTTATGATTGTTATGTAGACAAAACGTGTGTCTTTCGTACCAAGCTTTGTATCTTTGAAGAGTTGTCGGCGGCTGTTTTTTTTATTAACGTTTGAACATCAATGCCGAAAATCCTTTTACTTAAATCCAACTAAGACCACTTCCAATATATGATATAATAATATCATTTACATGTAGCATCGTTTTGATATTAACGGTGTAATTTCATTTCTTACTATTTTTTTTCATCGTTTATAGGACTTCATATTTCTGGATTTGAATCAGGAATACCAAATATACCGACACGTCGAATCAAGACAAATGGAAGAATTTCAATTGAGCAAATTAGCAATAATAAGAGGAATAGGAATAGTTAGGTGCTAGTATATTCGAAGAAAACAAAAAACTGTTCAAAAATAAATGATTTATTCTACTTCAGTAAAATGATGTAAAGTAAGATGATCAAGCAAAACTAAATATGAATTGTTAACATTTAGCTTCTATATTAAAAGCATTGCATTTCACACATGCTATCATATAATACATTGAATACCAGTGTGTATTCAATAACATCAAGTACGTCATACGAAGAACAATTTACTTATAAGTTGGTCCCATTGGCACGCATACCACATCTTCTTATTACTACTTAATGGTTATGTTTTACATAATATTTTTTTTTCTACAAACAAACACATTTATATTGTAAGTTTCAATTTCATTGAATATACTTCGAATTGTATAAAATATGTTTCAAACCATTGTTCTTACAGATTAAATATTGCATAACTTACATTAGGTAGCACTACAAGTCAATCTTGATGAAGTGTTAATTAACATACTTGTTTGCATATTATTAAATACTTAATAAATGTTTATATGGATGAGACATCATTGCAACGTTTTAAATGATACAATTGATAATCATACAGCTTAAAGTAAAATATAAGGCAAAGATAACAAAAGGTGAATTCCATACATTAAAAAGTATGCAATATTATCCAATACAATGATATCTTTTTATTTTGTTGTGTCTAAGAGAAACAATTCATTTCTACTAGATTTCCTACTGGATTTCCTTCTTGATTTTTTTAATGGTCGAACATATTCCGATTCGTTTTCGCTGGATTCATAATCGTCAAATAGATCGTTTGTTTTCCTATTTGGTCTATTTAAAAGTACACGACCTGACAATTTAAAATGAAGTCTTCTTTTGCTATCTGAACGAGTAGGTTCATCGGGAACTCGATTACTCCTTCTGACTGTTTGAAATCTAAGTCTCATATTACCGTTGTCTGAATCATCATCATATTGTTTTACAAACGATTGCTTTCTCCGAATCTCATTTCTACCAACAGGTGCACCAGTGACTGCCGGTTCCAGCTGTGTCTTGGCTTTACTTTCATACTCATCTGGATCATCATAGTATTCCCAATCATCGTTTTCCCAGGAAGAATCACTCTCCCAGCTAAAATCATTGTCACCACGTCTTAACCTATTAGTGTTAAAATCTTTTCTTTCATTATCGGTTTTAACATTAGGCGAAGAATTATCAGTTAATCTCGGTTTGATGACTCTAACATTATTTGATGTACGACGAGGTTCACTGCTATCTTCCCAGCTGTCGCTATACCAGCTGTCATCATTGTCAGACCTACGATCATATATAACATTAGATTTTGGTTTTGATTGAACTATCGCCGGTTTGTTAAATCTTTTCTGACCACTTTCTGAATCTTCCCAGTATCCGCTATCAGAATCGTCCCAGCTGTCACTATCGTCATACATAACCCCCCATTCCTGAAATTTTGATTGTTTTATCTGAGCATTATCTTTATAACTAGTTACCCCATCAGAAAAATCAGACTCTGTACTATCGCTAGGATGTTCCTTTCTGCTCCTTCTAACTGGTTTCCGCAAACCAGTCGGTTGTTCATCGTTAGTTTGTTTCTCGTCTATCAATTTAGTTTTAACTGGTTTACTCAACTTGTCTGCGCTATCACTGTCACTGTCCTCGAAGGAATCCCAAAACGAATCATCGCTGCTTGATTCATAATTTACTCTTTTCTTCATTCTTATATTTCTTTTTTCTCCTTCTTCTTTCAAAACCTGGTTTTTGCGTGTGTCATAATTATCGGTATTTGTGTCTTCCTTGGAATATATTTCACTATCCCAATCGCTGCTATCACTTTCATCTGACCGTTTAAGTTTGTTTTCTCTCGTTAAAGTAAAATACGGCCTAAAGGGTTGAACTGCGTTCACTATCCTTTGTCTATCTCCTGACAGAACATTTCTTTCCGATGAATCACTATCCCAGCTGTTGACCTCCCAACTGTCGCTTTCCCATCTGTCGCTATCCCATATGTCGCTATCCCATCTGTCGCTATCCCACCAGTCATCACCTTCATCCCTTGCAAATGTTCTTCTACCGTCATGACGTTTTTTGAAACTTTTTTTCGATTCCCTAGAATCAACTTCCCTTCCTCCTTCTTCTTCTACTTCTCTTTCTCCCCCTCTATGTTGTCTAGGTCTTCTAGTTTTACCTACCTTTGTTTCGTCTTGAGGTGTGGTTGTTACGTCCACTCCATCAATTGGAGTAACACGTGTTTCCTCTTGTTCCTGTTCACCGGTTACAGGCATAAACGTAGTTTTCACATCTGTTGGAACTGCTGGGGTAGTTGGAGGTGTTGTTGGTATTGTTTCTCCTTCACCTCCATCTCCTCCCTCTCTAAACTCAGTAGAAAAAGTAGAAGGTTCCGTACTAGTTTCGTCAGTACCCTGTTGCTCATCATTTGGATTTAAATTTCCCTGTGGACTTGTTTGAATAGTTTCTGTGCTTGTAGCGAACTGATCAATACCATTTTCTGATCCAGTTTGTTCATTTTCATTTTGTGAACCAGTTTGGCCATTTCCATTCTGTGGTCCAAATTGATCATTTCCGACTTGTGCACCGTTTTGGCCATTTCCACTGTTGTCAGATTGCATACTGTTTTTACCGTCTTGACCATTTCCACTGTTAACGTTGTCAAATTGCATACCGTTTTGACCGTCTTGACCATTTCCACTGTTGACGTTGTCAAATTGCATACCGTTTTGACCGTCTTGACCATTTCCACGGTTAACGTTGTCAAATTGCATACCGTTTTGACCGTCTTGACCATTTCCACTGTTAACGTTGTCAAATTGCATACCGTTTTGACCGTCTTGACCATTTCCACCATTAACGTTGTCAAATTGCATACCGTTTTGGCCATTTCCGCTGTTCACGTTTTCAAATTGCATACCATTTTGATCTTGATTTTGGGCAGGCGTTGTTACAGCCATTTGGCCATTTTCACCATCATTTATGTTTTGGCCCTGATTCTGCGCTTTGAGACCGATTAAAGAAACTCGTCCATCACTTCCCCCTATCATTTGTTCCCTAAGTTGACTTCCCATATCTGTGTTACCATTTGCCTGACCATTTCTGTTGGATAATCGTCGACCATTGTCTAAAATAATAGTGATTAATGCTATTACATTATATGAATTTTGCTTTTTTTAAAAGTTTTTATAGTGAATATATATATACTCTTATTTTAGACATTTTACCTATATTACCTATTTATGTCAGATTGTTTACTCTCAGATTGCTGCCAATACAAGTGACATATTTAGCTAGCTAAAAAACCAGGTTTAATACAATAAATTAGTTGTATTTGGAAATGCTAGAATTTTATTCAATAATAATTAAATTCAGTTATTGTAATTATATAACTTGGTATGCCTATTATTGATTTAAATTGACGGTGTGTTCGATTCATTTTATACTGGTCACTTTAATATGCTAATTAGTTTAGCCCGCGAAATGTTAGTCCGTGCTATTTACCTCGTGTGGTCTGGTCATTTGGATTCAAACCTTACACGGAGCTTGACCAAAGCTATAGAATTTACCCGCCCTCCCTTTTCCCCATTATGAATATTTTCTGCTGCTTTTCATTTATCGTTTCAGTTTTGGAAGAATGATTATAGAACCACTGCAGCGTCATGGCATATATAATAGACTGAGTTTGGACCTTTTTTGTATTGTGAATGGACAGGCGTAATTTACTTTAAGCTGCTATGGACTACCCAGTGGCTCCTGATATAACTTTGTTACTGCTGGATCGCCCTTCAGTAATTCAATCGTCATCAAATTTTGATTGACAAGTTGATTGTGTTTCTTTCTTGCAATAAATGCCATGACAAATTTACAGCCAAATAAAACATAATTTCTTTAGTGATTTTGATTGATAGTTTATTTGTTGGATTCATTAATTACATCATGAGGTCAAACAATGATAATACAGATTTAAACAATACAAGTACACTTACATTTTATCTAGGCCCCCCTTTCAATCTATGTGTGTATATATATTTATATACAATAACTCTAGCAAGTCAGGATTATGATAAATGCTTTCCATTTTATTGTATTTTCTTTCGTTTGATTTTGCCATATTATGAGGATCTTTCCGTTTTGATTTTCCTTAGAGTTCCTGGTTTATTTTTGTTATTCTACTTTTTAAGTCCTTTTAGTACATGAAGCATCTCACGTTTTATCTTGGTTTTCAATTATTTTGTTCTAAGCATTCCAAAGAAAATGTAAAACAACGTTTTGAAAGAATCAAATCATAAGTTGGTATTTTCATGCACTAAAAATCTTTAAAAACAACTATTAAAAATCAAGTGATTTTAAATAAGCTGTTTATTTTGCAGCGTATCGCTTCCTTTATATTATACGATCTCTGACAATACATTTCTGACTTCTTGCAATAAAAAAAACTAAAATGTCCATCATTGCTCATTATTTATCCAAATGTCTAAGAAAGAATAACTGAGTTAATGAATTCATCATGATTTTATTTATAAGGAAATTCATACACAACTCTAAACCTTATTAATATATATAAGTTTCTTATTGTCAAGCGTCTGTCATTTGCATATAGTTACTTAAACTGTTAATGACACTTGAATTAATTTCGTGATTAAAAGGTGTATCTCCTGCTGTATGTTTTGGTTGTTGAAATAAACACGAGACCTGTTGAGCGTCTTTATCGAAATTCTGCCAAAAAATGGAAATCAATACAAAAATAATATGATACAAATTTAGCAAACCCATATAAAACATTTCGATTTCCGATTGTTCAGTTAAAAGATTTATAGAACACAAGAACTGAATTGCATGTATGTCTACAAATACCTGTGAAGGGTAGATTGTCGCCCATAATTAAATGATTCAGTATTTAACTATCTAATCAATTGGTACCGTAATAGAAATTTTTTTTTTCAGAATAGCGTCATAATGACAGATATATGTTTTGTAACTTTGTAATGGAAAAACAGCAATAAAGCGCTGACTTTTTGTCTTTTGTTTTTGGTGTGTCATTGTGACATGGATTGATACCGCATATCATTTCTTTTCTATTTCATTATCATACGTTTAAATTCTGTCTCAACACATAAGCGATATGCTTTTGCAGTTTTAGATCTTTAGATACCAGTATTGACGAATGATCGACAATTTTACCGATTGTATAATGCTGTGGACTCAATATAATTGTAAAATACCAATTTTCGTGGATTTCGTGGGTACAAGAAAATTACGAAATTAATTGTTGAACGAATTACAAATTTGCTGTATGTTTATATGCAGACTTTTAAAAAACCAAGAAATCAAATTTCCACAAAAATGCAATTTTCCTAAATCCTCGAAAATTGAGAATAAATGATTCCACAGTATTTCCGAATGAGACATTGTGTCTGAAAGTGGATTTGAATGACAGTTGATACATACATAGAAAGAGAAGCTTACTATGATGACTGATGACTTTTCAATTAATCATAAGTTTTACATGTATATATTTATATATGTACAACCAAGTCTTGAATGAAAACACAGTTCAAATCTATGATTGCGTTGGATAAAACCGCAATTATTAAACGTGCTTATGCAAAACGAATTTCTTGGAAGAAGGGTCTAAATACAGCACAAGCAACATTTTCCAAAAGACCAAAAAAAGTAAAAAAAGTATATTTTAACAAAACGCATTTGACTAGCATTTATGTATGTATATATATTACCTTTCCTACTGATAAGGACATCCCCTTGTTCTACTCTGGACTTAATATCTATAACTGAAAGAAAAAATGCATCGAATTTATTCCCATGTGATATGATAAGAAGACAAATTTCAAGCATTGATAATATAAAAAAAACATTTGCATTAAGTTGATTTTCTATTTAATATATTGATATTTATATTAAAGTATTTCATGAAACAGTGTACTGAGTTATAGTGCATGATCAAATTATATGTGGTGCATGGAATACTTATGTATGTCATAGTTGGAAATTTGACACCATCCAAGGACCGTACATCAACAATGATTTTTTTATTTGGACAAAACATAACTAGTTATATCGTTATTAGAGCAACACGCATACATTGACAGGTCTGTGTTTTCCGCAAGCACTTATTTATTTTATATTCTTTGACGGTACACGGAAGTAAGTAAATAGAATGCATCGCAAAATTTCCCCAACTTTCTTATTTATAGTTTTAGTCCTTCCCCTTGACGATTACAAACGATGTTCAGAAACAGGCATACAAGATACTGTATGTTAATGGCCAAACATATAGAGACCATAAGGTAATGTATGTAAATTCTCCGCGTAAATTCAAAGTACATCACAGTTTGCTTTTTTTTTTAAATTCATATATACGCGACAGAAACTACAATTATTTATTGAGCGTAAAAACCAAATAATCACATGACGAGGTAAAATCTTAACATAAACATCACAATTTACTTTTAATATTTATAAACAACAGCGCAGTTCTATAGATAAAATAATAACGAATTCATCTCAAGGTTCTCTAGGGTAAAATCAGTGAACTCTCCAATGATCTGTTATAAAATATTCGATTGCACTTTACTAGTAACTGCTATTAAGCTGACTTTATCATTTTGCTTCATACAATTTACTTATAACGCTGTTGTATCTTAAGTTTAGGGAGTAAAATTAATAAAATATTCATAAGAGCTGCAGTTTATGCAAATAACAAATGAATATTGTATAACATGAATATTTAGTTGCACAAATGCCGTACAGCATTATGAAAATAAATGCTCGTCGATGTTAAGTCAATAAACCAAAAATTTATTTTACAAAGGCATTTTTAGAAACGTATTAAACCGCTGACTTTGACACTGATGAAAATGATTTAATCAGTTTTCTATCCAATGTAAAATTTGTCACATCCGAATTATTTTCGTGGTCATGATAATTGAAAAAAGAGAATATTTCACTTGGATGATAATATCCTGTGCTTAAATATCATGTCAAATGCCAAGTATGATAGATTCGGAAAATGTAATATATTGAGTGATCTATCGCTGTATTTTCTTTACAATCATTTCATTTTAACTAACAAAAAGAACTCGTTTCTTTGAAATGTAATAATAAAACACCTCCTTGGTATACAACATAAATATCTAAGATGTATAAGACAATTTAATTTATATTTGTTTTACAAATTTAAATAAGTATATCATCTTTAAGAAAACTTCTATATTTTTTATAACCCTTTAAAATAGAATTAATCGTAAACAGATGTGGTATGATTGACAACAAGACAACTATCCATAAGAGACAGATAATTTAACAACTATAGGTCATTGTACGGACTGATCAATTACTGAAATGTATTTCATGCATGTAAGAAAAAAATGTCGATCTTTTGAATTTTTTTTGGTGTACAGTGTACAATAGACGAAACATAATTAACGATTTACATTTAAGAGTGCAAAATGGGCCAATATTATTTCCTTGATAAAAAAGGTTATATAACAATTGGAATTTAAACGATATTTGAATATATTCAAATTCAGGTATTTCACATCCAATTTTTTATGGAAATATTCTTTATAAAGCACAAAGGTGTCAGTATTCACCTCAGAAACTTACAAAACCTTTGAATAGACTTATTAAGAAGGGATATAATTACGATACTGTTGTCAAGTCATTAAAGATTGCATATTTTGGCGTTAATATTGAGTCACTGATAAGGTCTTTGCATCGAAACACATTTATTCTAAAAACAGTTGTTGGCATGACACGGGTTATGTTCTTCTCATATATGTTATGATGGTATGATACTAAACCCCTAACGGGAAGGATTGTGCCTGATGTTCATATGATGAAATCATAATCTTTCAGTCAGTTTAATTGAAGTCTGGAGCTGTCATGTCAGTTAACTGCTAGTAGTCTGTTGTTATTTATGTATTATTGTCATTTTGTTTATTTTCTTTGGTTACATCTTCTGACATCAGACTCGGACTTCTCTTGAACTGAATTTTAATGTGCGTATTGTTATGCGTTTACTTTTCTACATTGGTTAGAGGTATAGGGGGAGGGTTGAGATCTCACAAACATGTTTAACCCCGCCGCATTTTTGCGCCTGTCCCAAGTCAGGAGCCCTTGGCCTTTGTTAGTCTTGTGTTATTTTAATTTTAGTTTCTTGTGTACAATTTGGAAATTAGTATGGCGTTCATTATCACTGGACTAGTATATATTTGTTTAGGGGCCAGCTGAAGGACGCCCCGGGTGCGGGAATTTCTCGCTACATTGAAGACCTGTTGGTGACCTTCTGTTGTTTTTTATTTGGTCGAGTTGTTGTCTCTTTGACACATTCCCCATTTCCATTCTCAATTTTAAATGTTATCCGTTCCTATTAATTTGATTTAAATAGTTTTAATAAAAAATCTGATTAACAATAAATTTCGATAACACACTGAATAGCCGTATGATTGGTCAGCTGTCTTGAAAATAAGTAATCTCTTGATACCTAAAAAACACACAAACTATCTCTATTATAATGATTATAGAAATTGACCTTTCTAAAAAGCTATTGAGAACTTCGCAGTAGCACAATTCAGGAAAGGGAATTCGGTACAGGTGTTCGACTGTTTTAAAAGCCTACTTGAAAGCAATTATTGATTTTGTTTTGAAAATCACTACTCATACAGATCATATGAAAATGATCACACATTTATGTATTACAGAGCTATTTAATATACAATTGACATCTTAATTAGATGTAAACAACACGAATCATTACACTATCTATGTAAAAGTATAATTACATAGTGTTTAAATAAACTTAACAGAAGTATGATATGACCCATTGACATACATATTTCAGTCCATTTTATTACAGTGAAAGTACAATTTATTCATATAAAGTTTTCTTTAACATAATAGCGGCACGTATAAGTATGCCTTTATATTAGAAAAGACCCATCACCTAGTATGTATTCATTGACATTCTATAGCAATTTAATTTAGCATTCTTTTAGGACCCCCCCCCCCCTGGTAAAAAGGTAAAATAGATTGGCATAGGGTTGAAAAATCGAATCTTGATTTAGGCATCAGTAAATTACCCATGTTCAAATATAGTTCATCGAATGAGAGTACATACCTAAGTTAAAAACAAAAACTGGTGAAATAACATGAACTCACTAAGGAGCGAACACAGTGCGTTAACAGGGTATGTGCTTCCTGAATTATAAAGACCTCAATGCGAATCCACATTCAGTCAAAATTTAACAATCAGAAATAGGACGCAATCAGTACAAGAACATACTATACAACTGTTCTGGTATCTTAAGATTCAAAATTATGAACACATGTCGCCGTAATGAGTTTGGAAAAATATAAACCGTATCAGCTAACCAGTTCACGATGCTAACTATAACATATATGATGAGTCAATTTTAGTCATTCGTCCTCATAACTGTGAATTAGTTTTCGTATATGGAAAATACCTCGACTCTTGCAATGTCATACATTACAACATCTTTGTCATTTGGTCGAGATCTGTCTCATTGGTAATCAAACCATATCTGTTTTATGTTTTATCGACTTCTGAGGTCCGATAAGTGTACAAAATCGAGTGTGTAACGTATCCATTGGCATACGTGAACGCCATATGACAGGCCATAGCGTATGAAACTGCTTAGAAATGAGAATCTGACAATTGAAAAGTTGAAAAATTGTGGTATCAAGCCGCCTATCTGTGTCAATATCGAGGAAAATATCAGGCATATTTTACATCTTGATAATATTGTTAGTATTTCTAATCGTAAGTCTCTAGGATTCACTCAATATACTGCAAAGAAGACAAGTTTACATATCCCATAAAAATGTCTAGTTTTTGAGGTTGAAGTTCCTCATGCATCGTAAATGACACATACATTTCATAACTTGTGCGGTTTGTGTAAAGTTATTATAATGAAGCTGACTTTTAAGACAAAATACATTCATCCTAAAAGAGGGACGAAAGATACAAGAGGGACAGTCAAACTCATAAATCGAAAATAAACTAACAACGCCATGGCTAAAAATGAAAAAAAAACCAGACAAACAATAGTACACATGACACAACATAAAAAACTTAAGAATAAACAACACGAACCCCACCAAAAACCAGGGGTGATCTCAGGTGCTCCGGAAAGCTACTTTTTACAAGGTAACACATATTTCAGATTTTGAACACTATCATAGTTTTGTTTTCAATCAGTAGCTCATCTGTAAATATCATATTTTCGTCAAATTATTATATTGCATGACATTAAAATGAAGTCATATTAAACATTTATATTAAAGTAGATGGGGTGGCTAAATTATAATCCATAGAATCTTTTAATAATTTGCCAAAATGTAGTTCATATCCTGCTTGTTTAAAAACATTAATAAAAAGAATGGGTCACCGGAATTATTTTCACACTACAGGTTGTGCAAAATTGTCAAGATTTTGTATAGATTATGCATGGAAAACCCAATTTTCCGCCATAAAATTCAAACCGCACCATAGAATTTTGAGATAAAATATGAGAAGATAGCTCCAATATTATGCTTTCAGATAGGAAAAAGAAAAAATGGGGTCACCGGACTCGTTTTCTTGCTACATGTAAAAATGGGTAAATTCCTAACACATTCTATTGTAAAAGTAACACTATCTGAATTATCTGCCCTTGCATTTGAGTTGCCTCCCCTTATTTTACAAAGTTGGAAAAAAATGAATCAAACAAAAGAAATCTTTTTTTTGTAAAATACAATCATAAATATGATCAAACATGGCATTTTCTATATTATCATGACCTTGTTTTCTTGTATTTCAAAATCCAAGATGGAGGAAGACACCCTATCTACCTTAAATAAAATCCGTTTGTCCAAATGTTCAAGCGTTTAAAGGTTCACAACGACCAGTTATCGTATAGATTTTAATGTTTAAGGTTAAATCTATTTTTCTGAATTCAAGGATAAGTATTGCAGTCTCACATCTAACGCAAACTGGTGGAAAGGAAGTTTTTCTACTTCTTTGGTACTCTTTCTATTATATTCATTGTTATATAATTATGTGATAGTCATTAACTCTCATATGGTGTATGCAGTTAATTGAAAATATTTTCAATATGATACTATCTAATGCTTATCTATATGATAGCTTAAATCAATTTGCAACAGTCGTTCCAAAGAATACAAGTCATGTTCATTGTCAAAAATGTTTTTACAACAAAGTTTCGGTTGTATTGAAGGAGTTCACCTATTTCTTAAATGAAATATTGTTTCATCGAAAATGAGTTTTAACTTTTAACTTTTAATGTTTTGTTCTTATGCATAAATGCTTAATAGACTAGCTATTTCAATTGAAAAATAGAGTCAAAAGTAGTATACTCCTGTTCAATAGTCATAAAATCGATTAAGTGCAAAACAAATCCGGGTCACAGACATTAACCGAAGAAAAAATATTAACTATAAGAAGAAACAGATGTAACAACATTAACATTGTTAATTTGTGTGAAATTCTGACGATTTTAGACATTCATTTGCCTTTTAAAAATAATGCCGATGGCAATTGGATGTATGAAAAGACTTCATGGAAGTTATAACGAGTGATATGTCTGATTTTTTCTAGATAGGCAACATAAAAAGAGACAGTTTGACCTAAATTATCATATTGTGTAGCATATTTTCCCCCTTATTGCTGTGCAGGTTTCCTGATGTGTTTTAGATTTTATTTTTACGACACATTGTTTGGATTGGCAAAGGGTTGGTTTGTGCGCGCGTAAAACATGTTTAATCTATCACAATATGTGAATGTACCAAATCAGGTTACCTAGACTTTGAGTTTATCTTTACTCTTTGTCACTGTTTGTAGGTCTGGCTATTTTAGACGTCAGGTGTTGGTTACTGATGTTGTCTATAGTGCTTTAAAATAATTTTAGCGAATTCATTTCCCCATGAAAACATCGTATAATAACTCAAGAAGAAATGATAACAAGTAAAGATAATTGAAAGCAGCAGTCTTCAAATTGTAAGCCAGTTTGATTCTCCTTTGTGAGAAAATGTTGGAATTATTGTAAGGTGATAAAACAATCGACACTTGAGGGACAAAGGATAGAAAGAGGTGCGATGGATAGAAATCGACCTTATGCAAGTTCACGTGTAAATGTACATGTATAAGACTGTGATTGATTTTCAAACATGCAATAACGATATAAGAAATCATCTTTTTTCTCTTTCGTAAGGTTTTTATATCTACTTAATTTTTAAACAGATACAGACTGTGCCAAGAGATTTTTTCAACCCAAAATACAGATTTTTTTATATTTTCAGATCTATTGCTATCCGACGTAGCTCATGTGTTATGTGTTAAGTACTACTGAGTAAAATTACAATTAAAGTTTATGTACACGTCTTCAAACATGAGAATTTGGTTAAAGATAAAAAATAAAAATAAAAAATGGTTTCTGACATAAGAATATACATGAATTTACATTTCTGTCTTAAAAAACCTCAGCCAACCCCTTTATTGGTATACTCAACAGAAGTGATCGTTCGTTGACACATTGGCACCTTGTCGTTTGTGATATATTTTTCAAATTGTTGTAAGAATACTAGAAATATACATCCTGCAATTCATGTTTGTCTTTGGATTTTAAAACGATTTAATGCAAAAATCCAAAAAAGAAAAATCCAATACTTCCAATAAACAACCTAACGTTTGAATAAAAAAGATATGAAATAAATCTCTTAAATTTGTTCAATGCTGTTCAACTATGCAGTTATTTGTAATAAACTGTCGTTAAATATAAGTCCCTTATATAAATCAGTTCAATAACAAAAAGACAAATATAAAGACAAAAGTGAAATAGTGTTAAGAAATTTTTAAGTAGTATCAAACCTCTAGATCGCACTAAAACACATTAGGTACCATGGTTTCTCATTAAAAAAAAAGTGTAAAAGATAAAACTTCAATCCTAAATTTCTCTTGAGTACCAGTATGGAATTGAATTTTTTACATATTTAATTCATTTGGATATGAATTTTACATACATTTGGATATCCAAATAAGCACAACATATACATGTCTTCACATCATGTAGACGTTATAAATCATAAGTAAACAACGGTGTTTTTTTAATTATAAAATTATAGTTGATAAATGTATGCTTCTTATAGGGACATAAAAAACATGTGTTCAGTATGGTATGCATGTATACTATCATTAGTTCGTTATATACGATGGCACACATAATGAACATCCTCATTTTTAAGAATAAGGAATAATTTAACAATTTATAGGCTATTTGTTCCTACAGAATTTATCTGCAGAAACTGTAAATTGTTTGTTTTAAAAGTTACCGTGTAAACAGAACGGTTGTAAGTACCCTGATAGCTTGATAATAATACAATAATATTGCGGTCTTTTTGTCACTTTCTTAAGTGACTTTCTAAAAGTGCGCTATCATGTTTGTACGATGTACTTTTTAAATCCATGTATCCTTTTTGATTACTTCTGTAAATGGTTTCTAAGTATTTTTAGGGGGGGGGGGGAGTGGAGGGGGGGGGGGGTAATGTAAATTTAGTGTGATAGGGGTGATTTTTTTAATTTGATTAGCTGTCTACTTTCGTACTTTTATGATTTATGAAACAATATGGCCGATGCTAATGCTATTGCACCTCATACGAATTTAATATTTCTTATGTAATCTTTGCTTAGTTTGCACGTAGCTCTGCAAAGCATAATAAGTATAAGAGACATTTTACCTTTAACTTTATTTAGAATTTTAATCCAATAACAAGTTTATAAACGAAAATGTCACGATTGCTTTGATCTTCATAACGGTAATTATTTAAGCAGTCCAATCGGAACAACATACAAGCCGACATTCAAACATAACAAAATTTTGGTTTAATTGTTTTTAACAATTTAGTTTATTCTCTTACAATTACTCGTTTCTTGAAAATCGCAAACCACAGTTTAATTCAGAAAGGTTGTAATTTCAAAAACGATTCCACAAATTGCTAAGTGCATATGTTATCAGATACCGCTATTACATTTAGTTATGGACTAAATCCAATATTTAGTTACCCTCTACATATAATAATGTACGTGTTATCAACCTTTTTAATTCTGGAGAGATAACTTAAACAGAAAGATATATGGCGGGATTGGCAGGGTCGATTTCAAATAGTTTATGTTTTCCCAATGCTTAACATCTAACACCGAAGATAAAAAGAAATTGCTTGAGAAACGTTTCCAGAGGTGATAGAAAATAATCATTTCTGAAGATAATAATCATAAGAAATACAAAAATGATTTGAATTCTTATATTCTAATAAGTGATTGTATGTTAAATATGATTTATGTTTTCTATAATTTTGATGATTGTTTAAATCACAATTATAAAATAGAACTTTTCATTCATGCCTATTCATTAGCATATAAAACATAATCAGTACTCACTTGAAGCAGAAACGCAGAAGCATGAGAATAATAAGTGAAGGAAAAACGCATGCGTTCCCATGTTTGAGGAAGTTCATTATGTTACCGTAATGTTGTTTATATAACTTTCCACATTGAAGGATTCATGTCTATATTTACATCTAAACGTATACAGTTTGAATATCACGTTGTATCATGACGACAAATAGACAAGAAAAATCATCTTTGCTTACAATGAAGGCATTAATAAGATTCAAATTAAAAATAGTTACTAAGGGATGCATGAAATAATTTAAGAAACACAGAAAACGTAATTAGAAAGATATAAAACAAATACATCGATAAGTGTCGGTTGATGGCAAAGTTTGAATCGATCATCCAAACAGGATTTTTTATATAACTGCTTTGGACTATTTTAAATTGTAGTAAGAAGTATTTACACCAACACTATTATAAACACTGAATGAATGAATCACAATCAGTAAATAACTTGAAAACCCAATCACTCACACTACTTCAAGCTATGTCATGTTTCTTTTGTCAGAAAAATGTTTATGTTTTTTTATGTTGCACTGTTGTTCAAGAATATGGAGCCCGTAATCATTTTGAACCCTGCCAAAATTCTCTTTGTGCCATTCCCTTATTTTGTAAATAAATAAGATCTTTATAATTTTGCTTTGAATGTTTAACATTTGTCATGTCGGTCCCTTTTTTTAACTGGGTTAGCGGTATCGTGGAGTGAGGTATCGGATAGCTGGAAAATTATTACATTGGCAATCATACCAAATCTAAATATTTAACGTAACACATCAATTTAGCAAAAAGGACAAATAAGCACTATGTATATTCTGTGTACGGTCCCCTTTGAATTTATATTTTTACAACATTTTAAAGTATTTAAACTCGAACAATTGTATCTTCAAGCATTCAACAAGGTCTAGTTATAAAGTCTGTACACCAAGACTGTCGCCGTTATTTTTGCTTGACATAATAAGGCTGCGAAAAATGTTTAGTCGTCGAAACTGGGATATGAAAGGCTTCTGTAAAGTCAAGTACTCTTCGACGCATACACTGTCATTTGCTTTAACTTTTGTTTATTATTGTTGTGCCTTGTACCGACTAAATGACCCAATGTCTTACTATTACGGTAAATTATTTTGTGGTGTTAACCTACAATACCAGGCTACATAGAAGGTTGAAAAAGGGGGAGCGAAAGATAGCAGAGACAGTCAAACTCGTAGATCGAAAATAAACTGACAATGCCATGGCTAAAAAAGAAAAGACAAACAGACCAATAAAAGTATAAAAGAGCTATTGAAAATGAAAAACTCAGCAACACGAACCCCACCAAAACTGGGGGTGATATCAGATTCCGGCAGTGTAAGTAGTTCCTGCTACACATGTGGCACCTGTCGTGCTGTTCATGTGATTCCAAACCCGGTAAATAGTCTAATTCGGTAGGTCACAATCGTGAAAAGGGAACGGGATTGTAGTTACGACATAAGGAACATATCCGGTATCAACTGTGAAAAGGATATCTCATAACGGCCAACAAACTTGTGATGGCGTCCGCACAATTTACGAAGAGGTGATTTTAATTTTACCAAGATAAATGAGTGAATACAAATAATATGTTTAGCTTCATTGCTAAATACGTTGAACTTAATAATGGGAATACTTATATTTTAAGTTGTCTTTCTTTTCACAATACGTTGTATTCAATATCTTTAAAACAGTAATAACGTTTTGTATACACATTTTTTACATTTCAAAAGCTTGTAATTATTTGGCATAATTGTTTTTAATTCGGACGTTCTCAGCTCGAATTACAAGCAAGCCTGCTCATTCGAGCTGTATGCATGCTGCTGAAGTCATTATGAAAATTACCATTGACGTTTGTATTAAAAAATATAAATTGCCTAATAAAGTAAGTTGTTGATGAGAATATGATCAGAGATTCATGTCTTGCTATTTGAAATTCTACAAAATCATGAAGATCACATTTTCTTGAAAACTATTTCCATATGAAGGCTGTTTTTGATCATGACGAATGTTGTGACCATTGCAGAGAAGGCCGGCTGTCATCAGCACTACCAACAATATGTCTGTTATGTTGTGTGAACTTTATCCCCAATTGATAGCCATACTTTTTTTATTATCAAATATTGTATTCTATTTATTATGATATATTCCGTTTGTCTTGTATAAATTTATAAAACTATTCTCGACTTTTACTTAATTCATTACCATTCTATTGTCAATTTCCGATCCTACTCAACAAAAGATCTGAACTGTACTCTAATATTCATGTATCCTACTCGACAAGTTATTTACTACTGTTGCCTTTATTTATTTATATTACATTAATCTTGATTTTATGACTCACTGTAATTGTTCTTGTCAGTGTAAAACAAATATGATTAAGAGTTGTATTAATTTTAATGATGTTGACTACAAAAAAAATACGAGGTTTAAACCACCATTTTGTACATAAGGAAATGCTTGTACCATGTCAAGAATAATGAGTTGTTTTCCATTCTTTTTAAATGTGTTTGATCTTTAGATTTTACCGTTTGTTAACTTAAAGGGACTTTCCGTTTTGAATTTACCTTTAAATTAGGTACTTTGTTACTAGTATTTTACTTTGCCATTTGCTTTGTCATTTAATAAAAATTTAAACTAAATATTGCACATTAGATGTTAAACCTTTCTGCAAAGGTATGGAGTGCTTCACAGTATCAAAATTGCGCCAGTTTTTGTGTTTTGAGGGGGAACCAATTGTTTTTAAGAACATCAAATATTGATTCATCTAAAAGTCCCTTCTAATAAACACATTGCATATGAAAATCATTACCAATTGATATGTTTCTCAGCTATCTGACAACCATTGCTTTACTAAAAAGATCGGCAGATATACTTATTAAAGAAGATGTTGTTTTAGATAAACTCATCATATACCAGGATCAAAATTTTATATTTACGCCAGGCGCGCGTTTCGTCTTAAAAAGACTCATCAGTGACGCTCGAATAAAATAATGTTTAAAAGGCCAAATAAAGTACAAAGTTAAGACCCATTGATGCATTTATTTCTAAATTAACTACATTTTCTGTTTAATTTCAGCCCTTTGATATATTTGATGATTTAAAAAAGTTATCCTATACTTGTATAGTGCGGATTCATTTAATTTCGTGGGTACCAATTGTCTTGGTTTGAGGAAACATTGTACTTTGGGAATATTGAGTATTTGATTTCGTGGTTTTTCCAAAGTTTGCTTTCAAAACAATAGAAATTTTGTGCTTTGTTAAAAATGTAAAGGAGTAGGTTCAGTAAGACCCCTTTTTGGCCCCACAATTAAGCAGTTTTGCAAAATTGTGAAAATGTAATCTTTTAGCTATTTTTTGGAAAGTAGAATGCTTCTGCTACACAAATATGTGCTGTTTTTGACAATACAATGCACATACATCCTGTACTATCATCATAAAGTCATGCTAAATTACTGAAATCTTCACAATTATAGCATTTTAGTTAAATTTTAGACGGTTTTCGTCTTAAATGAAAGTGGCCGCATTCGTGTTCATTCATAATATTGAAATGCAAGTTGTATTTGATGATAATACATAACATATATAAAGGTTGAGGATGAACACGGATGCGGCCACTTTCATTTTTGACGAAAACCATCTGAAAAGTGACGTTTTTTGGCATATTTGATAGGTTTTTCATATTTAAGCTTCAATCGGAGCGTTTTTAATGACTGAATCAGTTAAAATCTTCAGCATAAACTAATCGAATCAATTAAAATAGACACTTAAGTGTTTAAAAAGTGTCCTAAATATCTCGTTAGATAAAACTGAAATTTGGGCCAAAATCGGCCCTTACCGGACCTTCTTTTTTGGAGTTCATATGATACCACGAAATCCCCACAAATTGGGTCCCACGAACATTAATGAATCCACAGTATACCTGCATATAGAACGATTCCTCCTCTTCCCCAAAAGCGTATCATCCAACAATGTGTATCCACCTAGATCTGGAAGCATTATAATTGTAAATAGCGTACATCGAATGTCCATATTGTTAATAACATTAACGGTACCAATTTTTCTGCACCAGATGCGCATTTCGACAAATAATGTCTCTTCAGTGATGCTCGTGGCCAAAATATGTAAAATCCAAAGCTTATATAAAAGATGTAGAGCTATAATCCAAAAGTTCCAAAAAAAGTATAGCCAAATCCGTGAAAGGAATCAGAGCTTAAACTTCCCTATATATTTTGTTTTCTTTTCCGTAAGTCCTTTTTAATTCTATAATCTATTTCAGAAAATAGAACCTTAGTGATCAACCAGAACTTACTTCTGTTGCGTAACATTTTTAAGATAGATTATAGAATTGTGAGCTTCTTATATATAGGAGATTTTTTTTTTATTATCGGTGATTTATGTGATCAACGATCAACAGAATCGACTTTATTGAGGGCGTTATAGGTTTAGTAGATTAATTTGATTGAGATTATTTGATTGGAACTTCGAAAGTTATTGTATATCTTTAAAAGCATCGTGGATAAATAGATACGTAAATAATAAACTTGCAATTAAAAGGCCTATACCGTTTTAAAGAGAGGTAAAAAAAAGTAAAAGGACATTTAATCTCATAAGTTGAAAATAAATTTACAGCGCCATAACAAACAAAAAGTAAAAGAACAAACAACAGCCAACTGCACACAAAAAACACACAAAAAAATAAATACCGAACAACATAAAGCCATTAAAACTGGAGTTGATTTCAGGTGTGCTGAACGGGTTAGCAGATCATGCCGCAAATGGCACCATCGTGTTTCTGATATACGAATAATCCAAGTCAAAGTCTAATTCGGTAGGCCACCTTCAGGAGTGGGCATGATTGCGGTTACGATAATTGTAATACATCCGTTGTCATATTTTATCAAATTACTACTTTTTATCATTTAAAGGAGTAGGTCCGGTAAGGGCCGATCTTGGCCTCAAATTTCAGGTTCATCTAACGAAAGTTTTTGGACACTTTTTAAACACTTAAGTGTCTATTTCAATTGATTCAAATAGTTTATGTGAAATATTTTAACTGATGTAGTCATTTAAAACGCTCGGATTCAAGCTTAAATATAAAAAAAATTATCAAATGTGCAAAAAAAACGTCACTTTTCAGATGGTTTTTGTCAATAATGAAAGTGGCCGCATCCGTGTTCATCATCAACCTTTATATATGTTTTGTATTATCATCAAATACAACTTACATTACAATATTATGAACGAACATGAATGCGGCCACTTTCATTTTAGACGGACACCGTCTAAAATTAACCAAAATGCTAAAATTTTGAAGATTTCAGTAATTTAGCATGATTTAATGATGCTAGAGCGCGACATTTGTGCTTTGTATAGTCAAAAACAGCTCATATTTATGTAGCAGAAGCATTTTACATTCCAAAATAAAGCTTAAGGATTACATTTTCACAATTTTCTAAAACTGTTATATTTTGGGGCCAAAAAGGGGTCTTACTGAACCTACTCCTTTATTATAGATACACGGATTAAACTTTTTTTAACTCAAGACGTGCGTTTCGTTAAAAAAAACCAAGCAGTTAACAAAATCAACATGAAAGACTGAACAAAAGAAAAACCACCTAAATCTAAGAGTGATACTTGATTTCTGGATGGTTAAATAAGGCGAACTAATTGTTCCATCTTTTCGTTGATTTAAGTAAGCAAAATAAAACATTAGTACTGAAAGTTTAAATCTGACAGGTTTTACAAAGGATAACTAATTAACTACATTTATAGAAAATAACCTATATGAACTTGTCAGTATTTGATGTTATCATACTGTTTTATTCTAATCATCACTGTACTAGTTGTATTAAATTCATATATTAGGCAACATTAGTAAACCGATTTTCAAGTGTTATTAATAGAAGAAGAATATACAAAGGAAACAAAAACTAAAGGTACAAATTTATCTCCATAAGAAGTATAACCGAACTTGTCGACAGAGTATAAGTCTCCTGCTATGGTATAACCTGCATAAATACGATAGTTGGGGGATTGTATGATTTATATCAATTGTTTGGTGAGTCTTTTGTTCTTTTTGTTTTTATTCTTGTATCTACGATGATTCTAAGTAAAGCATGTTAAGTACTGCATTCTATTTTTATACCAACAAAGGCTATGAATTTTCAATCCACGACACAAAATCAGTGCATGCACAGCTAACACCACAAAATAGCAATGAAACAGTGAGGCCTTCTAAACGGAACAAAACAACTCTCACCGTAAGTTTAAGACGTCACCTGTTTCTTTTGATTATTATATTTATAAAATCATTCAGATTTATCAAATATCTAATTTTTATTTATATTTGAGTGATAGCTGTCATGTTGGTGATTACTTTACATCTTGAAAACATATTACAATTCCATATCAAAATTGCAAATGAATGATTTTAAGACACCTGTCATACAAATCGACGTTGACCTTTGACACAACACGTTATGTTAACAAGTTGATCAATAGTTCATACATTGTCTGTCTTAAAAGTGACACAAGCTTTTACAAAAAGTAAACATAGTTAGTTATGACGGTAAATGGACATTCAGGGCAAAATGTTTCCTCGTTGTAAAAAGTGTTTAATATAATGCTAGTAACGATAACTTGTAAAATATTCACCAATATTTCATTATTTTTATATATAAATAAGTTTCGTTTTTTACCCTTGTGAAATATGCACCAGGACATTGTGGTAACTACCACAGTACAAGATTGACCGCAATTATTTACCAACAACAAGATGTACTTGGGACTAGTGTTTAACAATTATATCCCCGTCAATGATGTTGACTAAGTGACATTTCAAATATTTAAGTTTTAACCAAAATGAAATGAGACCATAATAGGAACTAAAAACTGATCACATGATATAGAATTACCAGATGAGACTGGCTGTTGAAAAAAACATGCAACATATTGTGTTACGGACAGCCGAAAATATGAACATACAGGCGAACGAATGTTAACAGGAGAATAACTGTAGTTATTGCAAAGGTTTTAAAAGTATGAATGAATACGGAATTTCTATCCATTGATCCAAATGCATAGATATATATATATATATATTCATTTAATTTACGAGTTTAAAGACCCCTTACCTGGTTGTTTAATCTTAATTTGAAGTCCATTATCCGTTCCACCATTTGAAACTGACTGTTCGTTGACAGAACTGCCATCAAAAGTAGACTGGCTAACGATATCATTAATATTAGCCGCCTGATGGCCGTTGACAATACCATTTTTAAGAGCAGACTGAATTACGTTACTTTCACCATTTGCGACATTATTAGAACCCAACTGGTCATCTACTACAGGCTGTTCAATGTCACTTCTCCCTTTATTATTAGTTTTCCTTTTGATAAAGTCGTCATTTGAAACGATTTGAACATCCATGTTTCTGTCATTTGGGATGGGTTGTTCGTTCCTATTTCCCCCATTTAACCTTCGTTGATTATAGGTACCTATACTTCCATCTCCTGAGAGGGCAACTTTTGTGACATCTGTTTTTCCAGCTGCAGAAAGAGAAGGTCTTAGCCCGTCTAGAAAATAAAAAAGAATAAAACCAATCAATGAAAGCAATTGGCACAGGAAAATGAAACATTCCACCGAAATATTCAGCGAATATTGGCTTTTTCCCCTTTCACTGATTTTTTAATTCAATTTTAATGTTACAATTCATTAATCACAAAGTTATAACGCGATGTTGGTTTTTAAAATTTTATTTTTCCTAAATTTGATAGTTGCATGAACATAGTTTTACTTGTTTTACTTTTCATTTTGAACCTTGTTATGAATTTTCTCTTCTAATGATAATATTCATTTAAGTGATCAATTGTTTCTCTTTGAATTGAAAAATTGTATCAATTATCCACTCTGCATAGCATGATGTTTTATCTGATGTTATCTAATCAGACTACAATCAGTAATTGCTACCGTTTGAAAAAAGGGCTAATCGAATCTCATATATTTAAATATGTATACAAAACACAATGATAAATAGGAAGGTAATGAAGAGAATAATACGCCAAAAAAGTAATGATAATAATACATAAAAGATTTGCATCGATCTTGATATGAATATGCAACAACCGTCATTATAGTTGAATATAACATACCTGGTGTTAATCTTCTCCTGACTTTGTATCTATCTCCATCATGGTGAATTCTAATGTTGGCCCTATTGCTGACAATGTATACATCGCTCTGTATACCTCGTCTGGTGTTAGGATCAACTATGAAGTCCCTAGCATTTCGATCAACTACGAATCCTTTTAATTAAAAATTTAGCTGATTTGTATTTAAATGTGTATGTTATAAATTCCGTGATTAACTAACACTCATACAGTAAAACTTATCTTTAAGACACCCTGTTCCGAAATTACTAATATATCAAAGTACATTGTTCGTGAAAGATGTAGCTATAAGCTTAATGTTATAGCTTTAGATTAGTAACTAAGTTAAAACAAAAAAAAATAATGATATGAACTTCGAAAACGATACAAAATAGAAGCGAAAGATACAAAAGGGACGTTCATAAAAAATCCTACTTCAAATATGAACAGACAACATTTTTCTATAACTGTGGATTCATTTATTTTCGTAGTTTTCACTTTTCGTGGGTTAAGGGACAGATATAATTCCGTTAATATTTGATTTCGAAGTTTAATTAAGGCTGCATTAATACCTATGGAAAATGTGTATACCTTGTGACGAGAATATTCGTTGGTTGTTTAACTTTATAACCAAATTTAGAAATATTGGTATCAAAAGAATAAAATGAATCCACATTATTGATTAAGCAATGCTGTTAAGATTTGACAAATAACACAGAAATACTATTGAAATAGACAAAACAAAAATCAAAACTATAAAAATACTAAAAAAATAATAAAAAGATAATAATTCTTATAGTTCGTTTGAAATGGACATAGTTTGTCTACAAATAAAATAACCATTAAAAAAATATAAAAGTAAAAAAATACATACGAGTCCATGTCGGATTAAACAAAAAGCACAGGAGAAGGAAATCACTCCAACCTGTCATCGTGGCCTTCTCTGTTCTAACTTTTAACTGGTATTATACAATACAATACTTACTAAGGGGCCACATACATCAATTGTTTTCATTGAAATGATTATATTAATTTATTCTGACAATTGTTTGTTTGTTTTTGTTCGGAACATGAATCCATTATTAGGAAATTAGAGTTTTTTGTTTAATAAGCTATCTATATATTCTTTTTACAAGACTTTAAGTGACAAGGTACATTATTTACATCATTATCAGTTTAAACAAAAAATAGATTCACTGTGTTATTAATATAGCCTTTGAAGAATCAAAGTGTTTGTCATCTGTGTATAAGAAGGAAGCCGACAGCATTAAGGATTGCGTAATACCTTTCGTGCCGGATGCAGAACGGTCTAATTGTGCAACGTGCACTCTTATGTCTATTTAAAGTCTAATTTATCATTAGTGAAATAACATCTGCCACACCACAGGTTGTTTAAATATCTCATTTATAACATAACGATTGTGCATGATAAGACTTTAAGGACAGATTAATATTCAAAAGGGGGGCAAAGATACTAAAGGGACAGTCAAACTCATGATAGAAAATTAACTAACAAAGCCATGGCTAAAAAAAAAGACTAACAGACAATTAAAGTACACACGACATAACATACAAAACTAACAACTAAGCAACACAAATCCTTAAAAAAGGGGGCGATCTGAGGTGATCCTGAAAAAGGGAGAAGGTTTGGTACCATTAAATCGTTTAATCCCGCTGCAAATGTTTGCACCTGTCCTAAGCCAGGAATCTGATATACAGTAGTTGTCGTCCGTTTATGTAATTTATAAGCGTTTCTCGTTTCTCGTTTTTTTATATAGATTAGACCGTTGGTTTTCCCGTTTGAAAGGTTTTACACTAGTAATTTTGGAGCCCTTTACAGCTTGTGCCAAGGCTCCGTGTTGAAGGCCGTACATTGACCTCTAATGGTTTACTTTTTTAAAATTTTTATTTGGATGGAGAGTTGTCTAATTGGCACTCACACCACAACTTCCTATATCTATTGATAGTTATACATTTGTTGTACTATTTCTACCACTCTACCACCTAGGCCTCAGTGTTTCACAGATGACCCCGGATATGTTTCAATTGTTGTCTTCTTTTTCCCAAATATGACCTACTGATTAAAACTTATCACCAAGTTTGTACTTGCATGAACAAACAATAGGTGCCATATGTAGAGCAAGATTTTCTTACTCTTCTGGACCATCTGAGATCATAGTCGATTCTTGACGAAATTCATGTTTTTTGGTTTTCCGCATTTTCTTTATGAAATAGTCTGTTTGTTCTCGCCTATAAGTTATGAATATTTATTTGATATCTTTCACCTCTATTTTATGTTATTACTATCACTGGGTCGATATCTCTGCTAGTGGACTGATAGTCCCCTAGGGTATCACAAGCCCAGAAGCCAGTACTATGGTTTTGACATGAAAATACTAATTATGTGTTATTGAAATTTTCTATAACAAAAGTTTTGGAAATTATTTAGAATTAAGGAATATATCTTCCTCATGACAAGCTCTGATTTCTTCAAACACATTAAACGAATTTCGTATTTTCCTGACTTGGTGCAGGCATATTTTGTTGAAGAAAAGGGTGGATTAAACCTATTTAGCAAGATATGATCAAAACGAAATTTTGCTACAAACTATACTTTATAAATATGGAAATGTGTGTAATTGTTTTGTTTTGTAATGATACTGTTCATTTCCAAAAACTTTAAACGTGGAATATCTATTTTAGGTGAAATATGTCAATTTTGACATGTATATGACGTCAAAAGTTACCATTTCCTACAAAATTTCAGATTTAAGTACATAGTTCATTTTTACATATTTTATATTAATTTTTATAAGTTTTTAATACTTATTATAAATGTGAGAGGCTTGCACTAGTTTATATCTTTATTTCTCTATATGTTATAAGTTTTTAATTCTTATTATAAATGTGAGAGGCTTGCACTAGTTTATATTTCTATTTCTCCATATTTTATAAGTTTTTTATTCTTTTTATAAATGTGAGAGGCTTGCACTAGTTTATATTTTTATCTCTCCATTTCATGGGCAAAATCGTTTTCTTATGCCGTAAACATTAAACTATTATATAAAAGTATTCTCATTCCGTTCTTCTCTAAGTGATACCCATCCTTCTCCAATATCTGGAAGTATCGCTATGCATAAGCAACATACTTCAGACATGCAGGACTTACATACTGCAACATCTAAGCACATCTGACTAGATATGATTGAATTAGTTTCGATTATAGTTTTGAAGACCTATTTTTAAAACCACATTACTAAGTAAGAGCAGTTTGATTATTTTAGTATTTCAAACACGAAAAAAAAACCAATTGTATATTTCGCAAACTTCGCTAAACTAATAGAGTACAGAAAAATAGTTCCGAAAATGAAACGATCCCTGCACGGAGTTAGTCATAAACCTTGAAGCTGTTGTCGCACTCAGTCGAAAAGGGAAAAATGATACAAGAGAATTTATCAATATAAATCCTGTGTAAAATATTCGGTTTCCAAACTTTGATTTAGAATGTATGTGATGAATAGCACGTACAATGCACATTTAAATTGATATTATATTTATTAATAGTATTGCTTTTTATGTAACATGTTTTTAATGTCATATAACATGTAAACCATGTAAAATCAACGGTCGGAAATAATAAGTCAATACCTTTTCAACTCGTTTTTATGAGTTGTTCTTCTTATGTTATTTTTTACCATTGACACTGTTGCGTAGAGAGTTAAGCGCCTGTAATAATGTTTACCCCCTCTACATTATGTATGAGTCTGTCTCAGTTTTTCAGTGTTTGTCGTTTGATACTGTATATCATATTTGTTTTTCGTTTGTTGTTTTGGACTTAATAGATATAGTTATATATATGTTGTTTGAGTGCAAATAAGACAGATCTCTATCCGAGTCACAATTTTTGAAAGTTAACCATTTTAGGTCAAGGTACGGTCTTCAACACGTAGCCTTGGCTCACACCGAACAGCAAGCGGCAAAGGGCTAAAAAAATACTAGTGTAAAAGCATTCAAACGGGAAAAACAACGGTCTTATCTATATTAAAAAAAGAAACGAGAAACACTGATGAACCACATCAACAAACGAAAACTAATGCACATCAGAATGACTTAAGACAGGTGCAAACAATTGCAGCGGGGTTTAACGTTTTCCCAAACCGCCTCCTTATATCTGGAACAATAGTGTAACAACATGAACGGTACCAATTTTCCTGCACCAGATGCACATTTCGAAAATACATGTCTCTTCAGTGATGCTCGTGGCCAAAACATTTGAAATCAAAAGCTTATATAAAAGATGAAGAGCTATAATCCAAAAAGTCCAAAAAGTATAGCCAAATCCGTGAAAGGGATCAGAGCTTTGTATGAAGAAGATACATTCCTTAATTTATAATAATTTCTAACAATTTGTAACAGCAAATTTTAATAACACAAAAAATCAGTATTTTCATACCAATACCGAAGTACTGGCTACTGGGCTCGTGATACCCTCGGGGACTAACAGTCCACCAGCAGAGGCATCGACCCAGTAGTAGTAGTAACATGAAAGGTACCAATTTTACTGCACCAGATGCGCATTTCGACAATACATGTCTCTAAAGTGATGCTCGTGGCCAAAATAATTGAAATCCAAAGCTTATATAAAAGATGAAGAGCTATAATCTAAAAGGTCAAAAAAGTATAGCCAGTGTAGGTTCACCTGCAAGTTACCTGTCCAGTAAACTTTTGTAAATTCTTTTGTCACATCAAACAAATAAAATAGCTATTGTCCCTGTGTAGTTTATTTACTGGGACCCTTAAATTTCTTCCAAGAGAAATCTATCACCTATCCCAATACTAAATAAGGACTCACAAAACTGTACGTGGTGTTGTAATTATTCAATTTTAATATCAATAATACATTTTTAATGTGATAATATATCATGAGTATAAATGTTCCAGACCGTACGAGTATTTGGACCGTACGCGTACGGTCTGAACCGTATGAGTACTTTTTAAAAATACTTAGGTTGGACCGTACGCATACGGTCTGACTAATACTAATAAGTTGATCAAGTTTATTAGATACAAATGCATATTACAGATCAACATAACTTTACCCTCAAACTAATATAAAAAAGTTAAGTTTTAATTAATATAAAAACTTTATATTCTTACTATTTTACAAAAATCACGCTAATCAACTGTTAATCTCTTGTATTGCATGTTGATCAGTGATACATTAATTCAAATATGATCACTGAAATTGAAGATATCTGAATTAAACACAATATGGGAGGACAGTTGTGTTAGAATGTTTAGCAACTTTACAAAAAATACAAATGCAAAGTAACATACATGAACTACAAACAAGTACATTTTTAAATACGCTACTTGTTGTAGCAAGTGTCACGTTGGGCGAGTGTACCAAAATAGGATTCAGATATACAAGTAAACAAATGTTTATTTCAATTATTCGTTTTTTCCGTTTGTCCAATTGTAATAATAACAATTTGTAAAACTGAAAATAAAGATTGTGATAAATTGTTTAGAAATAACCCATATATGATCCAATCACATGTATAGTCAGCTCGTACTGAACCATACGCGTATACTCATACGGTCCGACCGTACGCGTATGGTCGTACCATGCGAGTATACGTATACGGTCCGGACCGTACGCGTCAGTACAAATACTCATATGGTCTGGAACATAAACACTGATTCATAAATAAAAAGTTGATTTCTGATCAAATATTCATTTGTTTTTTTTGTGTATTACAAACCAAAACTTGAATATTATTTAAATTAAGGTCTTCATAAATGTATTCCACAATTGAACAACAACAAAAACATGCAAATTCATTTGAAAAATGTGTCAGAAATAAACTTTTTATTATTTATCAGATATTATATTGAAGAGATTAGAAATATTGAAATAATATTGAATAAATACAATATTGCCTGCAGTTTATGTAAGTTTATAGAAGTATTTCAATAAAAAAGAAGACAATTTTTTGGTCAGGTAAATTAATCAATGAGAGATAGATTTCTCTTAGAAGAAATTTAAAAATTCCAGTGAATACAGTACACAGAGAACAACAGCTATTGTATTTGTTCAATGGGACAAATGAACTGCCCAAAGTTTAAAATGACAGGTAAATTGCAGGTGAGTCTGTGGAAAAGTATGGTTGGGTTCGCAATAATTATAAGTAATATATTTATTTTTAGAATAATTCAGAACGATTTGACAAACGCGCCCTCTGTCTACATAAGATACATTATGGACGCTCGAAAAAACAAATTAAAAGTCCAAATAAAAAACGAAGTTGGCGAAAATTAAGGACAAAAACTGTATGCATGTCTTATTTGGTAACTTGCTGAGAAATGAGTCGTCATATTGGTAGAGTCTTAATCTACACAACTAAGGTAATAAAGTTTAAGGCAATTTATATCCCTATCTGGAGTTATTTTCTTTTAGAACGATAGGTATTCATTTTAAAGAATCAACCGGATAATAGGTTCCTATGAAATTAGCTTCAATGCGTTAATAATGACTTATGTAAGGTCATTGTTTAACTTGATTTACATTCTTAATATGATTCACTTACACATTTAATTTCTTATATCGGTATCATATGTTGTTGCCACTTATATTCATTTCTATTTTGCATCAATTGATAGTTTTAATGTAGAAACAACCCCTTTTTCCATTTAATAGACCAAAATGTCTACTATTGTCGTTTCCGCTAATACGAACTTTCGGGCCGGTTTGTGAATTAAATAATTTTAAACATCTTACGACACTTTTAAACTATCTAGAGTTAAATTTAGCGTGTAAAGAGTTTATTTTATAACCGGAGAGCATGACTCTATATACAAAATCACTTTGTCTCCTCCGGGACCCAAACCCGGGACCTCTTTTTTGTAAAGGCAGGGCTTTAACCGTCTGACCTTATGAAGTTCTTCTTTAGCTAAACCGCTTACGGCTGAATACATATTTACTATACAAGGGAAACAATCCCGCCACACTTTCTCACCGCATAGACATTATTCTATAATGATGATATCTCTAATTTCACTAGCTAGGTAATTCTTCTATCTGGGTTTTTATTCTTATGCACCAAATGAATCCGGAGAGAAAGATTCTTAAAACAAATTTACGTTGTCATCTCCGTCAATGAACCATGGACATTTGTGTTACAATATATCGCTCCAACCGACTGAGCTAAAAAAAACTATGCCATAAGCTCAACCGCTTATGACTGACTAAGTATTACTATTCAAGGCAAACAACCCAGTCACATATTCACATTTTAATGGAAACCCCAATTTGACCTATGGATATTCGCTTTTTTAGCTTAAGATACACATATCACAATTTAAAGCTCTCGCTTCGTGCTAGTTCTTAACTTTTTACATCTGCATGTACCTTTTACTCTAACACATGTTGAAATACGAATTCATTTTTTATGAAAACAACTTACATGTATTTGTAAGAAGCAATACCAGCATAATCAATTGATAGTTTGGCCATATTTATAAATAAACACTATTTTTCACACGTTTCAGGTTCTAAGTGCAAACAGTGCAGGTAAAATCAGTCCCAATTTAATTAATATGAAAAAAAAGATTGACAATTTGGATAAATGACCTATGAATGATCGATAGAAATATGTAACAATAAATTATCATCCCATGACATATTGTTAAATAAATAATCAAATTTGACAGACATTTTCCTAGCAATCTAATTAAAAACCGACATCTTCATTTAACAAATTTTGGCTGTATGAATCATAATTGACATGTAGTACATACCATTTTTTTCTTTCCCATAACTGACGAGTTAAAATTATAATAACAAATGTTCTTTTTGTTTTTATCTTATTCCTAAATGTAAATACAAGAAACCAGAACTAACTAAAAGCTGAGTTTTTATATGAGTAGACAAAAGCAATTGACGATCTTCTCTTTTGCAAGAGGGGTTTTCATCCTGCATACAAAATGCCAAAAAAAAAAAAAACCACGAACTAACTGAGATAGCAATTAAAACCACTCTAATCATAAGTATATATATTCTCGGGACACTATACCGTCCTCCTTAAGTACAAATTGCCTTTACAATATAGATATGAAAGATTGAGTCCAATTTTTTATTGTTATAGTCCTTTTTGGGGTATTAATCATTGAACCAGATGATTATGGTCGAGAACAATTCTTTCAAATGGCAAATGTATATACTCCTTTATCATGCCCTTGTATCAGAGGTACATTTACCTTATGTTTACAATTATAACATCGAAAAATATCTTCATTTAAGTTTTAGTTCTTGACTTTGACTAAAAGCTTCAACTAAAACAACAATAGTTTACCATCGTTCAAATATCAAAAATCGCATAAAATAATAAATCTATGTAGTGAACAAAAATGATTGTATCACATGGTTGATGATGCTAAGCTGGGTGAGCCGATAAAGTGAACATTCCCTATTCCCATTCTGCATGTTTTCATGTAGAACATGTACCATCAGTTTGTGGGCCCCACTCAGTAAAAAAGTTCATTCATAAAACCGTTTACAATCTTGGATTAAAGAAATGGAACTTGGCACTTTTAAAATTGAAATGACAAAGTTTGTTAGAGATTCTAGTCTGAAGTTGTCAATCTGTGTCAATTTCGAGAAAAAGGTCGAGATATAAATCAAAATTTATGGTTGAGTAGCATCCTAAGGCTAATGTTCACAGCGGGGATATACGAGTTTCAAGCACTCAATGAAATATGGGTCATTAATTGATTTTTCGTGAAGTTTTATAGTTCCAAAATTAAAAAGAAAGTGTATAGAAAATGTATATATATCATTTTATCATATATTTAGTACAGATAAATTATGTGTTTAATACGGTCAACGAAAAGCTACATCTTTTACTTCAGCATCACAAGAGATTAAACAACTGTATGAATTCCAGAAGATGGCGTCGAGTGGAAATTTATCCCTAGCCGAGCCCCGTCGTTCGGGGGATGATAGGAAATACTTATCGCATGAACTAAAACGAATTTAAAGAAAATACTTAGATGTGCATGACTAACATGGAGACACTGCAAACGTTCATTGCCGAAATTAAAAAGATTTAAAATGATCGACCATTGACTGATGTATCTACAGACATTGATGAAAGTGAACCCTTAACACCAGCCTACCTACTATATATGGTCGTCGTATTACATCTGTACCATATCCGAGAATTAATATAGATAATATTGATGAATCTTACGTTATGAACACGTCTGATGCTTCAAAACGTGTACAAATACTTTCGTTTATAATTTCATAATTTTGGAACCGTTGGAAGTCCGAATATTTAACAGCACTTAGAGAGTTTCCCAAAAAGAGTGGAGACAACAAAATCAACATCCGGGTCAGAGATATTGTACAAGTCAATGACGACAAACCTCGAAGAAATCGTTGGAAAATAGCAATTGTTGAAGAAATAGGAAATGATGGTTTAATTTGATCTGCAACTATCAGAACTTACAGTGGCTGTACGACTCGCCCGATCGTCAAACTTTATCCGCTAGAGATCAACGAACAGGTACAACCAATAAGAGCAGATGAGACGAATGAAGTTGATACCAGAAGAACAGTGTCTATGCGAAAGGCAGCTATGCGTGCAAAGCAGAACATTAAAAATTCTTAGATATTAATTTTAAAATCGTTATAGAGACTGCTAATTCTTAATAACAATGGGTTATGCAAGCATAAGTCGTGTTCAGTTAAATCAGGGAACAGAATATCAACATATATGAGATAATGAAATTATTGTCGAGAAGACCGCAGGACCATCTCGGAAGTCATATTGTATCCAAGTTCGACGTTACCCGATACATCGTATTCAACTCTTTTCGCCGGTGCGAAATCACATAGTTAACACAACGCAAGTACTAGAAATGCAAATCAGCATTTAACAGCTAAGCCGTGCATTTTCTGCAAAGATATTTATTCGCCTGCCAACTGCCAGAAAATACGCGATTTCGATGAACGTCTCACTATTGTTAAACGTAATAATTCTGTTTCAACTGCTTTGGAACACATCACATAAAGGAATGCAAATCGAAAAAAGCTCATAAATGCGGTAAACGACACCACACTAGTTTATGTAATGAAGCAGAACACACCGCGAACCTCGACCAGAGAAGTGTAAACCGTTTCACTGACATGAATGATTCTAATCATAGTTGTACGAACGAAAGTACGACATCTACATCAACTGTAGTAAACCTTGTAAAGGATACCAAGATACAAGAAGACTCATCAATATTACACTCGTCAGCACAATCTCACTCAAAAGTATTGTTGAATAATGCCGTGGCCCCAGTTTGGTCAAATATCCATTGCACTGATACAAATATTTTGTTAGATGAAGGCGCTCAAAGGTCTTTTGTAACGGAGAGTCTTGCGCGTGCATAACACCTGCAGAAAGAAGGAACCGAAAATATTCAAGTTTCGTCATTCGGAGAAACCAACATTAATACTAGGCGACTTGATAAATCCTCAGTTTATGTTGAAACTGAATTCCAATACATGTTTTAATCGTTCCTATGATAGCTACACCGTTACAGACCCACATTCGTCACAATGACAGGAACAGTAACTATTTACAAGGAAATTATACTATTAATTGGAGCCAATTTTTAGTGGGAAATAGTTGAAGATACAGTTTTACGTGGAAATAAACCCACCGCTGTCAAATCAAAATTAGGGTTCTTACTTTCTAGACTGTTACAATCAGAAACACCACAGTTATCAACAGCGTCAAGTATTTTCAATGTACTTATTTCACATAAAACAAAGTAGCACGACTTAGAAGCGTTTAGGAAGCTTGAAGCTTGAAGCTTGAGAAATGGAATCTCAAGAAGTACACGAAAAAGAAAATTATAAAGAGTTTTATGAGAACAAAGATTATGCAAAGTTACCATGGAAACACGACAACGATTAAAGAGAACATTATAAACTTATGTATGGACGTTCGAAGTAAATGATTTTGTTTTGTGAACTACGTTAGTTCTACTGTGAAAGAACTGTGAACCAATTTGTTTTCATTTGAGAGACTTTAATTGTAATTGAATGTAACTTATATATTGTATTTCAATTTTCTTTTCTACGTAAAGTATTTTTTGAGGCCCCGAGAATGTCGAGAAGACCGCGGGACCGGCAACGTCTTGGAAGTAACATTGTATCCAAGGTCGATGTTACCCGGCGACGTCATCGTATATTTGTTAGTAATTAGTATAAACGTTAAACTGCAAAGCTGTTAATTGTTTATTTATTTAGAGTTACTTGATCAGAAATCGTCCCACCCCCAATTATGATGTTGAGGAATGTCAGAATAAATTACTTTAATATAGTAATGTTAAAGTGTTGGTCTCCTGTAAATTGTACTTTTTTTATATTTCAGAAATGTTGTGGCTATTTGAAATGTATTAAAATGTAGAGGACTGAACAGGAAACAATTGCAGATGAATATTTGCATCAGTGAAGGTGTAACTTGCTGAACACATAAATCAGTGAATTTAAAGACATGTAGGTGTATGGTAGAATAGAACATATTTGTTCAAAACAAGTTTGACTGATTTGATGAATTCATGACAAATTAATAATAAATAATAGAATTCATTTTAATATATGGGCTTTAAACTATAATGTTTAAAAATGATTTCCACTAGTACATGTACTGTATATGCATATTATTTGGTTCTCAATCAATGTCTATATATTATTTATAAAATAATTAACATATACCAATTTACATTTGATTAATCTTTATTTCAATTGTTTCCCTTGGACTAATAATTTGAATATGTTATTGTCATCAAACATGCTATCCCCATGTATACCTTATAAACATAAGACATGTTGATGTCAAATGATGATAAATGTATCTATTCAGTTAAACCATTTCTTAGAATTAAATGATATATACAATGTATTAAACGACCTCACCAATAATGTTGAATTTGACATAACCTTAGTTATTGTAATAACTAATTTAAATGATTTCAATAACTGAATATGTGTTAATTAAAGTTTGGTTTCAATCCAAAATAACTCAGTTTTTAAAGCAAGTTATTTAACGAAAAAAATATACAGAAACTTAATGTTTATACCTATGTTTACATTTGGACTTACAATTAAGTTGACGATAAACAAGGTTTATCTCAAAATACATTATAAGATTAAACAGATATATAGATAAAGAACGAAATGATTTTGAGATTGAAAAATAATGCATTGACCACACAAAATACAACATATTTTGTTTATATTAAATTAAATATACACAATAAATATATCTATAAGCACTTTTCTTAGCCTGACTATCAAACAGTTTCTATAAAAATCATGATTGTAGAAAATGGTACTTTTAACAAATAGTTCTATATTAAGTCCACCATATCGATTATAAGATGATATCTACATCATTCACGAAGGAGGAAATTTTAGAAAATCACAATTTCATACATGTTTTCATTAATATAAACATGAACCAAAATATATTGAAAGAGAGTTGCTGATTACAAAGAAGATGGTGAACCAAATGTCTAAATTGTTAAAATTTAAACAATCAATTCCAAAATCGTACGGATACCATCATTATTTTGTTTACCGTTATGAAATATCTGTTTCATAGATTCTACTGGTATGATCTTTACATCTTTATCCAAATTCTGTCCTCTTTTCCTTGAAGTGAACTCATTGAATTAAACTTTAAACCGAATTTTTCTTACATAAGCAACACAACGAATGCCAATTATGGCTCAGGATCTACCTACCCTTCCTGAATATATGAATTAAATCCTAAGTTAATTGCGGTTTGTGTTTAGTATTTAGTGATCTATGTTGTGTTTCGTAGACTGCATTTTTTGTCTTTTGCCATAGTGATGTCAGTTTGTCTTTTCTGTGTCTTAATATTACTTTGGTGCCTTCCACGTTTCTTTAACATGTTGTATCCTTTTTAATGGAACAAAACTAAAGATACAATTTGCAACTAAACTATGATTAAAAAATATTCATTTGCCGCACAAGTTCGTCGGTTTGTCATTTATCCGGTTGATTAACTCTAAGCGAATGGTATCCGTCGCCATGGATAAACTCAAATATAATAAAACACACGACGTACAATTTTTGCTGTTGGGGCTTCTACATTTTTTAGTTTATTCAGCATAGCTGTCTTTTACAAGCATATTAAAACCTCATTCAACATGTCGATACTACATGGAAAATTTATAAATTTTAATGTTTATTTGCCTTTGGTATTCAAAACATCATATGTTAATCTTGGTGAGTATGTTACTGATAAGCTTTCATTACGAAAATGACCGATTTGACCGATTAATGGATACGTGTGTTTACAAATTGATTACTCACTTATACCAGAGATATGAATATGATAAATATTGATTCGTTCAAAACTGAAAAATTGCTATAACTCTTCATCCTGCATGATCACTATTAAAAATAAATCAATTAACTTTTTACATATCATGTTTATTGTTCTTTGTCAGCATTTTCATACATTGTTTTAAAATTGACTCATGAACGAAACTTTATTTATGATAAAATAATAAATGTAAATTTACAGAATTCAAATTCATTTCATTAGCTATTACGTGTTAAACATATTAGAAACATTGTGTTTATTATAGATTTTGCTTGTAAATGAATATGCATTTGATGCACATTAAACATGATGGATGTATAACTATAAAATATAAAACTATTATATTTAGTTTGGTTAGCAGTAAAACCAGGTTCAACCCATATCTTTTCTTAAAATGTTCATAAAAAGTCAGGAATATGGCAGTTGTTATTTAATAGTTTGTTTTTATTTACATTGCATTGGCGTTTGTCTTTGTTGCACTTCAGTGTTTCTGTTATTTCGTGGTTTCTCTCTCATAATTTTGTTTTTTTTCTGGGTTTTAGTTTGATACTGGGATGTGCTTTATTTCCTCGATTGATTTAAGATTTTTGATCAGTATACCTGAGGTATACTACTTTTGCCTTTATTTAATATTATTTCTTTCAATGTTGATTTATAAAAAAAACACAGTTTATGTTTTTTTGGTTTTATTAATTTTTTTCGAAATCAATTGGGGTGCACCAGAAGGATGTGCAGATTTCATTTGCTAACTCCGAAACTTGACCGAATTAGAAGTTTTAAAAATAAAACACGATTTTCATGACAAAACATACATTTACATTTATGGTAAAAAATATAAATATTTATGTTATGTAGAAATATAAAGTGGTTAACCAAAAGACACTGAATATTTATATATCATACTAATTCATAATTTCTTAATTTCAGTTGGACTGTTTTTCAACATATGTTCTTGAGACAAAATATTAAATGATTTTACAAAACAGTGTTACATACCACATCTTCTAATAGCCTCTATAACAAATGCAAGTATCATCCATGGTCCAATATTTTGAAAAAAATAGAAATTGTCAACATTATACCAGACTAACAACAAAAATCTCCCCTACCCTTAAACTTCTAAAGTTATGGAAATTGAACTGAATGTTGTTTAGGTCATACGATGCCTCATATACTTCTATTTTGAAAAAATAAAATTTCCCAAGTGTTTTAAGTAGCATAGAAAAATATTTCCGTAAATTATGTAAATAAACTCATCGTAGATACTAGGATTGCAATTTTATATTTACACTAGACGCACGTTTCGTCTACAAAAGATTCATCAGTGACTCTCGAATCAAAAAATGTTAAAAAGGCCAAATTAAGTACGAAGTTGAAGAGCAAAAATTCCTAAATGTTTGGCCAAATACAGCTAAGGTAATCTATTCCTAAGAAAGAAAAGCCTTAGTATTTAAAAAATTCAAAGTTTAAACCGTACAACCTGTGTATATTATTTTATTTGGTGGCATTTTTTATTAGGTTATGTTTGTCTTTTTGATATTGTTTTCCATCTAACCACCTTAGTTGATTAATTTTGTATTTACATTGTGTCATCGATCACATTTGTTCGTTCAGTGTATGTTCAGTTGGTTTTATTAATATAAGACGGACGAAAAATACCAGAGGGACATTCAAACTCGTAGATCTAAAATAATAGTATGTCTGTTGATTGAGCTAAGCCATTTCAATTGATAAAGTAAAGTGTGTGTTTCTAAGCTGCGATTTTACACTATTGTTTTAGGGTTGAGTGAAGGTTGGCGCTTATTGTCTATCAGCATGTAAAATCGTGTTTATTATAAATATAATGCTTTTATCATAATGTCATCGATTGTTTAAGGAGGTAGACCTAGGTTAGGAGAAATAACTCTTAAAATCTTCATTACGTTTGTGTCAGCCATTTTCATAAATATGTTCTAAGCTTCTTAGATACATAGTTCATTTCCAATCTGTTTCAGGTAAATGCTTCAAATTCATTGACGAAACCTAACTTTTACAAAAGCATAACTGATTTAAAGAGTTTTCTCCCTGAACCAAGGTCTACCCCTTAACCGCATGTACTTGGTTGTTTTGTTTGAATTGTCCTCAATACTCTTCAACTTAGTTTTGATTTCTAACTAGTTTGATCTGAGCGTCACAGTAGTCTTATGTGGACAAAATGCGCGTCTTGTGTATTTTATAATAAAACTTGTACCTTTGATAACTATGTATATGCTGTACTCACCACAATAACCGAAATCAATAACTGTTCTGTAAAAAATTGACATACCTAAAATATATTGATTTTTGTCATTTTATGACATTGTTTTTTTCCGTTTGGAACCACCCAACGTCGATTTTGTTTAAAAATAATGTAATAAAACAAAAACACGTTAATGTGCAATGATAAAATTGAGATGGTTTCAACAGATAATGTATGTATGAACACTATCTTTTCTTTTGTTTCTCTTATGATTATGTTCTAGATTTTACTTTCAATCCTTTTTTTATAACAAAAAGTTTAGTTATTGAGATTGTCGCGAGAACATAATGTCTGTACAATTTTTACCTGTACATTGTCAATGTCGTATTGTCAGTGACATCGCATTGAACGAAATTACGTTAGTTGTATATTAAATGCAATGGCCGAACAGTTGTTTATCAGTTAAACGATTTATCAATGGACAAGAAAAAATATTTCGAAAATGTAATAATTTACACTTTTAGCGGCCCCAGTATGTTTAAATTGTCGCGGTAACATAACATCCGTACTATTGTACTTGTCCATTTTCGACGTTGCCTATTTTTGAAGTTGTATTGTCAGTGATCTGGATTTGGATGGAAATACGTTAGTTGTAGTTTAAATGTAATGACTGAACAGTTGTCGTAATGGACATTTCATTAACTATCATCTACATGTATGTTAGTAATACCTATAAGTCACACAGAGTGATATCTGCCTATATGGTTTGGTTATCGCATTTTACTAAAATCTTGGACTGTTCGTAGACGCAGAGATTTGCTAGGTAGTTTATGAAACAAAGAAAACTCATTGATTGAACAACTGCTCTAACGCGAATTTGTGAATCCGTTCTTACGCATTCATATCATGTGTGCTTTTTATGTTTTCTGCTTTAGCGTGATGTATTAAAATGTGTTTTCAATTCTTTAGCATAGTGTATATTGTTTTTGTTCTTTAGTCTTATTCACGAATACTTTTGCATATTGCTTTACTTTGAACTCTTCAAAAATTGAAATGACAGGTATATGTCATTTATTTATGGACATGTTTGTTTAAAAATGGTTATGATGTATCTATATCTGGCTTGTTGTGTCTAATGTGTATTAATGCATATGTCGGTTTTAAAAGCTTTCACAACCTTACATCAGTATGTTATATATATAACATTGTATTGTCAGTGTTAATGAATTGGTACTGGTAGCAAGGAAAGTTATACTATCCTAATTACGAAGATGAAAATGTTTGATTTATTTGGGAATATTTTTCTAAGAACTTAAGTTAATGAATATTGAAAAATTACAAAATATGATAAAAAAAGAAAAACAAATTCTTTATATTGTGTACTTGCCGATCCGGATAGAATGGATGAAATACATTCGAAAATACAACGAAGTACCAAGTTGTACCATTTTAAGTGTAAGTCTTAACGGTAATTTGCTTCTGGACAAATTGGCATTTCAGTTGCGCCCATAACAATCTATCATTTGCGCCACAAACCCCGACTCAATCGTGCCAAGTTATTAATGATATTTACCTCAATGATATAAGTAAAAGATTTCTTTTGAAAAGAGACTTTTAGTATCAATGTTTCAACATAGTTTTGAAGCATTATTTTACATATTCATCAATAAACAAAATGAAAACAGTACAGATAGCACTGATTTTGTTTTATCGATGCTTAAATTGTACGTTTTGCTGAGCAAATATTGACCGACTGTATCTTTCATTGTTTAATAATAATAATGCTGTCCACATCTGTTGTGATTCTCGCTTGGTAAGTCTTTATGTCAACCTATACAATTTGCCTTAATTTTTTTCAAAATATAATATATAGGTATCCCAAATGTGAGGTCTCAAAAAACTAAAGGAATATGTTCTTCTCTGTTGTAACCGAATACATTGTGTTAATGGTGGAATTTTGGGTCTTCAATGCTCTTCAACGTTGTATTTGTTTGGCTTTATAACCTTTTTGATCTGAGCGTTACTGATGAGTCTTATGTAAACGAAACGTGCGTCTGGCGTACTGAATTATAATCCTGGTACCTTGGATAACTACTGTTATCTCAAAAATGCAAAAACTATACAATTTTTAGCCTTAGAGTGACTCAGTTGTGTTTTAACAATAAGAAAGATAATAAAATTGAAATTGGAAAAGAAAATAAATCAAAGAGACAACAACCATACCAAACAGAAGACAATAACTAAAGGCCACTTTAATCACTTATATACCACATGGAGGGAAAATCTGTCCCATATATTGAACGAGATGATTCGTATTCAGTTTGCATTATTTAATAAAACGTTTCCGTCATGACCCTACAGAACAGTAACTATTAATCATCACGCCAATGTACATGTATTTCATTACGATTATAACATGTCCGTGTATCTGTGTTTATTCAATTATTGATTATGATATTACTTACTTGATTAGGACATACAGTGCAAATAACTCATAGGACCAAAGTAGAATTATTTTTAAACGAAGGTTTAAGCTACCACTGTATTAAAAAGAGAGATTACACTTATGGTGTCCTGTAATTTTACTCTAAAAGAAGGACGAAAGATACTGTTATCAAATTCGTAGATCGAAAATATAGCTGACAACGCCATGACAAAAAAAAGAGACAAACAGACAAATAATAGTACACAAAACGCAATATAGAAAACTAAAGACTAAGCAGCACGAACCCCTACCAAAAACTGTATGTGTAATCAGTGCTCAGGAAGGGTAGACAGACCTTGCTCCACATGTAGTGCCCGTCTTGTTGCTCATGTTATTACAAACCCAGTAAAAGTCTCATCCAGTTGGTCACATTCGTGGTAAAAAGAGAAATTAATTGTAGATACGACACAAGTAACATATCCGATATCATTTGTGAAACGTTTTTCTATAAAGGTCAACTAACTCGTGCTGGCGTCTGTAAAATTTAAGGAGAGATGCCTTCAACTTCACCATTTGGAACTTTTGGTTTAATAGCTTCCTTGTGAGCAGAAACCCTTTATCAAGGCAATAATGATTGGATATACAATATTGTATCAATTAGGAGATATATACTTCGTATGAAATACACATAACGGTTTTACATGATTTTTGTTACCTAACGAATAGATAAATAAATATTTTATTCCTTAATAATAGTGCCTTAAAAAATTAGACAGCAGTAGTTTATCGTCGAAATGCGCATCTGGTGCAAGACAACTGGTACCGTTAATTTTATTACGACCACTGGGTCGATGCCTCTGCTGGTGGACTATTAGTCTCCGAGGGTATCACCAGCCAAGTAGCCAGTACTTTGGTATTGGCATGAAAATACGGATGTTTTGTGTTATTAAAATTTGCTGTTACAAAATGATAGAAATTATTTTAAAATTAAGGAATGTATCTCCCTCATGCAAAACTCTGATTCCTTCTACGGATTTGGTTATACTTTTTGGACCTTTTGGACTTTAGCTCTTCATCATTTGTATAAACTTTGGATTTCAAATATTTTGGCTACAAGCATCACTGAAGAGACATGTATTGTCGAAATGCGCATCTGGTGCAAGAAAAGTGGTACTGTAAAATCTCATAAATCTATTTAGACGATACAAATCCATGAAAACATTACATTGATGAATCTTAAAAATCACAAAAAGTTCAAAAGCAGAAAAACAGTAATGAATTACGGTAACTAATTCCTTTTTCAACAACATAACATTTATTTCTTGATTCAGTTTCTTAATGAATCAACCATTAATCAACAATAAAACCGAACTTTCGATATAAGTTTAAAAAGGAGAAGTCCCTAAAACATGTAAATCCAAACACTCGCCTATAACAACCATTTTGTCGGTAGTACATTGACTTTCCTAATTTCAGATCAATATTCAGCACTTGAATTGTGCACAGTACATTTAAGCCTACATACTAAATATACATGAAATACATCTTGTTGAAAAATTGCATTTTATTTTTGGTGAGGGATAACTTGGTTTTTCGTGTTATCTTTTTGTATTTTATGAACAAACCATCATACAACTCTCATTCAGTTTCTGTAGGTTTGCTCATACGTATTTTGAACTTCAATTATTTACTGAAAGAATAAAACTAGCGTGTTTACAAGATGATGATTGGAATTGCTCTTAAGGTCTTCCAAATTTTTGCACACCAGATCGAGTACGTCAGAGGCTCATTTTGTCAATATAAGAATTCCTAATGACGCATTACGTTATACAGATAACGGCACAAAATACGTAAAACGTCCTATTTCATGTTGCAATAATGTAGTACAAATACAGATTCATGATGTCACAGAATTTACATCATTTAAGTTGTCCAATAGCAGCATATTAAAAATTTTCTTGTCGTAGTTTTTAGACGTTATTATGTAAAACCAATTGTGTAATAATTGTCTCGTTATGATTTATTGTATGTTACACTACACTATGTGTCACCATTTGAATTTATGAATAAGTAATGATAATTCTAAATCTAAAATACATACTTTTCAAACTGTATATTTGTGATATATATACATATCATCATTAATTGACATAGTGTCTCGATTTTATAAATACATACTTTCTACCAACTGTAATTAAGACTTGAAGTCCAACAAACCTCTTTTGTTAATCAAGTTATGTAAAGTACTTGATAAATGACTTAGAAATTACCACTGCACTTAACAAACAATATCATATGTTTAACCACACCGAAAACCACAAACGGGATTTCTTCACTTTACTTAATTACTATAACAAACAAATTGTCATCACAGGTTTAGAACCCACATTTCAAATAATTGAATTATATGATATAATGGAATTTGATGCGACTTTCATATAAGTGGGAGGTTTAGCGCTATAAACCAGGTTCAATCCACCATTTTTAACATTTGAAAATGCCTATACCAAGTCAGGAATATGAGAGTTGTTGTGTTTTATCATTTGATTTTGCCATTTAAGTAGGGACTTTCCGTTTTGGATTTTCCTCGGATTTCAGTATTTTTATGATTTTACTTTTTACCAGTACTGCAACTGATCTCGACAAAGATGTATTCTACCTGACTTTAATGAAACGGAATAACTCACGGCTTGAAATCGTCAGACCTGTAACGTTTTAGCATTTGGAACAACTGATTGAATAATTTTGGTCTGGTAGTACAACTATTTGAGATCTCACAAACATGTTTAACCCCGCCGCATTTTTGCGCCTGTCCCAAGTCAGGAGCCTCTGGCCTTTGTTAGTCTTGTATTATTTTAATTTTAGTTTCTTGTGTACAATTTGGAAATTAGTATGGCGTTCATTATCACTGTACTAGTATATATTTGTTTAGGGGCCAGCTGAGGGACGCCTCCGGGTGCGGGAATTTCTCGCTATATTGAAGACCTGTTGGTGACCCTCTGCTGTTGTTTTTTATTTGGTCGGGTTGTTGTCTCTTTGACACATTCCCCATTTCCATTCTCAATTTTATTTCGTCTTTTTTTTTTTGTATTTTAGTACGTTTACGAAAGACCTAAAACCATGGATTTTGAAAGTCTGTTTCGAATTTAAAGACAGAATAATTTTGTACATTTTTAGACTATCTTAGTTAATATTTTCGAAGTAACAATTGAAAAAAAAGAAGTTCAAGTCAGATGTTCGTCTTTTTAACAGAAGAAACTAACTAAAATGACTACTATGATACCACACATTAACAAAGACTTACTCGAAGTTATTACCATGCCAGCTCCAGATTTTAATACCTGATCGAAAAATTATGTCTTAACTGTATAGAAATAACACACAAACCGTTATTGGTTTAGTATCATCTAATCATAAATTATACGAAAAGAATTTACCCTGTAGCATCCAAACAAATGGTTTTCGAATGAATGTGTTTTCATTTACAAAACAAACCCCTGATGAGTTCCTCAGCATCAATTCCAGAAAATGACATCTTATACTGGCCTGACAATAACGTCGTAACTATATCTCTTGTGAATAAGTTTTTGTAAAGGTTTGGTTAGCTTTTGAGTTGAATGAGATAACGTAAACAACCGAACTTTAAGAACTTGATATAACTAAAGAGAATCCAAATGTTTACCTAGATATAATAAAAAAAACATTTTAATTCACGAAACGAAAAACACAGAATTGCAAAAACTTGTCGAGACCAGAAAGCAAGTTATCAGGGTTAAATAAGTATAGATTTTTTAATTCCAAAACAAGCATCTCATTATGCATAATTGGATACACAGATATTTCATTTATTTTAATGATATTATCGACGACAATTGAAAAATTGTCCACGAAAAAATATTTAAAAAAATCTGCGAAACATCAGAAACTTCGAGAATAGTAGTCCTGAACGCAATACCAACCTCATGGCTAAAAGATTTAACTAAAGAATCCATCAATTTAAAGGTAAATTTTAACAGATTATTTGAATAAAAACAAGGAACCTATCTAAAAAAACGTTTAAACCCGCTGCATTTGTTTTCACATGTCCTAATCCAGGAACCTGATGTTAAATAGTTGTCGTTTGTTCATAAGTGTTTCTAGTTGTTCCTCGTATTTTGTATAGATTGTTTTGTAAACTCGATCGCTTGAAGTCACGTAAAGTTGCTTGATACCGTTTCAGAGCCATCTTTGATTTGATTTAATTTACTACCGCATGGATATCAGTAAAGATTGTTTACTAAAGTATATAACATCTTCATTTCATTGTATCTTCAGCATGGCCGTGTATTCGGAGGTTGGTTTAGAAAATTCAAACATGGATACCTTACCTTGTTCCATTTTTAATATCTGAAATGTTGTCAATATCGCAAGTACATATCATGATAATATTGAATATAGTGAAAAAAAGGTCTTTCAGATTGACGTTCACCGATATTTACACTAGAAAGTTTTTTCAATGGCACTCATACCATATATTTTAATATCTATAAATCCCTGCAAAAAATATTTGGTTAGTTTTCTCAATTGAATTTTTCATATGTTACATGTCTGGACCTTTCCGATCACAAGGTATGGGTTTTCCACATTGTTGAAGGCCGAACGATTGTCTATAATTCCTCACATCAACTTCAATTAAACTTTGGTGAATGGTTGTCTCATTGACAATAATACCACATCTACTTTTTTCTATATAGCAGAAGGTTTGACAGCAAACATTTTAACCCCGTCAAACGGTTTTTTGTATGCTGTCCAAAACCAGGAGTCTGTAAATCAGTGGTAAAAATGTAGTTGTTGCTGTAATCCATATCTTTTGTTTATGTTGTCTTACATTAAGCCATCAAGTTTCTTTTTTTTTTAACTGTTTTACATTTTATTATTTTATCACCTTTTATAGCTGACAATTCTGTACGCATTTTACCCATTGTTTAACGACGTACGATGAGCTAAATTTGTTTACTTCTTCGTCATTTGGCCTGTGCTACATGAATGTTTCATTTGCAATCATACCTCATCGTTTAATTATCAAATCAACTGTTTACAAAACTTTGAATCGTTTGAAAACTATGAATGGTCTACCCCTTTAAGAGATTATCTTAACTTGACTTGACATAACCTTGTCTGGTGTACGTATTATGAGCCTAGTAGCATGGGTGAGTGTTTTTACAATATTCACTAACCTTAATTTTGCTGTTTAACTTTAACTGATAAGCGGACAATGTAACTCCTATAATTACATGGCAATATTTATAACATACACAGTATTGTGTGTTCACCCTCTGAACAAGTTGGAATGGTGGAATCATGTCGCTTTGATTGTGTGCTTGAAAATAACGTAATATTAAATTTTTCACTAAATTTTTATTTTGTTTTTGACCTGACAGAATACATAGGCCTTCATTACTAGATGTTTTTTTTTTATTTCAATATCATAGCTCCTCGCAGGTGACGTAAAGCCAAGCCGATTTGTTTGATCACTACCTATTAAACCTCAATTACAATTTCTGAAAATAAAACAACTCAAGATGCAATTGAATAACACATTAGAAAATTTTATACAAAATTTGTATTGTTTGATCTCTTATATAACATGGTATTTAAAAAATGTATTTAACCTTATATGAAAATCGAACGTATCAATTCTTGTGTCTAATTCGTCTCTTATTTTGTTAAGTCAGATTAACAAAATAAGTTTTCATATATCTTTCCCAAATGGACGGTCGATGGAATTGTAATTTTATAATTGTCTAGTTGCCGTCTCGTCCTAAGAATCTAAGTCAATTTATGGATTTTTCATCTTTGTCTTCGTCATCGTTGTCTAAATCTAAAGCTCTAGACAATGACTGCCTTTTAAGCAGTACGACTTCTTAATTTTGGAGTATTCAACCGTCTAACGATGCTTGATGGTCTTCCCTTATCCTCCCACCAGTCATCCATATCTGAATCATCATCTTCCCATCCTTCGGAAAGAACCGTTTTCGGTATTACTACTTTTCCATTCCCCGGAACTTTGGTTGGATTTGCAGTTTTCGGATTAAAATTTCGTTCGGAACTATCACTTTCCCATAAATCATTGTCATCGTTGTACCAATCGTCGCCGTTATCATCATTTCTGTCGTCTCTGTCATCGCTGTACCAATCGTCGCTGTACCATTCACTATCGGAGCCACCAACATGAGCCCTCTTCTTTACTTCCGACTTGATATTATTGTTGTTTTTATTATTTCCATTCTTCTTTATTAGTTTGTCGTCCCATTCCTCGCTAGTACTACTATACCAATCACTGTCAGAATCACTAAAATGAGCCCTCGATTTTTCTTCAGCCCTGATATTATTACTGTTTTTATTATTTCCATTTGTGTTATCCTTTTGGGATTCCCATTCTTCACTGCTATACCAATCACTGTCGGAATCACTAAAATGAGCCCTTGACTTTTTTCCCGCCTTGATATTATTATTATTATTATTATTGTGATTATTATTATTATTATTATTTCCATTTGTTTTAATCCTTTTGTCTTCCCATTCTTCACTGCTATACCAATCACTGTCGGAATCACTGAAATGACCCCTCGGCCTTAATACTGCCTTATTAATGTTATTCTGTTTATTACTTCCTTTCTTGTATCTTTTTTTACCGTCCCATTCTTCACTAGTAGTACTATACAAATCATCTGATATGTCACTGGAATCATCACTATACCATTCCGAGTCACTGCCTAGAGCATTGTTTTGAACTCCAACAGGACTTTTAGGTGCTGTAGTTATCATCGCTGATTTTCTTATTGTCAACCTGCCGTCCGAGTCACTATCCCAACGATCACTATACCAATCACTATTAGAATCATATCTAAATCTTGATGCCACTTTGTTCCTGTTATTTCTAGCTGGATGATATCTGTCACTATCACTATCCCAACCATTGTCACTTCCCCAGCTACCAGAGCTCCGACCGCCACGTACTGTGTTTGACCTCCATGCACCATCAGAGCTATCTGAACTGAACTCCCAACTGTCAGACTCACGAACCCATCTTCTACCAGATCTCGATCTCCATTTCATATGTGCCTTACCACCTCTGTTTCGTTTTACTGGATGATCTCCTTCAGTTGGTTGCGGTGGTTCAATACCTCCATTTATCATCATACCATCTCCGTTTATCATATCATCTCCATTTGACACACCACCTCCATTTGTCATACCACCTCTATTTGGCATACGACCTCCATTGGTCATACCAACTCCCTTTGACATAACACCTCCATTTGTCATACCACCTCTATTTGGCATACGACCTCCATTGGTCATACCAATTCCCTTTGACATAACACCTCCATTTGTCATACCACCTGCGTTTGTCAAACCCCCTCCATTTGTCATACCACCCCCGTTTGTCATACCATCTCCATTTGTCATACCACCTTCACCACCTCCATTTGTCATACCACCTCCACCACCTCCATTTGTCAAACCACCTCCACCATCTCCATTTGTCATACCATCTCCATTTGTCATACCACCTCCACCACCTCCATTTTGAAAACCACCTCCATTTGTCATACCACCTCCATTTATCATACCACCTCCATTTGTCATACCTACTCCACTTGTCATACCACCTCCATTTGTCCTACCACCTCCATTTGTCATACCATCTCCATTTGGAAAACCACCTCCATTTGTCATACCACCTCCATTCGTCTTACCATCTCCCTTTGACATAACACCTCCATTTGTCATACCTACTCCATTTGTCATATCATCTCCATTTGTCTTACCATCTCCATTTGGCATACCACCTCCATTTGTCATACCACCTCCATTCGTCATACCACCTCCTTTTGGCATACCACCGCCATTTGGCATACCACCTCTATTTGTCATACCACCTCCATTCGTCATACCACCTCCATTTGACATAACACCTCCATTTGTCATACCACCTCCATTCGTCATACCACCTCCATTTGTCATACCACCTCCATTCGTCATACCACTTCCATTTGACATACCACCTCCATTTGTCATACTATCTTCATTTGGCAAACCACCTCCATTTGTCATACCACCTCCATTTGTCATACCACCTCCATTCGTCATACCACCTCCATTTGTCATACCACCTCCATTTGTCATGCCATCTCCATTTATCATACCACCTCCACCACCTCCATTTGGAAAACCACGTATATTTGTCATACCCCTTCCATTTGTCATACCACCTCCATTTATCATACCACCTCCACCCCCTCCATTTGGCATACCAGCTCCATTTGTCATATCCCCTCCATTAATCAAACCACCTCCATTTGGCATACCACCTTCATTTGTCATACCACCTCCATTTGTCATTCCACCTCCATTCGTCATAACACCTCCAAATGACATACCACCTCCATTGATCATACCACCTTCATTTGTCATACCCCCTCCATTTGTCATACCACCTCCATTTGGCATACCACCTCCATTGATCATACCACCTCCATTTGTCATACCACCTCCACCACCACCATTTGGCATACCACTTCCATTTGTCATACCACCTCCACCACCACCATTTGGCATACCACCTCCATTAATCATACCACCTCCATTTGGCATACCACCTCCATTTGTCATGCCATCTCGATTTGATATACCACCTCCATTTGTCATACCACCTCCGTTTTGCATACCACCTCCTCCTTTAAATTCACCATTCCCATTACGTTCCCCATTTTCATTGCCGTTTCTACTGTTTGATCCATTATCCCCGGTGCCTCCTGTAGATAGAGGTACATTTAGATTAAAAGTACAAAATAAGTTTGAAAATAGTAAAATAAACACTTATGTTTATATTTCAAGCCAAAGACAATACTAGTAGATTGGTTGATTGATGACTAATAAATGGCCATAACAAAAACATGCATATAAGAAAGGAATTTCAAGCATTTATGTGATCTGTTTTAGAATGGAAATTTCTTAGCCTTTTGTAGCTTGCTATGTTGTATAGGTTTTGCTCATTGTCAATGGCCGTGCGGTTACAGATAGGACTTTCCAGAAACACACTTCCGGAAGCCCGAAACTTATTTAAATACTAGTATATATTTAAATATAGATTATTGTCTTTGTTTTGAAGTATACTGAAGTGCAGAGTACCCACGTGAAGTAAAACAAAGCAATGTGTACATTTAGTTTACAATCATTTTCAGCTTTATAATCGTGTTTGCTAACGAGTATATTAGAAGACAAAATACCATTACTATTTTTTTGTCTTTATATACACCTAAAAGTATTTTTAAAATCAATATTAGATTAATATAAAGATCCATTTTGTTACATTTTTTTATCAATTTATTTGGCAATCGCCAATGGCAGTCAGAAGGGTTTAAGAACATCAGCTGTTTGACCTGTTAGTTAAATGGGTTTTGTTAAGATATACTTTTTCACTTTTTTGGTCTTTTGGAAAATGTTGTTTGTGCTATTTTTATATCCCTCTACTACAACATTTGTTTTTTACACACTCACGTTTAAAAATTGCGGTTTTTATCCAACACACTCATAGGTTTGAGCGTTGTTTTCAATTCTGACTTGTTTATAAATTTTCGTTTGGGCTTGTTTTATATTCTCCCTCCAGTTTATATAATCCGTTCATCCTATTTCAACTCTTTAAGATTCAAGAGTATATCCTAACTTGAGGTAAATTATGTGGCCGTCCAAAAACCATTACTATCCCTAACATCAACGAAGAGACATTAATTGTCGAAATCCGTATATGGTGTACTAATTTGTGTACCTAATGTGTGTGGTATAACATCTTTGCCACAAGTTTATTGTTTTCTGTTTGGTATTAAATAAATATAAAGATCCATTTTATTACATATTATATAAAGTTCGTCTAAACAACTGCCCAACAATGTTAGATTTGTAAATTTGAGGAAGCAATTTTTTTTATCTTCCCTGTCCAGGATTCGAACGCATGCTACTCAGGCGGAAACCCAGTTGAAATAGAACAAAAGAATCAAAGCTCTTTGTTAGAAAAAGCGATAAATTCTTACTGTAATGTTTATTAAAGTAACAAAATCTTAAAAAAAACTATTAGAAACAAATAAAAAAGACAGTTTTAGGCTAAATAACAAAGTATTTTATCATAAAACATCATTTGCACAAGTTTTCCAGTTATCTTTTACATAATTAAGCAGAACAATGGATATCAAGTAGAAAACATTAGTGTTTATTCAGTTGGTTCTAAAAAAAAGAATGCATAACCTCCGATTAAAACAACTTACCACGGACGGAGAACATAGCAATCTATTTCTTCCTTAATTTTTGCTTCTAACCTTCCATCATGTGACTCAAGAAAAAATTCGAAAAACCGGTTAACAATTGCATCAAAAAGAGAAAATAGAGTGCACCTTTTCATGTTAGGGCGTGTTTGAGTTGAATATTTTGTCTTGAAAATGTATTAAGCAAGAGTATTTGATACATCATCTCGCTTCAGATTCTATAATTTTTATACATCCAGGCTACAGGTTGCTGTATAACATCAAAAATTCACAGTACTAAAAGATTAGATATATTTGTCAAGTGAAATACATTCCTATTGAATCACAAAAACAGAGAAGGTGTGTTCGACTAGCAGTTTTCTTACTAAAAGTGCTTGACGACAGACTTTTAAGTTGGATCTTAAAAATGCATATCTGCGAGAAAAAAAAATGATTTTATGGGTGTGATAACTAGGGCTTATAGTCTTCAATCTTTCCTTGTCAGATTTAATCTAGCGTCGTAATACAGTACATATATAAGGCATAAAGATCGAATTGTAACAGATCAGCTGAATTGTCTATTGTAAAGGATCCTAAAAATCAAAGTAAGACGCAGTCACAGAAATAATTATATTATAAGTACGTCTGAACCAGTGACGACTCTACAACAGATTTAATCCATCGTATCACCAGCAGTGATGGTGCTACAAGGCTGAAAATACATTATGTATATATAATTCGTCTATGGAACAGCCCAACAATGTTAGATCTGTAAATTTGAGGTATCAAATGTTTTTTTCTTCCCTGGCCGGGAGTCACACTCATGCTACTGAGGTATATTGGCATCAAATCGTCTTGCACTATGTCCGACGCGCTAGACCACCCGACCACCAAGGCTTTATAATAACTAAGCTTTCGGTGGGTTGGTGTTACCTTTACTCGTCAGTTTTTATTTAGCATTGTTGCATAGTACATGATATAAAAGGCATGATGACGGAATTGTAGCATATCAGCTTAATTATCTGTTGCAAAGAATCCTACAAATGAATGTAAGATGCAGTTACAAAACTAATTATATTTAAAGTACGTCCGAACCAATGACGACTATGCAACATATTTTATTCATCGGATCATCAGCAGTGATGGTGATATAAGGCTGAACATTCATTATGTATATATAATTCGTCTAAATAACTGCACAATACTGTTAGATCTGTAAATTTGAGGTAGGAACTTTTTTGGTTCTTCCATGGCCGGGATTCGAACTCATGCTAATTGGATATCGTGGCACGAAATCGCCTTGCACTTTGCCTGACGCGCTAGATCACTCAACCACCTAGGCTCTAGACAACAAAGCATTCGGTGGCTAAAAATTAGCAACAATCAACATTCAATCTAATTAGGCGTGGATCAGTTTGATAATAAACTGATGCAGTTACTAAATTAGATTATATAAAATTGAGAATGGAAATGGGGAATGTGCCAATGAGACAACAACCCGACCATAGAAAAAAACAACAGCAGAAGGTCACCAACAGGTCTTCAATGTAGCGAGAAATTCCCGCACCCGGAGGCGTCCTTCAGCTGTCCCCTAAACAAATATATACTAGTCCAGTGATAATGAACGCCATACTAATTTCCAAATTGTACACAAGAAACTAAAATTAAAATAATACAAGACTAACAAAGGCCAGATGCTCCTGACTTGGGACAGGCGCAAAAATGCGGCGGGGTTAAACATGTTTGTGAGATCTCAACCCTCCCCCTATACCTCTAACCAATGTAGAAAAGTAAACGCATAACAATACGCACATTAAAATTCAGTTCAAGAGAAGTCCGAGTCTGATGTCAGAAGATGTAACCAAAGAAAATAAACAAAATGACAATAATACATAAATAACAACAGACTACTAGCAGTTAACTGACATGCCAGCTCCAGACTTCAATTAAACTGACTGAAAGATTATGATTTCATCATATGAACATCAGGCACAATCCTTCCCGTTAGGGGTTTAGTATCATACCATCATAACATATATGAGAAGAACATACATGCCTAAGAATGTAACCTTAACACACGAATGAGTGTTAGGAATAGTTGTCATATTCTATATATATTCACGCAGTATATCGCTAAAGAAATTAGCTTCCTAAGGCATTTGCAGCCATCAAGGTGAAAATCGGATAACGGACCACCAATAGACAGAGAAAAAGTAGGATTTCTGATTATTTATTTGTTATTTTTATGAAATTGAAGAATACATATAGACATAACTGTTTTCGATTGTGAGATGTAAGATTTTCTTCAACCGATCTAGATTAACGGAGAAATAAGTAAACAAGCTCGTCAAAATGATAAATTGAGTGAACCTTGCCTCGATTTTTTTTTAACTTTTATCTTTGAATTGTGCACATTGTACGGTATTTAAGGTACAGAAAGAAACATATTAAAACGGAGAGTGCAACACTAGTCACTTTGAGCAATATCAATGTTTGTATATGTGCATGGAACGAAATATGATATAAAGCAACAAAGATCAACCACTAACTTACATGCTTTTGGATTCGGGACTTGCATATTTAAAGAATAGTGGGTTTAAATGCATTGGCGCTAACCCCTCACCTCCCACCTTTCACAGTGGTGTAACGGCATGTAACATAAGAACACTCAAACTACAAAAATCAGTTGTAAAGGGCCTAACTTGTTCGATTACAGAGTCTGGATAGTAAATGTTCCATTTGTGCTTAAAATTATATCTTTGTTATGATTATACCTCTTACTATAATACATAATGAGGCCGTTAGTATTCTCAATTGAATTGTTTTATAATTTTTAATGTCGGAGCTTTTTATGGCCGACTATACGCTATGGGTAGTTCTTGCTTGAGGCCGTACAGTTGCCTTTGATATGTACATCAACTTTATTTGAACTTTGTTGGATAGTTATCCCATTGGCAATCATACCACATCTCATTATTTTTTAAAATGAAAGGAAAGAAATGTTGGATTTCGATGATTGTTTTAGTATTATTGTTTTTTTTTTTGGGGGGGGGTCTAAAACTCAACTTGCATATACTATTATGATTCCCAAAAAATGTATAAACTTAGTAATCAAATACCCATACATCCTATTTGGCGTTTTTGTTTCTGATTTCTCTTTTCTTATAAAAGTTTAAGATGATATACACTATACATGTAGTTATATTATATCATTATTGGCGGACGCCCAATTTTTAGCAATAAAAACTAAAATTATTATGTCATGTTTTCCACGGTTTTATAAATGGGATTATTTTTTAGCTTAAAATTATTTAAAATGTGTTTTCATTGACACACATGACCAATACGTCCGGCTCTTGAAACTGACCTTGTATATCGACAATCATTAACTTGACCAACGTCAATAAATTGTAAAACAAATGTCAATGTACGATAATCATTACACAATGGAGAGAAAAAAAAACCATTTTCTTTTATAAAATTATAACAAATTGTAAGAAAATCCTTGTTGGATTTGTTGATGGCCAGAGCAATTTACTAATTAAGACTTATACAAAGTATAATAGTTACAAGGAGGGGTTTAACTAGATTTTTAACGCATGATTATTTGAATCACTGCGCCGTATAAAAATGCATGCATAAATATTTGTCTTATTCTCTTTATTATGAATATTTGTGTTTAGAAATGTTTGTTTTCAGACGACAGTAGGAAAGATTACACACTCAATTAGAGTATTTATTAAAATAACCATTCTGTTGTCCAAAAATATCTCATATCAAATATCTGTCTTTCAAATATTAAGGCCACACAAATATACACTATCCAAATTTGAACACTTTAATTTACATAATTCATATAACTCAAATTGCGCAACAAGCTTCATTTCTTTGTATTTCGCCGTAAGATATTTGTTTTTATACAAATCAAAATTAAAGTTTTTCCGGAATCAAATAAATAATAAGTTGTCATCTGAATGACGAATTTTTAATTTACTTCTAATGATTATGCAATAATTTTCTATGACAAAAGCGGGTCCTGATTTGTGACACTTTAGGACGAAACTGGGTCGTACAAATTTACAAAACCGGGTCCTTCACATTTGACATGACCCATTTCTTTCGTTCCATGCACATTAATACAAATATTGATGTACTTAACGTGACTAATCTTGCAATCACTGTGTTTATATCTTTCATTCCGTACATTACTTTCCGTACAATGTCCACAATTTAATGAGAAATTTAACAAATTCGTAGCAAGGTTTACTCAATCCATCATTTTGACGTTCCTGTTTACTTATTTCGCCGTTGATCATAATTGTTTGTACAAAAACTTACATTTCAACGAAAATAGTTATATGCGTATAAATAGTCTTCAATATCATTAAAATAACAAAATAATATCCAGAAATTCCTTCTTTTTTCTGTCTACTGGTAGTTCGTCACCATACCAGATATTAGATACTTTTGAGTCCAAACATTCTTTGCCGTGATAGTTTAGACACAGTGAAATTCTCCTATCGCGTCTCCACATTTTTTTTATATTTACTTTAGATATGTTTTGTGTGTGTAAAAACTATACATGTACATATAATACATACTACAACAATATTTGTATACATACCTGCATCAATATAAGCTATAAATAAAATAAGAATCCATATCACAGCCAACTTTCCCATTTTGAAAGATTTGCGTTACACTATAAGCTTCGTAACGTCTTTGTATAATAGTTATCTGACACTAATTGTCATTTTGTAATTTATTAGAGATATGTGTATACTTAATTAAACTCAAAATATATCATATGCGTGTACAAAATTAATTACTATTTTTTTCCATTAAAATCTGTACATTTACCTAGTAATTATAACTTCTTAACTTAGCTGTATTTGTCAAAACTTTTAGAATTTTTGGTCTTCTATGCTCTTAAACATCGTACTTTATTTTGCCTTTTTAACTTTTTTGAATTCAAGCGTCACTGATGAGTCTTTAGTAGACGAAACGCGCGTCTGGCGTAAATACAAAATTTAATCATGGTACCTATGATGAGTTTGTTTATTCCGAAAGTGTGAAAATCTTTATCAAATGATGATGCAATACAAATAGACTTCTAAAAACTGATCTACCAGATTCATTTTAAATATTTTGTGAAAGCCTCCACAAAAGAAGCATCAATTTCAACTTGAATATGAAATATGTTATAGCTTTCAGATAACAAATAGCTAATGTTATTTTAAAGGATGTTGTCATGTTTTGGAATATTTATCCGATTTTCAGCATCCTCTGGTTTTATCCATTTGAATTCCTTAAAACATTTTGCCAATTGAAACACATTTTTCTTTTTATAAATCATTTATATGTAAAATTAAAAGCTATCAGTAAAAGTCCTATAAAATCTTTGTTATTTTTTGATAGTTTTTGAGAACCTAAACTTGTCAATGATAAAGATATAAAAATCAAGAGAGAACATATTCCATCCAAAATTTCAATGGTTTATATCTCGAAAACAAGCACATTGACTTATATTTTATTTTTGCTATTTAGGTTCCTTTATGAATCCCCTATCAATCTATACTAGTACTTTGAAAAGCTTGTTACTTTGAACAATTTATTCAGTTCTATAAAGCAACTACATTATAATCTTTACATCCTTACCCTTTGGTTGTTAGTGTAAAATTTTCTTATTGTTAATTCTACCACATATTTTAATATTACTGAAAGAATTTATCATTCTAATATTGAAAATGATCATATTAGAATAGAGAATGAGATCTTGATGTAGGATGAGAAATATTACCACTTATCAAATATGAATACTGTACAGCTTCTAAATATCAATTCTTCACTATGCATTGTTAGGTTAAAGAAAATTTAAACAGAATTGGAGATCAACTGCTTACTGTATACACATCCAAGATTGACTTGAGTATAGAAATATGGTTACCAGGAACTCTCAAGTCCGATCGAAAAAACACTGATTGTAATATTTTTTTGAAACAAAGTCACATCCGAACAGCAGACAGACTCAAAGGTGTCATGTAGTTTCTCACGAAAAAGAACTTTTCGATTAGGTCTTCTGTTCTATTTAGCAACGCAAAATGTCTGACGTTAAAGCTAATGCATTCCGTTACATAAATGTCTTTCTGGACCTTAACTGCGGGCAGAATCGAGTAATTCATTTTATTTCCTACTAATCAAACATAGTGTCGATAATTTTTTGTCTTACATTGGACTCTCTTACAAAACTGATTGCAATATGAAAATATAAATTATATTTAAATCTTAAAATAAAACTATTTTAATGATGTTACAATAAGGACCAAAAAACTGTTATATAAGTTTTGAGATGTTCCTGAGACTCAAACGCTAAACTAAATGAATATTTATAGTAATGAAGGTACGGTGTAATTTTATACATCCTTGATAACCATCGATAAAACTTCAGTCACACTTTCTTGAAGGGAAACAATTTAAGATGCAAGCAATTATCAAATAAAAACCTTTATACAATGATTTTATCGATTGATGTATATATCATGGTAATATAAAAATATATATATATATAGTCTCATATAAAATTCGCAGGTATTATCATTTTTTTTTTAACGTTTTGTAAAATCACCAAGATAGAAATAATTTCAAATCATCTTTTTCTAATTCTCATTTTTGTTTAGTCAGGAAAATAAACGAGGCAGCAAATATCATTACAACCAGGATGGTCGATGGGATTTTAATCTAAACATTTGGCTAGTCGTCGTCTCGTCCTAAAAACTTAAGTCCAGGTATTGGTTTTTCATCTGTGTCATCGTCGTCTAAACCTAAAGCTCTAGACAACTGTCGTCTTTTAGCAGTACGACTTCTTAATTTTGGAGTATTCAACCGTCTTACGATGTTTGATGCTCTTCCTTTATCTTCCCACCATTCATCCATATCTGAATCATCATCTTCCCATCCCTCGGAAAGAACTGTTTTCGGTATTACTACTTTTCCTTTTCCCAGAACTTTGGTGGGATTTGCAGTTTTCCGTTTAAAATTTCGTTCTGAACTATCACTTTCCCATAAATCATTGTCATCGCTGTACCAATCGTCGCCGTTATCATCATTCCTGTCGTCTTTGTCATCACTGTACCAATCGTCGCTGTACCAGTCACTGTCGGAGCCACCAAAATGAGCCCTCTTCCTTACTTCCGCCTTGATATTATTATTTTTATTATTTCCATTTTTCTTAATTTGTTTGTCGTCCCATTCCTCACTAGTACTGCTATACCAATCACTGTCGTCGGAATCACTAAAATAAGCCCTCACCTTTTTTCCCGCCTTGATATTATTATTAATTTTGTTATTTCCTACTTTGTTTATCCTTTTGTCGTTCCATTCTTCACTGCTATACCACTCACTGTCGGAATCACTAAACTGACCCCTCGGTCTTCCTACTGCCTTATTAATGAGTTTCTGTTTATTATTACCAATCTTGTTCATTATTTTACCGTCCAATTCTTCAGTACTATACCAATCATCTGATTTGTCACTGGAATCATCACTATACCATCCCGAGTCACTGTCTAGAACATTGTTTTGAACTCCAAATCGACGTTTAGGTGCTACAGTTTTTATCGCTGATTTCCTTATTGTGAATCTATCGTCCGAATCACTATCCCATCGTTCACTATACCAATCATCGCTATCAGAATCGTCTCCAAATCTTGGTGCCAATCTGTTCTTCATGTTATTTATAGCTGGTTGAATTTCATAACTATCACTATCCCAACTGTTGTCACTTCCCCAGCTACTAGAACTCTGTCCACCGTGTACTGTTTTTGACCTCCATGCACCATCAGAACTCTCCGAACTGAAATCCCAACTGTCAGGATCACGAACCCATCTTTTAAGCGATCTTAATCTCAATTTCCTATTTGGCTTACCACCTCTAATTGGTGGCGTTGTGTTACTACCTGTACTCGGTGGCGTTGGGTTACCACCTGTTATTGGTGGCGTTGGGTTACCAATTTCAGTTGGTGGTGATGTCACAGCAGGTTCATTTGGTTGCATTGAAGGTGTTGTATTATCATCTCCATTTGGTGTCATTGGAGTTGATGTATCATCACCTCTTCGCAACACAACAACACCATTATTTCCATTACTTCCGCCATTTCCATTATTTCCATTATTTCCATTATTTCCATTATTTCCGCCATTTCCATCACCGTTTCTACCGTTTGGTGCATCATCTACAGGGAGTCCTCCTGTAAATAAAACTTATTTTATTACTTTGTGGCGTATATTATATATTTATCTAATAATTTGAATTAAAACTTCGACAATTTGACAGTTTTTTGTCTTTTTCATTTATATACTTCGAATACCTTGGTACATGTGAACCGAAAAATATATTATTTATCCCTGTTTCACTGGTTAACGGACTATCACTGATGTCATTCTTCTTTGTAAATTCACAAAATCATCGTATCGCGTATTCATATTTTTTATATCTACAAAAATGTTGTTTTTCTTTATTCACATTTAATGCCTTTTTTTTATATACATAATGAATGTTTTTTATGTATGAAAAATCTATAAGTAAATGTTAAAAATATATATCACTATGTGTTCACATACCTGCATTAATATAAACTATAAATAAAGTAAATATCCATATCACAGCCAACTTTCTCATTTTGAAAGATTTGCTGTTCACTCTATTAGTCTTTGAAACGTCCTCATGTAAATGTTACCTGACACTAAATGTCCTTTTATAACTCATTAGAGATATGTGTATACTTAATTATACAAAAAATATATCATATGCATGTACAATATTAATTACTATTTATTACATTAATATCTGTACGTTTACCTACTAGTGATAACTTATTCAGAAAGTGTGAAAATCGTGATCAAATGATGTAATACAAATAAATTTCTCAAAACTCATCTCACAGATTTTTTTTAATATTTTTTGAAAGCGTCCACTGAAGGTGCATCCATTTCACACCGAATATGGAAAATATATTACTTTTTTATGATCGAATGCCATTAACGTGTCTGGCTTTTTAAATAGTTTCTGTGCCAATAACTAATTAACTTAAGCGAACCTAAAGATGTTTATCACCAACCCAGTAGTCAGCACTTCTGTGTTGACATGAATCATCATTGATATGGTCATAATTATAAACTATCTGTAATAGAAACTCAGGAATTCATTACCTTAGCTGTATTTGGCAAACTTTTTAGGAATGTTTGGTCCTCAATGCTTTTCAACTTCGTACTTTGTTTGGATTTTTAACTTTTTTAGACGAAATGCGCGTCTGGCGCAAACACAAAACTTAAATTCTGGTATCTATAATGAGTTATATATTAACTCTGCAGGTAATACAATTTATTCAGTTCTATTACATATAGAATAACCATACATTGTCTCGAAATATCAATGTTATTTGTACAAGGCTTAGAAACAAGTAGAAAGCGAGGCTGTGCCGAGCATTTCTACCTGTTTCGATCCGAGTACAAATAACATTGATATTTCGAGACAATGTATGGTTATTCTTTATATACTGCAACTCTTATAACTGTTCTAAATGAAGTATTTAGGGAAAAAACCATCATTTCTCAATTTTGAGCGGAAGACGTAAAATTTCCGCGAACCTGTATGTTTTATTGACGTCTAAATAAAACTCTACAGAAACACATTGTCAACGTCATAAACAAGGTGATATACGGTCAGTGACTGTATATCACATATGAATATACGGTCATTGCAATTTGACTGCTCAAATAGCACAGCTGCAGTATATAACATTATAATCATCACATCCTTGCATTTTTGTCTTAGGTGTATAGTTTTCTAATTGGCATTGATACCATACGATATTATTTTAATGTTAATGAATGAATTTATCATTCTGATATTGAAACATTATCAGATTCAAATAGAAGATGAGATTTTGATATAATACTAGTATAAGAAGTATTAGCAGTGAATAAAGATAAACACCAGACTTCGTTTGAATATGAAGTCTCCACAGTGCATTTTAAGATAAAATGAAAGTTAAACAAAGATGGAGAACAACCATATACTTTACACGCCCTAAATGTAGACTTGAACGGAACTATGGTCACCCGGACCTCTCCAGTTCGATCGAAAAACACTGATTGTTGAATAGTTTTAAAGTTAAAAATTTCTAAAATATATTTTTTTATCTGATTTTTGGGTTTATAAGACTGTAACACAATTATTGGTGAAGAAAAAAAAATATGGTGGTGCACTCCTGGTTTTGCTACGACCCTTTGAAAATGCCCAATTTTGATGATTTTCCAATTTTTCATCGATTTTTACCTATTTTTTGGCTATTATCGTGAAAAAAATCACAGTTCCATAATTAAACTTTTTCTTATACTTTCTATAACGATGAAGTGGACCAATCTGAAAAAATTTTACGTAAAAAAACTATAATTAGATGTTGATATAAGAAAGTGTTATCATGTGTTGACGCTTTTTTGTGTAAAATTCACCATGCTGTCAATTTTGTCAATTTGTGATTTTTCTCAGTTTTAAGAACAAAATGCATGTTATTTCAACTTTTTTGTTATAAATGATTAAAAAAATACATATCTAAGTAATTAAAAAAGACCAAAATGATATTGGATACACATGATTCTTGTTAAATCACTTTTTGTATCCCTCGCGCATTTTCCCAAAATTTTAGCTAAAAATACTGACTTGATTGGTCGTAAAATTTGAAAACTGGATTATTCAAAATCTATTCATTGCAAATACACAATTTTTTTACAGAGTAATATTTGATTATAAAATTTTTAAAATTCATTCAGATTTTCCACTTGTATCACATGTTTTGGAAATAATTCAAGAACGAGATTTCAACGAGACTGAAACGTCGGAAGAATACATCCTTAAATGTGCCATCCAAACGCATGTGTTATAAAGATGCCATGTTCTTTGGCAAGTAATTCAAAATATGCATATTTGCTGCTTATCAAAAAATGTTATGTAACGTTAAATGTTGATAATCGTTGTCCTATAATGAACTTCTTTTTACAAAATCAGTTTGCAATGTTAAAATATAACTGATTTTCAAATCTGGCAATAAAACTACCTCTTTGTTGCATTGAGAACTTCAAGATACTGTCATAAAAGTTTTGAGATGTTCCCTGAGGCTCAAACGCTTAGCCTTAAGATTATTAATTGTAATGAAGGTACACTGTCATTTCTACATCCTTGTCAATAAATAATATGTTCACCTGCTGTCTGTTTTAATGTTTGTAATGTTTTACAGTGAACTATTTACTTTATAAAAAAGAAAAAACAAACTTTCGAGACTTAAAAACGTGTGGTTTTAAAAAAGTAGTAAAAAAAACTACGGTGAAAAGTATGTTTAAATTTAACCAGAACAATAATTCTGTCGTTACATATCTTATTGATTTGATTATTTAGAGCAGTTTGTGTTGAATGAGGTAAATTGAAAGTGTTGAGAATTAGTTGGAGAATAAGGTTGGTCACGTCCTCCGCATGATGAGTTAACAAAAGGAAAAGGATGTAAAAATTGAATAAGTGAACTAAGGAAGGGAGGGATTCGACAGGGCGAACCATTTTTCATTGACGTATTTCGCCCTTTTATTGATTATTAAATTTTATTCCTATAAATGTGAAAACAAATACCACAAGCGTTTTAATCTATGACATGAAATTACATGCTGATGAAGATTTATTTCCCCGAGGGTATCACCAGCCCAGTATTCAGCACTTCTGTGTTGACTTGAGTTATCTTTGATATGTTAATATTTATAAATCAACTGTTTTCAAAATTTTTTAATTTTTGAAATTCAAAGGCTTTTCTACCTCAGGAATTGATTACCTTAGCTGTATTTGGCAAAACTTTTAGGAATTTTTGGTCCTCAATGCTCTTCAACTTCGTACTTTATTTGACCTTTTAACATTTTTTGATTCGGGCGTCACTGATGAGTCTTTTGTAGACGAAACTAGCGTCTGGCGTATATATAAAATTTTAATTCGGGTATCTATGATCAGTTTATTTACAACCGCTAGGTCGATGCCACTGCTGGTGGAGATTTATTTCCCCGAGGGCTTCACCAGCCTAGTAGTAGCACTTCTGTGTTGACTTGAGTTATCATTGATATGTTCATATTTATAAATTAACTGTTAACAAAATTTTGAAATTTTGAAATACTAAGGCTCTTTCTACCTCAGGAATATATATATATAGAGATTAACTTAGCTATATTTGGCAAGACTTTTAGAAATGTTTTGTATTCAATGCTTTTCAACTTCGTACTTTATTTGGCCTTATAACATTTTTTGATTTGAGCTTCACTGATGAATCTTTTGTAGACGAAACGCTCGTCTGGCATATATATGAAATTTTAATCCTGGTATCTATGATCAGGTTATTAATAGTCATTGTACTTTTGTACGTTCATATCTTTCTATTTCTATTTTAATTTTTTGTTTTCATATCGGGTCATGTGACCATCAGCTGTCTTAGACTTCCCGATGTAGTTTTGTATTGCGTCTAGTCAAACATATGTTTCTACATATATAGGTGCATTTGCTGCCAAATTCACTCATACATGTCTAAGATGAAACAGGATGTCGATATCGACGATATCGACAATGTCGACACGATATCGACTCAATATCGACAAATGAATTTACCGTGACAAAACACACTGTCGATATCGACAATTTCGGTACGATATCGACGAATGAAGATAGCATGAAAATATATATTGTCGATATCGTCGATATCGACAATAACAACACGATATCGAATCGATATAGAAAATTTCTGAATTAAAAAATGTATGAACAAACAAGACGTCGATATCGTCGAAATCGACAACAGCGATACGATATCGATTAGATATTGACTCAGAAAATTTTAAACCTTTCCCCGATGATATATGGTATATGGATATACATTAAAGGAGAAAAAAACATAATCTTCAAAAGAAGTGTTGACAACCCAGGACTATATAAGAAGAAGGGCAAACAGAGGACAAAAGACAAACCCGGTAACAAATACGACATTCAAGGACAAACAACAACATTTGACATTGAAACTAAAAACAATTGAAAAACGCAGACCCCGAAATGTATGGATGAATGTCAAGTTAAGATATTTAACATGATCTTTTAAATGCATTGCCAACATTGACAAAAATCGTATGTAAACTGGATTTAAAAAGAAAATATACGGATTAACTTCAACCGGAGGGGAAAAAAATATAAACGCACATAGTCCTACTTTAGAATGATACAATCAATAATCAAATTACCTTCATTTGTTGTCAAATTTAAGTTTACCAATTTCAAAGCAATGAATGAAGACTGGTGTAAAATATATTCCGTTGGCATTCCTTGATCTGTTTGACTGTTTTGCCATTGGAAATCTCTTTCTCTTTCAACTTCTATTATCTTCTCCCTCAGTCTTGCCATTTCTGTCTGATTAGTATACATGGTGCTACTAGGTGGGTAGATATGTGTGTCGCTGCGTGGTACCATTCTTGGTGGATTAACAGTCTGGTCATAAGTCATGTCAATACTTGCTTTATTTTGAGTGTTCAGTACACTTTGAGGAATGTTCATTGCACTCGGGGCGCAATGATATGGATAAATTGTGCTCAGTGCACTATTTATTTGTGAAAAAGTGTTCTTTACACTTAGATTACAAATTTGTGCTCAGTGCACTATAATTTGACATGTAAGTGCTCGGTGCACTTTGAACAGGGGCATGTGTGCTCTGCGTACCATACGGAAAAAACTATAAGTACTTTGAATAGGTGGACTAGTTGTATATGGATGTGAACTTTGACTATTTATTGAAACACTGCCTAATGAATTACTACTACTACCCATGTTTAATGAAGATGGACCAGCTTGAACTAAGGATGTATGTAAACTTTGCGTCATACTAGAATTTCCCTCACTACTTGAAAATATCGGCAATGGTAGCCCTCTATTCCGTAAATACATACTGACTTTGGACAAATGCAAGGTTTTAATCTTATAATATACTATGTGTGTAATGCTTTAAGAAATCTGTGCTCTACTGAGGATTTTTTTTTATCTTGCCCAAGTTTGTTTGTTTGTTTTGTTTTTTGTTGTTGTGTTTTTTTTACTGCTCAGTATCAGTGACTCTTATTAAGAAAATGATTATTACACTTTAAAATATCAGAAATCTTTCTAGTGTTCACCTTTATGGGTTTTTTTTAAATGGAAAAAAAAACGATACACCTTTGAGTGTCAGTCACTCTTTTGTGCTCACTTATATATACTCAAATTATACACCTTTGAGTGTCAGTCACTCTATAGTGTTCACTAAATAGTACTTAAATAAAACACCTTTGAGTGTCAGTCACTCTTTAGTGCTCACTTATTTATACTCAAATAATACACCTTTGAGTGTCAGTCACTCTTTAGTGTTCACTAAAATATGCTTTTTTTTAAATAACACTTTAAGTCTTAAATTAACTTTTTGTGTTTCTTAATTTATACTTTTAAAAATTTATATTTATTTTTCTCCCCCTATTTGTTAAAACTCTTTGTGTATCAAGTTACAATTTGAGTATCAATAATTTTAAATCAAAAGAATTTCAGTGGCAATTTGATAAAAATTAAATTCGTCCACCGCTGCCACCAATTTGTAGCGCCGACCGTTTATTAAGTTTACCAATTTCAAAGCAATGAATGAAGACTGGTGTAAAATATATTCCGTTTATTATAACAGAAATAAATGTGAAATGTATTGCAATTTACAATAAATAGTAGTTAAATATTCTCTATGTGTTCATTTACCTATAAAATAACTAATCTGTGAAGTTATATATATTTTGAAGTTCGTTTCTGAAAGCAGCTGAACGTTGGCAATCCAAAATTGAAACTGCCCTAGTCCACCTTGTTTACAAAGTGAATACACAAAAATAGATATTCCCTACTTCCGGTTAACGGTTACAATGTAAACATGGGCGTTGTGTAGCAAAAGACTACAATTATGAAAAATTATAGTTATAAATGAATGTGTAAAAAGTAATTCCATACAAATTTAACAACATAAAATGTATACGATATCGACAACCAAGACAGAAGTTTAAGGCCGTTGTTCCAGATATAGAATGTTTGTCGATATCGATTCGATATCGACAACCAAGACAGAGGTTTTAGGCCGTTGTTTAAGTTATGGGATGTTTGATGATATCGATTCAATATCGTCGATGTCGACAAAAAAGACAGAGGTTTCGGGATATGGAATGCTTGTCGATATCAATTCGATATCAACATTCAAGACAGAGGATTCAAGCCATAGGAACATAATAACATACATACAAAAAGTCGTGTATCAATATCGAACCGATATCGTCGATATCGACACAACATTGTGTCTTGGACATACCTCAATTCACTAAGACCAAAAGATGGAGACTCTTTAGATTGAATCATACAGTACTAAAATTTTGACATGAATTACACAAGATGCGTAGGAAATAACAAATAATGCACGAAATCTTAATAAAGAATCGATTTCCTTGTGTATTTTAGTACAAGACACTATTTAATGCTTCTTAAGCCTGCCAAGTCTGTCGATGGTCATGTGTCCCGCGATATAATCACAGTATTTAATATAAATAGAAAGACAATCACGTACAATAATAGTATAACGACAATGTTTCTATGTCTGTTTGATTTCATGCAATGGATTAAAATACATCTGATCATTGTTTTACATAAATAAGACTATTTTTTGTGGGCTGAATTACGAAATGGTCAACGAAAAATATCTTCCTGGTGAATCTGTTCAATATTTCTTTTTATTTTATTTTTCTTGCTAAGCACATAATGAACCAATCTCCAACTTATTGTCAGAAATAAAAGTTGCTTGAACATGACCAATTATGGGGTCAAGCTGTTATATAATGTCAATGATATCTCTGATCTTATTTTTACTAAATTGAACCAAACTGGCTGTTAAACGCGATATCTTTCCACATTCCGCCTTTATTATAATTGTTTGATACATAAAATAATCGTTATTATTTCAGACACCGGCCATTCATATTTGTGTGTATCTGTGTGCGTTTAACGTCATGTATTTTTAATATGACTCTTAAATAACTTTTAACTAAAATTTGTTTTCTCTGAAAAATGATTTTAAAAGAATAGGGTATCAGCAATGACTTAACAATACTAATTTAGTGTTCCTATATGTTGTTTAAGAACATAATTTTATTTTTAATCATACCTTAGGGAAACATTTAACGTGATCCACTCCTCCACCAACAACATATGAATGATCGGTGGTTAAATCGATTAGTAACACAATTATACATGCTTAAGAGTACCATTGAAACAATCAGAGACAGTGTGAATCAGATGTTAATTCTAAGAAAAAATTTCACTACACACAATCAAAGTTGTTCATCATATCTAGTACCATCAATAAATTTATCTTACCTCCTATACATTTCTAAGAATATGATAGATTAAGAGAAACCTCGTGGATAACGTGTATATTCCATATTAGGTTAGTAAGGTTCCATATTCGGTTAGTAGTGGAGTTGTGTTCCTTTATACAAACAAAACGGCGGTGAGAAAAAAATCTTAAAGGTTTCAACAGACGATTAATGGACAATGAACGATTGAAATTAATTCAATACAACTAATTTAAAGCTAACAAGTTGTTATTGTTGGCATTTGTTTTTGAATAGACCTATGGTAGTTGGTTCATAATACTAACAGTATTGAAGACTTGATCACTTTTATAGGCCACTAGTCTAAATATCACATATTTTAAAAAATAGTCGGTAAGATAAATTCGTTACATAGTATGCTAGTGACCTAATACGATATATATGGGGTCAGTAAATTCTATATGGTGGTGAGAGCGAAGCTAGCACACTTTGTAACTAATAGTATTCATGGCATGTATTGGTATTGATATTTATTAACTCATAGTTTGTTTTATGCATAAAAAATAAACACGTTAATTTTAGAACCAGTTTTGGCATGAAAGGGGTTGTGTTCTATTCGTATGTTTTATGACAGTATGATACTTTACACTTAACGGGAGGGATTGAACTTGATTTTCGTATGATGAAGAAATAATCATTCAATCAGTTTAATTAGGGTCTGGGGCTGGCATGTCAGTAGCTGCTAGTCCTTTTTTTCATTTATGTATCATTGTCATATTGGTATGTTTCTTTTTTAATCTATTCTGACATCGGATTCAGTCTTTCCGTGCGTATTGATGTGTATTTGTTTTTTTACCTTGCCTACAGAAATCAGATATATACCCAAAATGCTTAATAACCAGATTGTCCGTCATTTTAGACAAAGAGGTGTGGCATGAATGTCAATGTTACAACTAAGCAACTATGGGCCACTCGACAATGAGAAAAAAATCATATAGAAAGGTCGGTTTTAAAAATAGAAATGACACCCTAAAAACGTGATATCTGCACATTGACAATATCTGCAAAAAGCTTCAAGTATATATATCGTTTTTTTTAAAGTAGAATCTAAGACAATACCATAAAAAAAACATCGTTGTCCTTATAATGGAATATGATGCGACTGTCATACAAGTGAGATGTTTAGCTAGCCAGCTATAAAACCAGATTCAATCCATCATTGTTTACATAAGAAATGGATTTACCAAGTTAGGAAAATCAATGTTGTTATCCATTCGTTTGATGTGTTTGAGCTTTTGATTTTGCCATTTGATTATGGACTTTACGTTTTGAATTTTCCTCGGAGTTTTTGTGATTTTACTTGTAAACCAAACTCTATTTCGGCCGAAAGTGGAATATACAATTCCTATTTGGCACCCATAACTGAAATCCCAGATCAAACAGATACAGCGGAATGCTGTCAGCTGTGTAATGCACCAACTATACAACGAATAGAAGTCAACGAGTTTAAATACAACGGTTTAAAACTAGAACACGCGTGAACATAGAAGACCAATGGTAGATGCCAACATCATGTGCAAAAAAGTCCATCAACTAACACCTATACTAGTATTCTACATTCCAATACAAGCTACTGTTGTTAAGACAAGAAACATATACAGACAGAATTCTGTGGAATAACACTGCAAAATCAACATGTAACAACATTTATATATCCCAAGAACAGGTACTGTCCGAAACACTCCGTCAGAAGCAATTATGCTAGGTCCGTCACTAAAATGTACAACTTTGTTAATCACTTGATTCTACATTTTCCATCGGATGGTATTGTCGTTCACCACACCACTCTCATGTACACAGTTCCTCGTGATTAGATTCCAGTATGAGTTTTAACAAATAACGAAGTTAATGTTTGGAGTTGTAGTAAGTGTACAACATTTGAAAAACATACTTAAATCAGACAGTTAAAGGCATATTACTCCGGAATGACTCACAAGAATATATTCAAAATAAAAAGGCAGTAAAAATCTTCATTATTGGGTACGGTTGTAAGAAAATCAATATCAAGTAAGTGCATGTTATATATGCATTTTTGTAAAACCCATCTTCCTTCAGTATAACTGTTATAATTTTTATTTGTATATACAGTGTCTTGTAAGTCTTTATAGGCTTGGTGTTGATTCTTTTGTTATGATGTTGTTTTATAATTTTATTGTAGATCAATATGTGACACTTTAATAGACAATTATTTATCTTATCTATATATAAAAAAATCTAAAATTTGAACGTTGAAAGTCCCAAAACTCTACAACAACACAAAAAATAAAAAACACAAAGAAAACATTCATTTATATATCCAAGTATTATCTGTAAAAGCAATTAATAAAGCAAATCCCTGAGTAGGTGTGCGATATTTTAAACCTGGTTGTATAGCTAGTGAAAACTCCCACTTGTATGGCAATTGTTTATAGTTCTGTTGATAAAATGAACTTATATATTGATAGAGACTTTGACACTATTGATCTTTTGTTTTCTTTTACCCTATGAGCAAGATATTATGTGTTGTCTACAACGCAATCAAATATTAAATGAAACATACCAGCAAATGCTTATCAGTCATAACAATTGTTAGTGAAGAGTTGTCTTTCATTGCCTATGAAAAATAAGTAATCCAACCTTTTAATACAAAATTCCAGTGTCTCCATTTGAGCAACCGACAGTACAAAACTATGTACACAACATATTCATATACATTTAAAAAAAATCACATGTTTCTAGAAATGACACTTAATACTACGATGTTGTCCATAAAGGCGTAAAGATTTCAACTATGTGATGCTTTTATATTAAAAAAAAAACCCTACTTTTTAACAAATTATTCATGTGAAAAAAACTTCAATAATACCAGACTTAACTATGTGCACCAGATATGCGTTTTTTCTATAAAAGACTCTCGATTGAAACTCGAATAAACAAAACAATACAAATGTACTGCAAAATTGAAAAAAGAGCATTGAGGACCTAAAAACTCAGCTAAGGTAAGATATACTTGGGCGTTAAAAATCTTAAGTATATTGAACAATATTTTGTTGTTGTAAAAAGTACAATTTTAAATATGACCATATTTATGGTATTTTATGTTAACACAGAAGTGCTGATTACTGGGCTGGTTATAACTCAGGAAAGAAGCCTTCCATCAGCAGAGGCATGGGCACTTTGTTTGTTAAAAACTATTCAACGAAACAAAGCTGATAGCTGTAGACACCAGACGAACGATCTGTCTATGTAAAAGATATTTAGCTAACTAATGGACAAAGTTATAGAGTAATTAAAACGGACATTTCCAAGAAGTTTTTGCCAAATACAGCTGCGGTATTCGATTTATGGGAGAAGAAAATCATAAAAACTTCGAACAAAAAAAATATGTGTTCTCTCCACCAGCACTGGCTCAATGGTAAATGATACCGAGATTTTTAATTATTTATTTTTTTCAACACACAAGACTCGTCAGTGACGCTTACATGAAACCAAAGAAAAGCCAAATAACATACATACTTGAAAAGAATTGCGGACCCAAGTTACTGAACGGTTTTGCCAAATACAGCTAACTGAAAAGTTATATATTCCTAGACGTAGAAATTCCTTAGTATGTATAACCTTATCATTGATAATGCATGGCAACACATTAATGCAGACTACTGAGGTATATATATATATATATCTATGAATCGTTCAACTTGATATTTCGCTATCTTTCATCAATCGTAGAACAAATTCCTATAAGAGGAACTAAAATTTATAATCATCCAAATAACACACATTGGTGTATTTGCAGCTTCTCTCAATTGACCAGTTCAATATCTTCTCCAAGCGTACACAATGACAATAGAACAACACTGAAAATATTAGACGCAGAAAGCAAAAATCCGAAATAAACATATAGAAGTAAGTAACTGAATTCAGGGACTGAAGTTTCGGTTCTCTCTTGACACCAATTGCGAGTATGATCTTGAGTAAACGATGATAGTCCGTCAGAAGGGGACGATAAATGGCTGAATCATGTTAAGAGAGAGGCATATCTCTTATAGGTAAAAGACACCCTTGTAGATTTCGAAAAGAGTAGGCTAATGTCGCTACAAGGCAGCACCCGCACCCGTAAAGTGGAAATGGATTAATATAAGTTGCAATAACGTGTTTCCCAATCCACAATAAATACATATGTTTGAATTAGAAGTAAGTACAAACAATTCCTATGGCCAACTATGTCGAAATATACATTTATCTACCACTGACAATTATGTTCCTTGTGAGGAAATCACATGTTTTTGAAGCAATACACAAATAGACAAAACCATTACATTACCTTTTTTTTTACTGTTAACTCATTTAAATAAATATAACATCGACGAAACCATTAAACATGAATCAGTGTTAGCTTATTTATTAATGATACTATAACATGATGTGAAAAAAAAATGTTTAATATATGTAATGCAAGAATTTATAATCATCTGGTACACATGAAATACAATTAATCTTCATTCATATTCAAATGAGCCTCTACTAATGTCTCAAGTTCACATGCATTGATTTTTCTCAATAAAGTTATGAATTCATCGGAAAAGGGCAATTTTTCGATAGAAGAATGTAAATAAAAATAATTACTTTAACCCATGGTATTTCGGATATTCAATTGATTATTTCTTCATGATTTTGGAAGATGCCAAAAATGACGGTAGAAAAAAAAGGAATAGGCAAATCTTAATAATATAGAGTGTACATCCAAAACAATCATGAAAAAAACCAATCACATAATATGTAGTTATATATATAATATATGCATGTGTGAAAAATTGATATATAAAAAAAGGATAACACAACATGCATTTATTGAATTGCCTGTTTATCATTTTGTATAAATCTATCGTAAGCAGGTCTTCTGTGCAAATTCCATGAACAGATTTCAGCTGTAGATATCACGTTTATGGTACCAATTTTACTGGATATACAATCATACTTCGATAATTGACGAATTTCAGTGATGCTCGAGCACAAAATATTTTTAAAGTCCAAACCTATGCTATAGAGTAACATTAACTGATAAGGATCAAAATAGTAGTAAAACTCGGACGAAGGACTAGAATTATACACGATGAACATACATAAATGTATCAAAACGAAATTTTAAATTTGGTAAAACAAAATGTTATATAAAGTTGCTGAGTTATCTCGTTTAACCCAAACCAATACATGGTTATTTATAACAAATTATTTTTAACTATTTTATCCCTCAAGGTAATCATTTTAAAACACAAGTCTGTTTGTTACATTAATGTAATTTTGACTGGAAAAAACACATGGTCAATGCAAGCTCGTCGAAATCTTCCTTCAACCAAGTAATACAAATAGAATAATATAGCTTAGAAAGTCCTATACTCTGTTATAAAGCAAATTAGAAATATCTTGATACAAATCATTGACAGTGTTCCATTAACCAAAGGAAACAATCCGAGAATATTCTAATCCATTTACAAGCTCCCGCCAATTTGCTCTTACCCTTATTTCCGGCGATCAAAATGCACGAAAATATAATCAGCAGCAGCTACAAAATATAAAACGATACTTTCATATATCATGTATACATGTATATATATATATTCCTATCTAATACCAGAAACTTTTTTTTTCGTTTGACATAGATCCAAGTTTAAATTCTCCATCTGGGAAAATATAAGATCAAGATGTGAAAACACCTTTGAGCGTCTGTAGTATCAGTATATTCAAGACAAATATGATACAAGCGAAGCAATGTTGTTAAATTAGTGACAGTTAGGACACTAATACTACGTTTTTAAATTTAAATAAATTAAAACTTTTTAAGAAGATTCTATATGAATTATGATTCCTATGTGGAAAAAATCAATGAAGTCAGTATAGTGCTATCCCAATTATAACTAACTATCTGTTGACATATCAAAAACTTCTGAATTATGTTGATAGTGTCTTTTCTGTTTTTGTAGTTTGAATCTGCTTGGTCTTGACATATGCAAATTTTACAAAACCTTAAACCTGCCACTAATGATTATTGTGTATAAAAAACGCAATTTCTGCATTCAACGGGGAACTTTGATGAGTTTGTATTTAAAACCAATTTTTTAGCATAGTATTTGACGTACAAAATGAAGTACGGGTTATAGACTATAAAACATAAGTTTCTTTTGGTGTCGTTCGCGAGATATATGCTGTGTCTTGTGTACTTTTATTTGTCTGTTTGTCTTTATTTTTTTAGTAATGGGGTTGTCAGTTCATTTTCGATCTATGAGTCCCTCTGGTATCTCTTATATATTATTGATTCAACATATAGCAGTTAGCACTGCAGACGGTAAACCAAATTAAGGCTCTACATATCTATATATCTGTACATTATATATAATAATGCGTCTAAACATTAGCCCAACAATGTTAGATCTGTAAATTTGATTTCGGAAATTTGTTGTTCTTCCCTCGCCGGGTTTCGAACTCTGCTACTGAGATTTGGTGGCACCAAATCGCCTGCACTGTATCCGACGCGTGTTATATACAATAATATATAGATATAAGAAGGTGTGGTATGAGTGCCAACTCCTCCATCCAAGTCACAGCTTGTAAAAGTAAACCATTATAGTTTAAGTTAAGTACGGTCTCCAACACAGAGCCTTGGCTGACACCGAGCAACAAGCTATAACGAACCCCAAAAATGACTAGTGTAAAACCAATCAAACGAAAAAACCAACGCTCTAACCTATACAATGCTATATAAATAACGAGAAATGAGAAACACTTTTGAACAACATCAACAAACGACATCTACTAAACATCAGATTCCTGATTTAGGAAAGGGGCAAACAAATGCAGCTGGTTTAAACGTTTTAATAGATACAAATCTTCACCCTTACCTGAAACAATAGAGTAACATCACAAAATAGAAAGACACAATATAAATGGAAATATTTTGATCCAATTGCTATAAAGAGTAGGTTTTTTTTGTTTTGGAGACCTTAAACCGATCATTGTATACTGAATTGTACATTTGTTTTATATATATTATAGTTTTCAAGATAAATGGCATTGGTGAACCATCAAATTACTCACCAGTTAAAGGCAATAAATCTTTTAAGTATTCGTAACACAGTTTTGATTTAAAATAACTTACAGTAGTTAGATCTCAACACATTATTAGTTTACCCCTGTGAGATGTTCTCTATCAATATAAGTTTTCAGTTATAACAGAGAAAAACATTATTTTACCCCTATGTTATATATTTCGGTCCCTGTTGGTTGTCAATCGGAATCATCTTGCGAATCCTAGATAAATTTACCTTAACGATGAATGGTGTCAAGTTTGGCTCTTTAATATTTGTCCAGTTATTTCAGAGATGTTTTTTTGTAAAAAAAATAACGGACGATGGATGATGGTTAAGACGATGGACGGATGGTGATAGGTGATGATGATGACGACGACGGACGATCATGAGGTACGATAAGGATTGAAAACAAACATGGAATAGCTCACATGTGGTCAACATATCGCGACGAATCTGTTAATCTTTTTACTCATTTTTGCCTATATATTTTCACGATCACAGCCATAGTCATACAATAATTTAAATTTCTTTAAAACAAATTAATAACTTTATCAAAATAAGTACGAAGATCTTGCGTAAAAAAATACTATACTCATAAAAAACACCTAAAAAAGTGCTACAAGAAAAAAATTAGCATTTAAACATTCAACAACAAACACATATGTATAATAGCCCACTAGTCACTATGAAACAACAGTAATATTCCGGTCTTATATTCAACAGTATCATTTTCTTCATATGAAAATGCCTGTACCAAGTCAAGAATATGACAGTTGTTGTCCATTCGTTTGATGTGTTTTTTTTGCCATTTGATTAGAGACTTTTTGTTTTGAATTTTCCTCGGAGTTCAGTAATTTTGTGATTTTACTTTTTATGAATCATACATGCGAAAAAAAACTTTGAATTACAGATTTTTTTTAACTAATACCTGGAAAACAAATGCCACAGAAAATACTATTCCGGTATACAATGAGTTGCCCATTATAACGTCCCATACTGCACTAAAACATCCCTGAAATGATCAAAGTTTAAACTCGTTACGATTGCATGTATTTATCATAGCATCGGAACAAGGTGTGATAGATGACGCAATCAGTATCAGTATACTAATATTTCAATAAACTGTAGAGTGCTATATTATTCATATGCATTTGTGTATCATAGGTTAATTTGGTCTTTTAAGAACCAGCAGTTAGAGACTTTAGTTTTTGGATTACTATATCACGTGCTATATGCAACAACCAGGAAAATGATTCAACTCATAAAAGACTTAGTGGTGATATTTTCAATACATGTTATATTAAATCTTTGGGTTGGTTTTTATCTTTTGTTTTCTTTATATTATAAATGTTGAATGCATTTTACTCGTATTGATTGCGACGTCATGTACAATGACAGGGGGCGGACGGTTAAAATTACTGACCGGAAATCAAAATACCACGTTTTTTATGAAGGCGGGACACGAAAAATATAACCACAACTTATCAGAATTGGACTGCTCTATATTTAATAATATATTAAAAATTCCGTCTGTAAAATAATGGTTAAAAAATCATTTGTTTTATATATAAAATAAAATTGAGAATGGAAATGGAGAATATGTTGAAGAAACATAAACCCAACCAAAGGACAGATAAAAGCAGAAGGCCTCTAATGTGTCTTCAATGCAGCGAGAAAATTCCGCATCCAGAGGTGGTCCTCAGTTGGTCCCAAAATTAAAAAAAAAGTGTACTAGTTCAATGAAAGTGGATATCATACTAAATACAAAACATAAAAAATGATTAAATTTAACACCTGGATTTTCAATAAATGTGTTTATTTCCGATGCAATGACCGTATGAGTGAATCAATAACAATCCCGAATATGCAAAATGTATATTACCTGTGTATGAATATCAAAGGTTTCTTCGCGTGCACAACTTGTATCAGCTCTAGAAGGGCTTAGTGGTTCTTTAACACAGCATATGATGGGTGCATCTAGTTTAGTGCTCACTAATCCAGGTTTTCTCCAATTATCGGTGTGTGTCATACTGAAATCCCAATACCCATAAACACCACAACAATTCATCTGAAAATATTCATATTTACTTTCTCCTAGCGGTTTAAAATTAGAGTTTTATTATAATAAAAAAAGCTACGACAAAAATCACTCGATATGTTGATAATTGTTATACAAAATGTCTTATTTCAAAAAATCCTAAATTTAATAGAATTCCTGAAATACTCACATTATTTAATTAGTCGCTATGAATAGTAGATTTGTGGATTAATTGTATTTTGAGCAATGTAAACCAATGATTAAGGAAAAATTCGTGTTTTCGTGTACACCTTGTTTCAATGTTTTAAAACAATCAACGTTGATAATAGTTTGTGGCTTTACACTCTAATTTATGGCTCATCACTTCATATGCAATCCATGATAATTCGTAGATCATCATTTCCAGAGCCATTCTTTCCTTTTCAATGACGAGTTTTTAAACTTGAAATACTAAAAAAAAAAAACTGCAGAAGAAACAACTTGTCGTCCTGCATTTGAGTAACCAAAGCTCTCCACAGGTATGTTTAAAATTCTCAAGATTTCAAAAACAATTGTTAATTTATTTCACAAAGAAGCGAGGGAATACACCACATGGAGAAATCCTAATGTTCACCAGAAACTATTGACATTAAAAATATAATGTATATGGTTTAGAAAGTTTACTTAAAGTTCCACAGTATCAATCCAATTTTTAAATCAAAGATAATGGTAAGGCGTTACGCAGCGTATGTAAATATAGATTTTTCAATGTTGACACGTGTGTGTAGTGGCATCAAGGAACCAGTATTTTGTATAGTTACATTTCCAGTTCCTAGTGCATGTCAAAACATGGAATTAAATAAAGTAGTCTATTTTTGTCTGATTTGTTTTCTGGGCTCAATTTTTTTTCTGTTTGATTAAAAGTTTATGCTGTATTGAAACATATATAACATGTATATAGATTTTTAAAAATCTTGGATCTTTTTTGGGATGTCAATTTTGGATAGTGGGTAGATATCATGTTTACTGGAAGTGGTATGGCCTAGTAAATACAGCAATAGAAAGTAGGAAAAAAAGTTGTGACTTCAGGCTAGGGTTACATAGCTGTTTATTCTTCATGGATTTCTATGTAGCATTTTTCAAAGATCAGCTGTTTTGCATGTAAGCCTATGAAGCAGTCAATTTCAAGAGTGCAACCTTAAGTAGGTTAGGATTGACAATTCTCACAGGTAACATAATTCCTGTCATGTTATTTATTACTCCACAGTAATTAGGCACAGTTATCTGGGGTTGGCAACACCAAGTTAGCATTATGATAACTTTTCATTAGGTCAGCTAAAAATACTAACTGGAAACTATACCAACAATAATGATAAAAGGAAAGCATCTGTCAAAAGCTTCAAAAGCTATAAATTGAGCTGTTATGACAATTTGCAATAAATTGTTATAGAAAAATTATCCCCTTTACTTACCATTCGTGTACTTCTTATTTAAGCTACTTGTTTTATTTCATACTCCGTATAAAAGAAGTAAATCATAATGAATACCTTATCTACATTTAGTGACGAAAAATGACACAACAATTTTTTTTTTACAGAAAGAATCGAAAAACAAATTGAATATAAGTATGTACAAAATGACTGTACGTATACTCCCTCCATTATTTGGAGTACCCCTCGAAAGCTGCGAATGTGCGCGTGTACACTGCTTATCTTGATTAAGGGAAATTTGTCAGTAACGTGTTCACAACAATATTTACAAGGGCAAGAATCCCCACTACAACACAAATGGAATGCTAGGACATAGAGCAGTCAATTATTATAGTGGAGGAAGCTAAAGTACTGGAAAAAAATCACGGGGCTTATCGGCGGGAACAGACAAACCAGAGCGATATCAGAAGATTGATCTCCAGTTCATTGTAGGGGGAAACTTTGACTTGCAGAGGCCTCCAAAATACGCATTCTAGTTTAGTTCAAACATATTTATTTATAGTGGATTTGGAAACAAGTAATTGCAACTCATATTAATCCCTTTCTACTTTGCGGGTGCGAGTGTTGCCTTGTAGTGGCATTAGCCTGCTTTTTTTTCGAAATCTACAAGTGTGTCTTTTCGTGCAAGAGATATGACTCTCTCTTAACACGGGTCAACCATTTATCGTCCCCTTCCGACAGACTAACATCGTTTTCTCAAGACCATACTGGAAAATGGTGTCACCCTTGTGTTAATAGTCCGATGCACTTACAACTACACCACGGCTCTTTTTTCTAGTTTAGACTCCGTCTGAGTACCGGAAACTAATTAGATATTACCTAGCTACTTAATGGATCTAGATTCAGGGGCGGATGCATTCAATTTTAAAAGGGGGTTCAAACCTACGATTAATAGGAGGGTTCCAATCATATATCCCCATTCAAAAGCATTGATCGTCAAAAAGGGAGTTCAAACCCCTGCACCACCTACGATCCATATCGTTATTACATGGTATGTATTGCGATGTGAACGATGTAAACAATATTTAAAAGAGTTCTTAACGATGTTGACACGATATCGTGTTAGCATAGTTAATATCACGATGTCGACAGCATTGATTTTACATTGTGTACTAGACATTGATGAATTTTAGATTTTCATTTTGATGAATTAAACGTCCAGATAGAATTTATTTTTGAGTAAGTCAATACTTTCTATATATATACAAGTGTGTTTTAGATCAAATGCAGTTGCCTTTATATTTTAATATTAGTTCTGTGTATTCATACCCACGTAATTACATTATTTTTTTTATTACATTAAGAAATCGTCACCCTATAGACCATTGACCTTTAGATTTTAAATACAAATAACTTCAACTAAATATATGATTAAAAGTAAATGTCGCTGTAGCGGAATGAGATTAAGAATGCATTTACCTCTTTCATGAAAAACATCCACCCAAGTGTTGTAGTATCAAAGTTTCCAAGCCCATTGTAGTTTTTCAATGATTCATATAAAACGTCCAATATCGCATCTTGAATCTGTAATATATAATAGACACCTCTTAGGACGAAAATACATTTCTATTTGTATGTGAACCTTGGGTCTAAACTAAGAACTAGTACAATAATAACCATCACAAATAATCTGCAGAGATCTATGTTGGAATTGTTTGTATCAGACTTTTATGTTTTCATTAGGATCGACCCTGTGTTACTGATCTCCAGATCTAATACGACGTCTATTATACACATGAATCTCTGCAAAGTGACTCAGAACTTCTCACTTCTGGTAAAGGTTATGCGACTGTTATATGAATTAGAAGTTTAGCTAGCTATAAAACCAGGTTTAAGCCACCATTTTTGAATTAGGAAATGGCTGTACTAGCTATATAGTTAAGGAATATGCTAGTTGCTTCCCATAAGTTAGATGTGTTGGAGCTTTTGATTTAGTCATATTATAAAGGACTTTCCGTTTTGTACTTTCCTTGAAGTTCTTTTTTTTTTTTTTTTTTTTATTTTACTTGGTTCCATCTACATAAATCTACATATATCATATAACAAAATTCAGTTTTGTTTGTGCGTTTGTTTGTGTTTTGAAAAGCCGAACATAAACTTTTAAATATGAGTCAACGAGTTGCAACAACGCTATTGTCACATGAACAAAACTATATATCGAAAATATGAATACGTCTAAAACACACAGTGTAGATTGGCTAGTTATAAAATCAGGTATAATTCAGGAACTGATTTATGTCAAAATGAAAGAGAAAATGTCAAGTTTGATAAAATCATGAGCAATATGAATAATCGAATGTCAATTCCGGTTATTCGTAGTTGCACGATGAATAAGTGTTTTATACATGTTCGAAAATGACAATATGCAAGTTTATATAATCTTCAGATTTCAGCTGGAGAAAACATTAAAAGTCATCTTTTGGGTTCCGTGATGAAAGTATTTGGATATTACTAGAAAGTAAGCTTGACATATAATGTACGGTTATGAAGTGACCTCTGAATGTTGTATATAACTTGTAATATCATAAGCAACACGACGGGAGCAGAATCTGCTTACTCTTCCGGAGCACCTGAGATCACCCATAGTTTTTGGTGGGGTCTGTGTTGTTTATTATTTAGTTTTCTATGTTGTGCCATGTGCCATGTGTACTATTGTTTGTCTGTTTGTCCTTTTCATTTTTAGCCATGGCGTTGTCAGTTTATTTTCGATATAAGAGTTTGACTGTCCTTCTGGTATCTTTTGTCCCTCTTTTATGTTTGCTGTTCCAGTCTGAATACAAAAAAATTACAGTCAAATGTTACTAACCGTGTTTGGAGCAGTATACAGTAAAATTACCACAACAATTTCTGCAATGAACATAACTGTTATGATCATGGCGTACTGTTAAAAATAAAACATGTAAATAATAAGAAATAAATTTCTACTGTTTCTAAATACGCAAAATGATTAATTGAGAACGGTAAAATATCCGTTTTAGGTAGACTAGTCTAATTTAAAAACAATAGAATGATTCTATACTTTTATATAAAATGTAGTTTATGTTATTTTATAAATATGATAAAAGTTTGGGTCGGGGAACTTTTGGTCTAACTACAGATGTGCAGCATTGTGTGTACAGCATACCCAGGGATCGAATTTAAGCTTTTTTGTGAACTGGCAAGCCGGACCAGTGGACTGAAAACTCTACTGGTCCGGCTCCAAATCTACTGATCCTGCAAAAATTACATTCATTTGACAAACACTGATATAAATGATAGATTTAAATTCCGATCTACTATATAATTCAACCATTCGTGATCTTTTTCCCATGATTTTTGGTATTTGCGTTTCCTTTTTTCAATTCAGATACTTTATTTCGATCTTCCTTTTGATTTTCACTTATATTAATTTTTTTGTCGGGCGGTTTAACTCCGTCCAAAAATTGCTGCATACCGTATGAATTTTTCCATTTTATTGAAGGCCGTATGGTTGCCTATAATTGCTTACATTCTTTGAAGGATAGTTGTCAAATTGGCAATCATACCACATCTTCCTATTTTTATATTCGCTTTACAGTTGATATCTAATTACCTCATACATTTGTTAGTAGGATACAAACAAATTCTGGTACTCTAATCCGGCCTTGTAAAACATTAATAGAATATAATTTTAAAAAACTTGTTAGAAAAGCTTTGTTCCTATGCAGACCTATCTGTATCTGCAGTATGCTTTATTTTAAGTTCATTGTGATATGAAGGCAATAACGTGACTAATCTTTGAAGTATACATTTAACCCCATTTGTGAAACGACGATATTAGGTTTTTCAAAATATTTCAGAGTAGGAACAGAATTTACAAAAAACATCACTTGAAATAATTATGATTATCATTGATTGATAACTTGTACAATAAATAAAGTTATATACCGCAACAACAACAAAAAAACAAATAGGAACTATGAATAAAAAAGTTATAAATGTTATCTGTAAGTAGAAAAAGCAAAAAAATAGAGGAGCTTAAACCAGTGTTCTTACTTCCATCAAAGAAGTTATTGTATCACTTTATATCTCCGCCTCCTTGCCAGGTCTAGTAAACAATGAAATGAATGACCATAAAATGTTCTTATAGAGTTTAACAAAATACATACATAACGATAAATAAAAAAATAGATAAAATCGGGAAGTTGGGTAGGCTTAATCGAACACTAGCCATACTTATAAACCTAAACATGAATCCAAACTGGTTACAGAAACAAATGAATGCACGAGGAAAGGCTGAGCTGCTACATAGAATTACATGGTCTATAAACAAAGAGGCAATATTGTTTTAAAAGCATGCAGAATAGCTTACATCTTAGTTTTTGCATTTATCCCCTTATATCTCAGTAGCATGGGTTCGAATCCCGGTGAGGGAAGAACAAAAAATTTGCGAAAGCAAATTTACAGATCTAACATTGTTGGGTTGATGCTTAGACGAGTTGTATACATATTTTTTGGTCTTTTTTGTTTGCGCTGTATTTAGACCCTTCTACAACGAAATTTGTTGTACATGCGCACGTATAATAATTGTGGTTTTTATCAAACGCAATCATAGGTTTGAACGTAGTTTTCAATTTAGACTCGTTTATATATATATAACTCGTCATATATAGACTAATTTATATATACAACTCGTTTATATATACAACTCGTCTAAACATCAACCCAACATTGTAAGATCTTCAAATCTTCAAATGACACCAAATCGCCTTCACTGTATCCGTGCGCTAGACCACACGACCACCTTGGCTTCACAATAATAAAGCTTTCGATGGCCGGGTGTTACCTTTCCTCGTCAGTTTTAATCTAGCGTCGTAATACAGTACATGATACAAAAGGCATGGAGATGTTGTTGTTAAACATCAGCTCAATTATCTATCGTAAAGGATCCTACAAATTAATGCAAGATACAGTCACAGAAAATAATTATATTTATAAGTACGTATGAGTCAGTGACAACTCTACAACATATTTATCCATCGGATCACCAGCAATGATGGTGATACATGGCTGTGTTCATTATGTATATACAACTCGTCTAAACATCAACCCATCAATGTTAGATCTTTAAATTTGCTTTCGCAAATTGTTTGTTCTTCCCTCGCCGGGATTCGAACCCATGCTACTGAGATATCGTGACACCAAATCGCCTGCACTGTATCCGGTGCGCTAGACATATATATATATATATACATCTTCATGGTTTATATATCATGTACTGTAGTACGACGCTAGATTAAAAATGACTTGGAAAGGAAACCCCCGGCCACCGAAAGCTTCATTTTATGAAGCCCAGGTGGTCGTGTGGTCTAGCGGGACCGCTACAGTGCAGGCGATTTGGTGTGACGATATTTCAGTAGCATGCGTTCGAATCCCGGCGAGGGAAAAACAAAAAAATTGCTAAAGCAAATTTACAGATCTAACATTGTTGGGTTGATGTTTAGACGAGTTGTATATATACATATATAAAATGACTGAATAAATAGTCAACGATAAATCTTGCGGGGCGATGGATCATATAATTATGATTTAGTATACTGCAAAATATAATATATAACAAGTCTAAAAGGGTACAACATCACCAAAAACACATATATATATATATATATATTTCTAACGACAAAGCATTTTCATATGATTAATTTATGTTCTAAAGAAAAATATTTTTATCAGTATTCATTGAAGCAAGGACGAAAACTATTGCCTCGTTCACACGTACATTTAATTCGAATTGAATTCGAATCGACTTCGCTAATCGCGTTCACACACTTTTCTTTTTTAATTCGAATTGATTCGAATTGGCTAATTCGAATTAACTAATTCGCAATAGAAATACGTTTTTGTTAATACGAATTAAAAGTTAACGCCGTAAGGACAGTAAAGCAGTTTGACGTGTTATTGTAATTCGAATTAAAATTGACGTAAGGACGTAAAACATTTCCTATGCGAATTAAACTAGATCGAAAAAAAAAAGCCGTGGTGTAGTGGTTAGTGCATTGGACTACTAACACAAAGGTTCCTGGTTCGATTCCCGTTCAGGATGAAAACTTCAGACATTGAATTTTCGGCACTCCCTTGACACCATTTGCGAGTATGGTCTTGAGGAAACGATGATAGTCCGTCGGAAGGGGACGATAATAAAATTAACGGTACCAATTTTCTTGCACCAGATGCGCATTTCGACAATACATGTCTCTTCAGTGATGCTCGTGGCCAAAATATTTGAAATCCAAAGCTTATATAAAAGATGAAGAGCTATAATTCAAAAGGTCCAAAAAGTGTAGCCAAATCCGTGAAAGGAATCAGAGCTTTGCACGAGGGAGATACATTCCTTAATTTATATTAATTTCTAATATTTTGAAACAGTAAATTTTAATAACACAAACAATCCGTATTTTCATGCCAGTACCGAAGTACTGGTTACTGGGCTGGTGATACCCTCGGGGACTAATAGTCCACCAGCAGAGGCATCGACCCAGTGGTAGTAATAAAATTAACGGTACCAATTTTCTTGCACCAGATGCGCATTTCGACAATACATGTCTCTTCAGTGATGCTCGTGGCCAAAATATTTGAAATCCAAAGCTTATATAAAAGATGATAAATGGCTTATATAAAAGATGATAAATGGCTGACCGGTGTTAAGAGAGAGCCATATCACTTGCACGTTAAAGACACACTTATAGATATCGAAAAAGAGTAGGCTAATGTCACTACAAGGCAGCATTCGCACCAGCAAAGTGGAAAGGGATTAATGTAAGTTGCAAAAACTTGTTTCCAAATCCAATATAAATAAATATGTTTAAACTAAACTTAACTAAACTATTTCAAATTGGTTAATGCGAATCAAATTCGATGGCACTTGTTAATATCCGCGTATTTATCATGTTTATAGATCGGTTAGAACCCCTAAGCGAAAGTAACGTGTGCAAATCTAGGCGATAGTAATACATCGGAATGTCCTCACGGTCATCTGGATGTAAAAACGACCAAAAGACAGCCCATGAAGCAAAAATAGTGGCTTTGAAAAAAAGAACAGAAAAATGATATGTGCAAGATATAAGAGAAAGCTTTAATACTTTCATAAGTAGGATGGTTATCTCCTTTACAAGATACGGGTATCTGATTCACACTGTGTCATTTCTATGTTATATCTGACAGAACCAAGCAGATAATAGACAGAGAACCAGTCTATTTTGGTAAATAGAATACTCACAATAGTCATTGATGTTTTATTATTGCACAAGGCTCCACAACAACCACAAAATGACAAGAAAAACAAAACGCAACCAGAAATAATGAATATTAAGGCCATCCCATCTAAATGCTCAGCAACGGACAAATCGTTGATTCCGTTGTTTGAAGTTCCAATATTTGCAGTCGTAGAATTTAAATATTCTTTAACTTGATCTTCAAGTCCATTTATAAAACCAATATCCGATGCTAGTTTGGCAACTACACCTGCAGCTACCAAGGAAAGGCTACAGAACTGAAAAATAAAAGGTTTTTACACAAATGACGGGATTTATTGAGGAAATATGATCATACAAAAAGAAAATTAGTTATATAGCTTTTTGGGAACTTTAGAGGTCGGCTCTGTATATTGTTGATGTCTGTACGTTGACCTCTAAATGTGATCTTGCTTCAGTGTGGTTTGGTTGCTGTTTCTGTATGTTGAATACAAGTTCTTTCCAAAAATTGACTAATATATTGGTAGGTTCAGGAGTGTCAAACTAAAATCTTACTTGTATGATGCCATTATGTGTTTACATGCCAATGTGTAAGGCCAGAAGATCCGGATAAATTACTCTACCGAAACCGAACTCAAATTTGATTTGTTACTTTCATGATATATGACTATTAACAAAAAAATCTTCTTCCTATAATGTAACATTTTCTTAATTGCACATTTGCAGTACCAATTTACTTTTTTTTTTACTTTTAACTTAGTATCCCTTTGGTTAGTATATCTTGTAACTAAGGGAAAAACTATTTGGTGACTCTTAACCTATTTTTTTTTATGTTCTATTAAAATACATGAAAAATTAAATCTTTAAAATATTTTATCGACTGATCAAGGTTCTTTTAGAAAATGACATAACTGATATATAAGATTGCAAAACCGGAACGAACGTCACGTCTAAAGAATTGATTCTTTTTTCCAAGTAGGTTTAACTTATATTATCAAGTAGATCGCCTTTATCTAAAGCCACAACTTGTGAAATGTCATGCGCCTTTTGGCGTTGTTAACTAATCAAAACATTCTCGTGCACATTTGGAAAATATTACACAGTTTCTTTAATGATTGCTCTTTTCCACATTTCTTGGTCGGTGTGACAAAAATATTTTTATCCTGTAATTAGCTAACTATTGTACAAATAACAGGTATATATACAAATAGAATTTTGCTTTAAGTACAGTCTCCTTTTACCCCACTTCCGCGTTCAGCAAGCGGTAATATGAATATTTCGGTTTCCTAACCAGTTCATTTTGGTGTCTTCTTCTCGGTCCGCGTTTCAACGATGTCGATTACTTTGAGAAATAAGAGACAATGATTTTGATTTTAAAAACTAAAGCTTCAAGTGTTCGAAGTAAGTTCAGGATAAAGACAATATATGTACATTGTCGGAAAATATAAAATGTTTTTGTACTCGCTACGAAACAAGAGAAAAGCTCGGCGGAGCCTCGCTTTTTGTCCTGTTTCTAAAGCTCATACAAATATTTTTTTATTTTCCCGACAACATACATATATTGTATATTTCCTCACTAGTGAAAAATCTTGGCATATGATTGGTGGAAGTTTAATTGTGACTTTAAATGTTCATGGATTATTCTTGATATTCCTATTGTTACGTCATGAAAAAGGCGACCATATCTGATGACATCACACAAAAAGTACACAATTTCTTCAAAAGGAAGGATACAAATCATTAGAAAAACAGATTCCATCGCTATAACTCGTGAATTACGATATTTCTCAACTCTGAACAGTTAAATTTTGATTATTTAAAAAGCTCAACAAGCCTCGCGATTTAAATATTAATACGTAACTGTCTCGAGTGAAGAAATATCTTCTTACTTGTTACAGTTGTGGAATCTATATTTCTCTATAGACCAAAACACGGATTACAAATATGTTCATACAATTGCGCCTATTCAGAAACTAATGAAAACTCATTCTGAGTAATATTAGCAAAAACGGACACCAATACGTTGTGATTGGTTCAAAATGTTCTAAACAATGGAAATTCAACCAATGACGTAACGTTATTTTCATTTTGGTGTACGAACAATGAAATTACCCATAGTCTTTAGATTCTGAAAAGGCGATAATAACTTTCTAAACTAGAACGAAACATAAAATTATTGTAAATATTATATATATTATGATCAAAACCAAACAGAACAAAAAATTGAAGTATTACAGAAAATAAAAAGGAACACTTTTAATATTACGGACCGACGGCCAACCGAACAGATTCACCGGCTTTCGAACAGGTGGTTTATGATTCATGAATATGATTCTTTAATGCGAAGACGATACAAAAATCTGTTTTGTAGTCTCTGCTATTTACGACAGTAAAACTACCGATAATTAAGAGTCCGCAATACAATGAAGTTATCAGATACTCAAAATTACGGATTCTAATGAAACATACATGCAATACAAATATTTAAAAGAGAAAATATTTAAAATTAATAATTGCAATGAAGAAGTGTAAACAAAAATCAAACTTACCATGAAAATTGAATTGATAAAAGTCACACAAGTACGTCCCAGGCATATTAATCTCATCCTGATGTGAATAATTGCTGAAGAAAACAAAATCAAAATTTCCAAAAGAAAAGAATTATACGGGATTTGTTTTAATTTATTATTTCTAAAAGTTTGGAATTGTCATTTTTAAATAATTATGCCTTAAAAATTTGACAATTTATAATTATTACATTTATGAATTAAGCAACCATGATAATATTCATTAAAAGATAAAAGTTCTACAAATGTTAACTGTAACAACCATAATTAGCCGATTGTCACCATATCAGTGTTTTTCATTCATCGTAGATAGATTTCTTTTGAGATTTTTATTTTTAAAATGTTTTATTCATAATCGTTTTTATTCTTTAGCAACACTGTAGGTCTTCCTATCTTTGCATTCGATGTCATTTCTAGTTTCTCTGAATGTATACATCTCTCAACAAGCCCATAGGCCAGCACTTTTGTGTAGATATGACATATTGAAATGCTTTTTTTTTCTGCCGATGCACTGAATATGGTTTTCTGAATAATTCGAATAGCTCAGATTTTTCTGTTCACATAGAGATTGTCGTAGCCGTTTTTTGGAACATCTTTCGGAATTTTCGGCTTTTGATCTTCATCTGCGTATTTGATTTGGCCTTCGGACTATTTTGTTTCTAGCGCCACTAGTGAGTCGTAGTGAGACAAAACACTCGTCTAGATTATCTAATTACAAGGCTGATACTTTTATGTGTTTTCACAGTACACATCTGTTTAGTTGTTTTTATTTACTTGTATTTCATATTAAAAACTCAACTAACTTTGCATCCTTTGCTTAAAATTATAAATAGTATTTTTGTTGTTATATTATTTCGCATCTTAGCACTTTAACATTGTTTCATATTCATAATAAATATTTACAGGTTTTAAAACTTTCCTTCAAACAGTTTACGCAAATTTTACCTTTCTTCTTCTTCACTTCTTGTCATTAATGAAGTTTTCCTAATGACTTCAATCTTTTAAATTTTGCAATTAAAGCACAAACTTAGCCTGAACGCTTCGATAGTTTCATTTTCAGAAAACCAAACACTGTAATTCAAATAGTTGATACAAGGGAATGGTCATTTAATAGGGTCGGTATTGCTAAATATAGATCACGGAATATCTGTGCATTGGAAAAACCTGGCCGTGTGGGTTAAAATCAATAAATTCCAAAGTAAATGTCATAAAATATCCACCAAATAATGTTAATAACTGCTCAACAAACTCACTGTCAAATAACGAAACATGCCAAACATAATGGAAAAGCAGGGTACATAATGGTATATGTTAGACGCTATGTTATAGGTTTGATGAGCAAAATAATTTGTATTGAATGCATTATCTAAATGAAAAAAATTAACCGTAAGCGAGAAAAATAAGTAACACACAATATATTCGTTGCCTTAGGAATATAGCAATAATTCACTACAACTAAATACAGCGAAACGATTACTGGTTTCAAAGATACAATGCGTTCGTTAACATAGACTATTGTTTTTTTTTTTAATTCATTTACTAGTATTTATGATGCAGCTTATGTGACTTTAGCTTTCCGGTATATAAAGAGTCTTTCTGCATAGTTCATCCTGTGTGATTTTTCCATGGAGTCAGTGGTAAGCTCCCAATAATTAAAAAAAAAAAACTCATCAGTGTACATGTTTTGTTTAGAGGCTAGCTGAAGCACACAATCGGGTTCAGGATTTTATTGCTGTATTGAACACCCATGGGTGGCCTTCGGCTGTTGTCCGCTATTTAGTCGGGATGTTGTCTCTGTTAGACATTCCCGTATTTCCAGCATTCTCAATTTACGTATTTGAAATGGTTGGCAGGAATTACAAAACACATTTGACAATACAATAGACCAAAAATTACTCTCACCATAGTTCTTCCATCACTGTTCCTTTATTTCATCTATACCTGTACATGTTATTCAACCAATTTCGATCGAGTAATAATATGATAGCCGAATGCAAATGTTCTATAACAAAAAAAAAAAACGAACGATATAATATAAGATGCATTGCTTATTACAAACAACGCAAAGAGGTTACGTATTGTGACATTTTTTGCCCATTCGTCCGACAGTTCAACAAATGGAAATTTTTAACGACCTTGACTGGTTATACAGCCCTTTAACGGTCGGCTAGATAATAAAGACATATGTATATGTCCGTTTCGCAAAGAAATTATTATTTAATAATTTTCTAGTTGATTTGCCCAATTGAAGTTAAGATTTTGTCATCGCAAATCCTCTGAAGGTACACACCATAATGTTTGGAAACTTTGAAGCATATGGACAGGAATTTGTGATTCGTCTTTTTTCAACGAATCATACCCCTTTGAACTTAGAATTTAGATAGAAAGAAACTACTGCAAGACTTTGTCGTCGCAACTCGTTTGAAACCACACAACTGAATTTCGTGAAACTTTGTAGTAAATGGGAAAATTATATGTAGATGGCATATACAGAAGATTTTTTTTTTCGAGTTGGGCTTTTAAGCCCCAGTCACACTAGACAACGATCGCACTACGCTGACCGCGCGATCTGAAACAAATTCAGATCGTGGTAAGGTCGCGGTAAAAGCGGCATAAAAATGTAAATTTTCGTTGCTTTCACGATGCTACTACGTCCTTATTACGCTTTGACAACGACCCCGCTACGATAATACCACGTTATCACCGAGCTTATTCTGCGATCTCACTATGCTTATCAAGATATTTCTACGGTCATCACGTTCTCACTACGACCATACCACGAGTTATCCAATTGCAACACGATCCTACCAACTTCTACTGCGATTATAGCACGTTCTTACCACGATTATACTACGTTCATACCGCGATCTTACTACGTTCTCAGCAATAACGTCAACATCGTTCGATATTAATACGAATCAATTGCTTCTATTTCTGATTAATACGTAGATTTCTCGGAAACAACATGGAATGCTACCAAAATATACAAGAACATTTAGGAGTGGTGGAAGGGGTAAATGAAGAGGCAGAGGATATTTGATAGTAACGAATCCTAATCCAGCAGCGATGTCGGACCGACCGATCCAATTTGAATCCCAACCTAATGCTGTACTATTAAGCTCAAAAGACGATGTGTGAATGAACGATAGCAGGGTTGACACAGCTGTGTCAAGCATGGTCGAGCCGTTGGAGAAAAAGGACAAGAGGTCCAAATTACATACATTGTACAGACAAAAAATATCTGGAGAGCTTTTATACCGTATAGCGCGTTATTTTCGCGGGTCTAAAATTTCGCGATTTTCATTGATTAAGATATACGAAATATATTGGCGGTTATTATTTTGACGGATTAAAAATGTTATCAATACCTCAGCATGTGCTCTTTTAAATTGGCGGAACTTATTTTTGGCGATTTTGTTCTATCCGCGAATATAAGCGAAAGTTAACACCTCGCAAAAATAAAGCGCTATACGGCATATTTTATGTGACAATGAGAAAGAGCATGATGGTCGTAGTACCAACGTAGTCAGGTCGTAAGAAGAGCGTGATCAGGACGGCATGAGCGTGCTAGAATCATACTATAATCTCAAACAGCATGATGGAAACGTGGCATAGTCTTAGTGGAAGCGTAATTGGGTCGTAGTGAGAACGTGATGGTCGTAGTGAGGTCGTAATAATATCGCTGTGAGATAATAATAATAATAATATTAATAATAATATCTTTATTTAGAGAGAGTTACTCATTTGGATTACACCAATTTTCAATAAGGCTTTCTTAATACAATAATAATTACATTAAAAATAATCAATGCATCAATAATAGTGATGAATAAAGATAATATACAAATTGAAATACAAGAAACAATTATGATATAGCATTACAGTACAAATATGATGGTAATGTTAAAAGGACATAGATTTAAATTTATGTTTAAATTCTGATACTGTATTTGATTTTTTGATTGAATTAGGAAGAGCATTCCACACGTTTGGTCCAGTGTACGAGAAACTAGACTTATACATCTCTGTATTTGGTTTTGGAATTATAAAAATTATCTGCAGATGAAAATCTCGTATTATATTTTTGGTTTGCAGAAGCTGATAAAATAAGACTGGACATACATTCTGGAGCTAAACTATGTTTTGCCTTATACATTAGTATTGACTTGTGATAAAGTACCTTTGTGTGATTGGCACAATGTCACATTCGTGAAATAACTCTCTTGAAGGTTTGGTGTAATCATGTTCGTCTAAAATCATTCTTACTGCCCTTTTTTGCAGTTTTTGTAAACTATCTAATAGAAATATAATACCGCAGTCCCACTAGGCCACGATCGCACTACGATCTGTGAGAAAAAGCAAATTTTGACGATCGAAGTGCGATCAAACTTTGAACGTGTTCAAAACATTCGTTGTGCGGTCGTGGTGAAGTCAGGTAGTAGCAGAAGCGTAGTGAGAGCGCACTAAGGTCGAAGTTAGATCACAAAGATCACTGTACCATCGTAGCTAGAGCGTAGCGAAAGCGTAGCGAAAGCGTGATTCTATTCAAAGAGTCTGCACTACGATCTCACATCGACGTTATTACGACCTCACTACGACCATCACGTTATCACCGCGACTCAAATACGCTTCTACTACGACTTTACCACGTTTACACCATTATTTTCATTGTCATTTTCACATAAAATATATTATATATCTCCAGGTTTTGTTTGTCTGTATGTACTTCTTGTCCATTTTCTCTAACTTATCAACCATGCTTCCCGTTTATATAGATAAGACCGTTGGTTTTCCGGTTTGAATGGTTTTACACTAGTTATTTTTTTTATCACTTGCTGTTCGGTGTGTGCCCAGGCTCCGTGTTGAAGGCCATACCTTGACCTATAATGTTTTACTTTTATAAATTGATACTTGGATGGAGAGTTGTCTTATTGGCACTCATACCACAACTCTTATATCTATTGACACATCAGTGTCATCTCTGCTACCGTTCACTAAAATATCGTCATTTAAGCTTTATGGACCAGCAAAAGGTTGTAATTTGGGTTGGATTGGTCGGTCCAAAATCTCTGCTTGATCAGTATTCGTTACTATCAGAGCTCCCTCTGCCTCTACATAAACCCCTACCACCACGCCCACCCGTTCTTGAAAATTTTGGTGGCATGACTGTATTGTTTCCGAGAAATCTATGTATTAATCAGAAAAAGAAAGGAATAGAATTGTATTGATATGGAACACGATGTGTGACGTTATAACTGATAAGGAAGTAAGATCGCGGTATGAACGTAGTATAATCATGGTAAGAACGTGCTATAATCGCGGTAAAAGCGTGGTGAGATCGTGTTGCAATCGGATAACTCGTGTTATGGTAGTAGTGAGAACGTGATGAGCGTAGAAAGATCTTGATAAGCGTAGAGAGGTCGCAGAATAAGCGTGGTGAAAACGTGGTATAATCGTAGTGGAACGTTGTAGAAGTGAATGAGGACGCAGTAGCATTGTCAAAGCAACGAAAATTTACATTTTCATGCCGCTCATACCGCGACCTCACCACGATCTGAATTTATTTAAGATCGCGGTGAATGTAGTGCGATCTTGGTCTAGTGTAATTGGGGCTTAATTGGGTACTTATGTTTAAATCTATGAATTTGATGAGATTTTGTTTATCCAGTGACAATGTGAACCTTTACAACATTGTGCAAGAAATTAACTTGTTTTGTTAATTTGATAAATTCAACCTCATGCAAATTAAATATTTTGATATTTCTGACGTAAAAGTCGACATTTATTAAGGCCGTAGCTAGGCATCTTATTTTAGTGAGGCAAAATAATTAAGCCAAGCGAGTTGAGACGAAATTTTTTTTTGAGGGGTATGAAATGAATGGTGCAAAATCCTGCATTCTAGGCATTTTTAGACAGTTTGATAATGTTTTGAATATGCCGGACACTTTTTATATAAATTTTTCATTTTTTAAGACTTTTACTAACACCAAATTTTTAACAATTTTATTTTAATTTATATGTAAGAGAATCATCCAAATATCACTGATTTGAGTCTGCTGCCAGAACATAGAACAAACATCGATTCAGCAGAGTTTTCCAAATTTTTCTATGGCCGGTTCAGTCAAATCGTTTCAGAATCATAATTTGGTCTGCTGATATCCTTATCGCATGGCAAGACCGCACAATCTCGCGCCACTCATGCATGCTCTTTTCCAAGTTTTCAGTTGTTTCAGGCCAGTCTGTGTTTCTAAAGGTAGCACATCATCATCAACACAATGATCAATGTCTTCTTCCAATTCCTTCTCTATCAGCAATTCGGTAGCAGTATCGGTAGTAGCAGTTTTGTTTGCAAAAGGGAATTAAGCTTTCCTGTAAGCACCATCATACAGTCGCAGTTACAAAATATTAAACTCGCTTTTATGCTGACAAAGAGTAGACAAACTAGGGATAGAATGAGATAAGATACATGTATATGATTCTATCTATAGAGTAAGGATATATGGGTACAGGGGAATTGGAATGGAGTTTTTGACGTTTGTACATGTAGTTCCGTAATTTCAAATTATTTCTGGAAATAGTTGGTGGTATTTTAGTTCCAGAATCTATAAAATTAGGGGTTAGGGTTTTGGAGTGTCCGATTCCTAAACCCCGAATATAAATAACGAAATTATGTAGTCCCAAATAAGTAAAGACAAAATCCTGTGTTAAAGGTTCAACCATTCCTCAATAATATCAAATTGGAATATGGGATATGCTTTCAATTTTTAAGGTTAAAGAAACATGGATAAAAACTAATCCATGCATTCATGTTTCATATTATTTATATTTCATTTATCTGTAAAGAGAAAGTTTGAAGTTCGTGAAATGAATACGCAGACAGGACTGCTCCCTTGCGATGCCCAGTACTTGATTTGTCAAAAGTTGGTGAAACGGAGAAATGAATACGTAGACAGGACTGCCCCCTTCCGAAGACCAGTACTTTATTTGTCAGTCTACTTATCGTTTTTTTTTATTGTTCTAATGAAGTTATATGCAATACTCAGACTCTGTTAAAAAAATAGTTTACTAGAATTATTCCTTCTTTACCTTCAGTGTCGCTTTTCCTTTTTCTGCAAGAGCCTGTTTTTAACTAAAGATCCAAGATAATTATCGTTACTAGGTTAATGTAATCGAGAAACATCGCCCGTTGAGATGCTGAGTTATATCCAGGAAGAATAGTGTAAAAGGAATGATGACAAGTTATAGAAATTAAGGTTGAGACAGAACAACAAATCGGACTATTATATTTATATATATGTATAAAAAAAATAATCAGTGTCGAAATTTTAGTGAGGCAATTGCCTCACCTGCCTCAAGGGTAGCTACGGCCTTCAATATATTACCGATTGATATAAATTAACGATAAGGATTCAAACAAAAAGCCAACAGCAAGCTTTTTATGTATTTAATATGAATATCACAACTGATATTTTTTAAAATATTTAATCCGATTTTGTGTGATATACGTGATTACACCATGTTAAATACACAAAGGCGGATCTTATTATAAAGGGAATCACTGGAGCATGACTGGAGCCCCCCCCCCCCTTCTAGGTCAGTCAGCGCCCCCCTTTATGAACAATTCTTGATCCGCCACTTATACAGATTTCGACCTCATTTTCAGAAATACTATTAAAAACCATGATGAAAGTATGTAACCTATTTTTTGAATTAGTACAAGCGTTCTTGTCTTCCATACGTTGTGTACAATTTTTAAAATACTTCATATAAATACCTGCCAAGTCATTCATATAACATAACATGTTTAATGAATGAAGCTAATATTTGTATGAGCCCATTATATTAAAGTCTTAAGCATTGTTGTTAAATGCAATATCAGTATTTAGTTCAAATATAATCTTAAATCAATCCTTATTTAATGAATGGCTATTATTTATTTTGATTTTATTGAACCATAAAACTAATTTTTGACTCTTCACATTGAAAAATCCGCGAAGCAGATTATGTAAAATGTGAAAAGTCAAAAATTAGTTTTATGGTTCAATAAAATCAAAATAAATTATTGCCATTCATTATAAATAAATTTCTATCAAAAATAAGGCTCAAAGAACTTTTTATATTATTTATATTAACAATAACAACGTACACACATGTTGGCGTATGAAGACTAAACGTCAGAGTGGGCGTGTCGCCATCAAAATTGACAACATTGAAAATAAAACTAATAATTTTAACCAATCAGAAGACAGTAAAAACACTAAATTTATTTATTCTATCTTATTCATTCAAATGTCACGTCATTTTTCATTTTTTTATGATCTGTTTTACAAATTCAAATGTAACGTAATATGTTTTTCATTTTTTATAATTTTAAATATGACGTCACTTGGCGTTGAGGTTTAAACTTATTCGGATGTGCTGCATTTCGTCGGGTTATGTAGTGTATTTCGGTCGTTTTCTGTAATTAGTTAATACTTCAGTTTTATCATATATATCTTTTGTATAGTCATTTTATAAAATTTACTGTTTGCAAAAGTATAAATTATCCTAAATAATAGGGATGTTCTGGTACCTAACAGAAAATCCTGGCCGTTTTTGGCACAACAGTTTTTTGAACTTTTGGTCCTCGATGCTGTTCAACTTTGTACTCGTTTCGGCTTTCAAAATTTTGTATCTGGGCGTCATAAGTAAGTTTTGTGTGGAAAAAATGCACTTCTGGCGTATTGTAATTTTAAACTTGTTGCCTTTTGTTAGCTATTATTCGTGTTTTTCTTTGTCAATTATGTTATCCTATTAATTTATATTGTAGTCCTGTAATGTTGTGTTGTCATTTTAATGTTATATTTCACATGGCCATAAAAGAGGGAGGTTTGGCATGTAGGCTGTTTCCCGGCCGTTATTGAAATTCTTGTTAATATTTGTATATTCCGAAGGCATACTGAATGTTTTACGGAGGGGACCAACCTATTTGGCATGCCACAAAACCAGGTTCAACCCACCATTTTTTCCTTTAAAAATGTCATGTACCAAGTCAGGAATATGGCCATTGTTATATTATAATAGTTCGTTTCTGTGTGTGTTACATTTTAACGTTGTGTTTCCGTTGTGTCGTTTGTTTTCTCTTATTTTTGAGTGTGAATTCACATTACTATAAGACGTGTCACGGTACTTATCTATCCAAAATTAAAGTATTTGGTTTTGATGTTATATTTGTTATTCTCATAGGATTTTGTCTAATGCTTAGTCCGTTTCTGTGTGTGTTACATTTTAATGTTGTGTCGTTGTTCTCCTCTTATATTTAATGCGTTTCCCTCAGTTTGTTACCCCGATTTTGTTTTTTGTCCATGGATTTATGAGTTTTGTACAGCGGTATACTACTGTTGTCTTTATTTATAGGTCATCTATAATCAGTTCAGCACGAATTTATTAATTAAGTGTGTTATTTGCATAGAATGTTAAACATGTAAACAGATTTTAAAATGTCAGCCTGCTTACAAAATTATCGCATGCTTAGTGAATCCATATAAATGTGGAATAATAATATGTAAGGAAGTAATATTTTCCCGAAATTCTTTGCGCTTTTGTATATATTCTCTTGTAGCTCTGCACGAATACTAAATAACACATATATTCATTTAGTTATAAATATCAGCAGTCTGCATATACAGTTAAATTTTGCAACACATGATAACATTCTCTAAAATTCTTTTGAAATATACTTGAAATGGATACTATCAACAAGCCTTATTTGGATGTCGTGATTTGAATTTTATTTCCCACACATGATTTTTTGTCTTATTACAAGAATTATCAGATCCTGAAAATTTGAGTAGCACATTCATTATCTTATGTAGAAAATGGTATTAAACCTCGTCTTTTAGCTAGCTAAACCTCTGACCATCGGTTAATTTGATTTAAACATCATATGAAAAATGAAATACTAAAAACGTTATTCATTACTTTTCAAACGTTTTGCTTTCAATCAATCCAGACGTACTGATGTAATAATAGATCAAGAGTAACAGTATGTTAGCGTACAGCTTCCAGAATCTGTAGTTTTCTGTTCATCAGAGTGTTGAAAATAAGAACAATGAGTTTCGACTTTCATTTTTTTCATATCACATGCAGGAAACGTCATAACTATAGTCTTCTATACTACATGTATAAATAATTCATAAAAAATCTCATTTCATATTTACATTTATCCGGCTCAGCCTGTCGGGTTAATACAAAGCAGGGTCAAAATTAATATGTTCTAGTTCTGAATATGCATTAAACTTGCCACTGGACGTAAATTATGTTTGAAGTGCTATTTGAAATCGTTATTTACTTCACATGTGGCGACCGAAATAATCAAAGTGTCATCCATCTTTCTCAAATGTTCCTTTGACATCTTACGCCTCTTACTTTTTTGTAGTTTTTTTGGGGGGGGAGGGGGAGCATGGAAATGAGTGATTCGTATCTAGTCATCATGTCTATTGAAATATTAAACGTTAATAAAATAATGCTAGTTGAAAATCATCCAAAACTTTACATCGGTTGCTGGCTGTCGAACTCAAAGAAAATCTAGCACCATATTATATTGTACATGTTGCTCAATCTTTCTTTAATGCTAAAAGCTTGTTCAGGCTAACATAATTTTGGCACAAAAATAAATCATATTTTGTTGTATTTCTTCAATCTGTCGTTAACGCACTGTAGGACCAGGAAGTTGAAAATAAGGCCGCTATATACGTCAAATAATCTGGGAATATCAAACACTATGCCTAGTTTTATATTTTGGTACTATTGATTAACTACAACAACAACAATAAAATGCTTCGCTGAGAGCAGCCTGATACGGTCGCAGGTGTTGAACCATGAACAGTTGGGGCACGTTTGGAAACAATATTTAAGCTTGATACTGTCTAAGTTTTGATTGTGATCATCAAACTTGTGACATAATATAGGTTTCTGACACAAAATATATGTGGTCGAAGGTCTTAAAAAACTATTGTGCAAAATATGACACCCCCCCCTTTCCACCCCTCTTAGAGTATTTACCCCAAAACTCAATCCCAGCCTTCCCTTTGTGGTATGGAACCTTGTAGTGCATTTTTAGATAAATCCATACACTTAAACACAAGTTATTGTCAAATAGTAAAACTAGTAAAATGCTTGTTTTTGGCCCCTAATTCCTGAACGTTTGGAACAATTACGTGTACCCCAAACTCAATTTTAAGCCTTTCATTTGTGATATGAACCTTGTGGTACAATTTCAGAGAGATTCATTACTTCTCAATGTCATATTAGAAATTTATGAAAATCAAAACGGAATTTACATCAACAGATATAACTAATTCATCAAAGTTGTATGATAGTTTGTGAAAGCAATTTAGAGTTAACGTACAAAAACTTGAAAATCCCCCCTTTTTTAATGAATAAAACCCCATATCTCGGAAACGTAAAATCAAAAATCTATAAAATTCTAAAGGGAGCTTACATCAACAGATATGAACAAATCCCCAAAGTTTCATGAGAACTGCGGAAAGTAATATTTAGTTGTTGTCCGAAAACGGAAAAATCCCCCTTTCATAATGAATAAAACTCTATAACTCGAAAACATAAAATCTAAAATTCATAAAAAACGAAAGGGAGCTCACGTCAATATATACAAACAATTCACCAAAGTTTTATGTCAATTGGTTAAAGCGTTCGACATGATGACGACGGACGGACAGACGGGCAACGATATAACATAATACGTCCCGTAAACGAGCATATACAAATTTAACACGTACTATACATTTGGCTTTAAAAGTCTACATCAATAGAGATATTTAACACACACACACATGTATTTATGTAGAGTTACATGTCTTAAGAGTACTGCTAAATAGTAACCAACACATTAATGGTCCGTCTGGTGAAAGAATATTCCACTCATATAGACAAATGTTTTGTGCTGATGTTTATGTAATATTTGCCACTGAAAGTTTTGCAAAAATAAAAAAAAAACAATGGAAAAAAAAAACCAAAAACAAGTAATAATAGTTCAGATGTAGGTTCGTGTTCAGAGCACTCAATGTGATCACTTGGCTGTAGACAGTGATACAGTGAGATTGTCGGATTCCGACCATGACTGAAAAGGTCAACCAGTTTTTTTTAATACAAAGGTAGCTGATTAGCTCTTGATTCTTTGGTTCTTTTGAGAAAAAAAATGGCCAACATGATATAGCAGAGAGTGCTTAAATTGGCACACAGATTCAATCAGTTATTTTCAAATTAACTATCATTAATAAGTATTGGCAAAAAAAGTACATATTTAAGAATTGAATGCTTCTTTTTGTAAAATCATTGGGGTGTAAAAGCGTTGACCGAAGTACATTTTGTATGAAGCGCGGAAGCGCTTCATTCTAAAAATGTGCGCACGGTCAACGCTTTTAAAACCCTATGAAGTTACAAAAAGAAGCATTCAATACTTATAATTACATTGTTTAGCTATGATCAAGAAAAAACGAATTTTATATTGTTTTTATTTAATTCACCTGTGCACTTTATTGTGGGACCACGTGTTATCATGAATGAAAAGTTTTATTGAGTGATACAATTGCTTACGGAATAACACGTGATGTGCTGTTTGCCAATCAGAATAAAGTATTATAATGAAGCATACATCTAATGTAATTATACCGTAATAAAAGATAAAAGTAATAAAAGAATATTCATTTAAAGAAAAAGAGGTGCACCCACAGAAAATAGAAACTGCAATCTTACTCTTAATTTCATTGGATCTCAAAATTTTAACTCTTACCAGAATTTTTACTCTATCTAACAGTATAACTCGAAAGTTTCTAAGTGTAACTCGAGCTTTGACTAGAACTTTTACTGGAATAAATGTTCGAAATCAAAATAAAACTCGAACTTTAAGTCAAAATTTCACTGAAAGTCGAACTTACGTTGGTGCGATTATTGAGCGTTATGTAATTACGGGAATGTTAACCAATTTTAAAATTTCTTCCGAAAATGGTGTCGTTAAGAGCTTTTTTAAAAGTGCCGAGTTTGTGGCTTTTTAATACGGCATTTTAGGTTTTATCTTCTCGGTGTGAATGGACAAGTTAGTGAATTTATTCTGTTTGTAGTCTAAATGGAACGTGTTACTTTTCAGCCCGGATACCCTCAGTATTCCGAGTTGAAGATTCTAAATCTGTAAATCCGGATCCGTAAATTATGTTTAATACGGCATGCGGCAGATATACGTTTTCCCTATACAACAAATGCAATTAAAAAATTCAGATGACTTTAACTTGGACAATTACTAAAGAATTGAATGCTTCTTTTTGTAAATTTATTGGGGTGTAAAAGCGTTGACCGAAGTACATTTTGTATGAAGCGCGGAAGAATTCTAAAATGTACGCACGGTCAACTCTTATACAACCCTATAAAGTTACAAAAAGAAGCATTCAATACTTATAATTACATTTTTTAGCTATGATCATGAAATCACGAATTTTATATATTTTATTATTTAATTCACCTGTGCACTTTATTGTTGGAGCACGTGTTATCATGAGTGAAAAGTTGTATTGAGCAATGCAACTGCTTACGGAATACCACGTGATGTGCAGTTAGCCAATCAGAATAAAATATCATAATGAAACATACATCTAATGTAATTATTTTATAATAAACTGTTACTGTATGTAATGTTAAAACGTTTCTATAGATTGATAAAAATATCAATTAATAATCGAAATACCTTGAAAAAATGTTATTATATTTTGAAGTGAAAAGGTTTAAGTCAACCCAATAGTTCCAAGCATTGCAAGAAATGCTCCTATGTTAGTAACGTCGTTCTCTGAGCGTTAGTTATAGTACCCGCCAAAAATCGATAATAAGATTATTTCCGTTTTAGCGGATTTAAAACATCGGTGACCCCCCTTTTTTATTTATGCTTCTAAAATCTCCCCTGAAGCTGCAACTTATGCAGAAGTTTGAAGGAAAAAACATTAGTAGATTTTTTTTATTTCAAGAAAAATCTATAATAAATAGAAATTAAAAATGGCGGGAAATGTTCAAAGGCCTTGCAAAAATAAGGAAACTGAGAAAAATAAATGTGTACATGTATAAGGTAAAAGTTACAATTAAATGTTTTAGTTTTACCAGTTAAAGATCGTTTTTCAATAATTTCGCCTTCAATTAGCAACTTAAAGCGCTATTTCTATATTTCGGTATAACGCGATTCTTTACTTTTTGATGACGTCATATCTCGAAAACAACATTGGTGACCCCAATTTTTTTCCCGCCTAAAATGTTGTAATAAGTATGATCTGTCTGCATGCAAAATTTCAATGAATTATTATTAGTAGTATAAATAATGTGATTTCCCTTTAAACAGGTAAATTACAGCAACTAAACTGTCTGAACAGATCGTATTTGACTAAATGCAAATTGTATAACCACAGTGATTTTATCAACAAGTTTGTACACCATTGGTGACATTGGATGCGCATGCACTCAAAGGTGTTTCCTAAACGAACTAGAGACATGATCGGCTCATAATGGCATCGCCACAAGGTTAAGTTATTAACCATTTCTAAAAAAATAAAATGTAGTTTTTTTTTAATCTTTTTATGGGAAAGGGTACACCATCTCGCCATTTTCACAAGGAAACTATAAGCATGCACCGACTTTAGGTTATTTGATGTATTTGGTTTATAGTTTGTTATATCTTGCCACAATATAAAGAAAAGCTATTCTGGCAGACTAAATTAACAAAATATGTAATTGTTTTTACAACAAGGGAATACTGATGCGTCTTAGTACCATAGGTTATCGTTAGCTCAGTAGTTAATCTGAGCCACCAGCATGTTTCAAAACATAAACTACTTCAATTTCTGGTTGATAAGTTAAATTTTTAAAATAATGTTAACGGTACCAATTATTTTTGCAACAGATGCGCATTTCGCCGATTTTGAGTGTCTCGTCAGTGAATCTTGAGGTTTAAATATCTATTAATCTAATACCTAATACAAGCATTGAGAAGCTGATTAAAGCGTCCCGTAAAAATAGCCAAATTCGTACAAGTCTTTTTATCAGAACTTTGAATGTGGAAGAAAAAACTATACTTTAAATTCTTAGGTAAACTTCATCTTTAAAATTAACGAGATATAGTATTAGTAGTAAATTGATAGTGAAATAAGTAAATTCCGAGGGAAATTATAAACGGACAATCCCTAATCAAAAGGCATAATAAAAAGTTCAAAAACAACAAATGAATGGATAACAACGGATATATTCCTGACTCGGTACAGGTATTTTCTTACGTAAAAAATGAAGGATAAGACCTGGTTTAAGATCTAGCTAAACCTCTCACTTTTATGACAGACGCATAGAATTCAGTTATATTAATACCAATGTGTGAGCAAAACAAAGAGACATAGAAGGTAAAAATGTCAAAAAATTAGGGTACATCAGTCAACATTGCCTATTATTCAGCTAGAAATTACCCCAATGTAGCAATTACCAAACATCTTCTTTGAGACCATTTGACGTGATGAATGAAATCGTAATTGCCTTCAAGACCTTCAACAGTGACGAGCAAAACCCATATCGTACAGTAAGAATCCGAAATGACAAAGTGTGAAACATAAAAAAAAACACCAAAAAAACACCAACGGATTGATTAACGAACAGCAAAATTCAGATATGATAGCTAAATATCCATGACATCATTGTAACGTCATAAAAATGGCTAAATGACGTCATGAAAAATGAAAAAATGAAACGAGAATCAAATGGCATTGACAGAACATCATTCAATTATGCTTTTATTGCTAAAATCAATATTTATTTTATTAACCTTAACCATCGGCCATATCGGCCCATTGGCAGTTGAAGAACAACTAAATCGGCCCAATCGGCCCTTTGGCAGTTAAAGACAACGTCAATCGGCCAGATCGGCCCATTGGCAGTTAAAGGTAACGTCAATCGGCCAAGATCGGCCCGCTGGCAGTAAAAGGGTTAAAAGATGGTACAAAGCGTTAGTACCTAGAATCTATACTCCAAGACCATCATCTATTATTTGTAAAGTTGATACGGAATATTTATCAACAAGGTCATTGTATCCAATGAACTTTTTAGAAAAAGGCTGAGACTTATAAACGTTGTTTGACATATCCCTGGTTCATCAACTTTCTGCTAAGACACTGGTGACGTTTTACAAAAGGTGTGTAGCAGCTGCAAGCTCTTGAATACCGAATGAGTCTGCAAATCATGCATATACCATATGCCGGTGAAGTTGGTGTAATGCTACTAAATACACTGCAATACAGGACCCTTACTTTGGGACAAGCACAACAAAATGTAGTTGAGTTTACATGTATGTGAGTCTTAAAGTTCCGCTGCAATTTAACCTGAAACAGTGATCTTACAGCACAACATAAACACACCATATCAAATCAGTTGCAACGGACGTATGGCTATCCCATGCATAGATTACCGTAGCCGTATTTGGCACATTTGTTTTGGAATTTTAGGTCCTCAATGCTTTTGAACTTTGAACATATTTGACTTTCTAACTATTTTGATCTAAGCGTCACTGATGATTCTTATATAGACTAAGCACACGTCGGACGTATCAGATAATAAACCTTGTACCTTTGATATCTATTGTTTTGGTCTTAAAGCATCGTAATAAGTCAACTTACTGTGTTTTTTTCTAGCAGTTCTGATAAAAGTTAATCCAGAAAAGCACACACAAAAATGGATGTTATTCGACAACTTTTGATATCGAAAATTACCAGTGAGACCTGATAATAAATATTCTATCTACTTTGATGATGATACTAAAATTTTGTAAGTCGAATCGATCTGTCCAACAACAGAAATTATTATAGACATGAGAAGACGTATACTGAAAAAATTTTTTTTTAGTTTACCTGTGTGTAATTTTGATATTACAAATGATGTAATTTTCTTCAAAGTTGGTGTCTTTCTGAAATTGTTTAGCATTTTACAACGGTATAATGCTTTTACTTTCATTATTCATCCTTTTATTTTATCAACTTTGTATTTACATTGTTTTATGGATCAACTTTATTTGTTCAGTGTATGTTCATTTGTGTTACTTCGTCTTTTAGTTGAGTTTAGCCATTCCAATTGATATTTTATTATGTGTCTTTCTTTGTTGTGATGTTACACTATTGATTCAGATAAGGGAGAAGGTTTGATACCATTAATATGATTAAAACGTTTAATCCCGGTGCAATTGTTTGCACCTGTCCTAATTCCGAAATCTGTATTCAGTAGTTGTTGTTTTTTTATGTGATTCATCAGTATTTCTCGTTTCTCGTATTTTTATATAGATTAGACCGTTTGTTTTCCCGTTTTGGTGGTTTTACATCAGTAAATTTTTGGGCCCTTTATAGCTTGCTGTTCGGTGTGACTCAATGCTCCTTGTTGAAAGCCTACCGTGGCTTATACTGGTTTACTTTTATAAATTGTGACTTGGTTTCATAACAGATCTTCCTATATGTACGTCATGGCTGCATGAAATACACGTAGTTACAGGTTAAAACATAAATAATGTTGCATGACACCCATTTGTTTAATGGAATAATAAAACAAGTAACAAATAATGTTGTATGAAATTGTTTTTTGAAGGCATCAAAAAGATAACAAATTGTGCATTGCTTTACCTCGAATGCCATCTCCTCAATACAAAAAAACTGTTTTCTTTTCTCGTTATCAAAAGATTATAATTTTCAGACATTTAATAGTTAAAACATGTTTGTTTTATTATTTCCTAATATACAAGAAAAACGTTTTACACGCTGCTTTAACTCGGCAATTGATGCGTTATCCATCTCCTAAATATGAATATATACATAAGCGTGAAAATTACCCCCAACAATGCTAGAATCAGATTGTTATGCTGACAAAATAAATATATTAATGCAATTTTAAAATATAAATGAGAGAAAGGAAAATGTGTCCATGGGACACAAATACCCCCGCCTTAAAATATGCGAGGCGAAGTACTTGTTCAGACCTGATGATGTTTTGTGACAATTTGAAAAAAATAATATTTCTGAATGTTGTCAACAGAGATTAGTAGCAGTGATAACATTGTTCAATATTTATTATCAATGGGATGACTCGGGAACGGTAGAAATGACGCCACAATTTGAACTTGATCTGTGTTTGGTTGTTATGACATCAATGTATAAGTTCAATGACGTTTAGTTGAGTCATTTTTTTTAAACATAATTTAAAAACGGTGACGGTGTATGTGCATTTTGCAGAAATAAGAATTTTGCAATATTGTCAGAAAGTTTCAAACTAAAGTTAAAGTGAGTAAACGACAAATTCAGCAACGATTTCCTTGATAATAGACATAACTCGAGAACAGAAAAAAATTACACTAGCAACATTCGAACCTGATCTGTGTTAGGTTTAGATCAACTCTGTGTATGAGTTTAATGTAATTTAGTATTGGCTTACTGAAGTATTAAAGAACATAGACCAATTTCGGTAGGTACGAACGGACGAACAGATAAATAAGGAAAGTCTTTATTCCTACTTCTCTTAGCAAAGGAGGTGTAGAAATCGATACAAGAAAAAAACAGTCACTGATCATCTAAGGTTAGACGTCATTACAGAACATATTATAAACCACAACACTTTAATCTATACACACCAATTAAGGAGTATGTTTGAGGAGTTTCTGGCCAATCATTATGTTATTGTTGGGCTCGAGACTATAAGAACGAGCAATCAACGATGACTTTTATATATTGTAGACTCCTGACTTCAGACAAATAAATAAGGAACTATTTGGGTTAATCAACTTGTTTGTGAGTTCATAATCCTCCAACATTGCGAATAATAAAAACAAACAAAACACAAAAAAACAACCGAAAATTGCTTCTTAAATTGACTCATGATTGGAAGTAAACATTATAATTATTAACATAAAAAACCCACATAGTACCAAATTAAAAATACTAACAGTGTTACTAAAACTTAGTTCAATGCCAATATTAGCTAATAGATAAATCGTGTTTTCCATCATTTAAGTATCAAGTTTTACAACAGATTTAGTGAAAAGACGACTAAAATAGTTGACAAACAATCAAAAAGATCATTGCACGCTTGACTGCCAAAACATACGTACACACTAGTAGTATTACTACAATGTAGAATGTAAGACCATATTCGCTTCTTTATACACATAATTTAAGGTTTATTTAAAAAAAATTAAAAACCATTTCGACATTTTTTTCTGAAAATGATTTTTTTTTAAGAATGTGTTTAGGTTAAAAAGAAATGCTGCAGTTATATATGGTATTGTAAATACATATTAAAGAGAAAGAGATCACAAATTCACAAATATTTACCAGAGAAGGAAATTATAAATATATTGTTTACATTAATTCCAAATAAGACAACCTTATATATTTGAGAGTAAAAATCATATGTTTATGTTTTGTTTAGTAATAATGATAAATCATCACAGTGCCAACCACACACAAACAAATTTCAATTCCCTTCTTTCCATGAGGACTGATGTTCCTCCGAAGTCTACTTTTATGCTAAGCTCTAGAATGCACTTTGTTTCCTTTCTTTTCACCATCGATATACATCAAGTATGAAAATATTATCAGCAATACCTTAAAAAAGTAGAGAGAATTTGATATATTCGTTACTAAGCATATAAGAGATAATCAAATTTACGTTTTCTATTTCCTTTAAATGCTGTCAATACGATAAAAGAGAGACGAAAGCTACCAAAAAATATATTCACACTCATAAGTAGAAAACAAAATAACAATACCACAAAATAAAAAATACATTGTCTCGAAAATGAGCAAAAATAAAAAACAGTATGGTTGGTTTTAAAACTGCAGCGACATCTTCTGCATATGGACAACATCTGCAAAAAGCTTCAAGTATATTAATGTTTTAAGTAGAACCTTAGATAATATCCTCGCAATTAAAAGAAAGATCCTACAAAATTCTATTCTGGCCTAAAAGTGGTATAAAACTCCTATTTGAAACCCACAACTGTAGAGATAGAACAGGTACAGCGTAATGCTGTCAGATTTGTAAACCATACAACCAAGAGAAGCCATTCAGTGTAAAATCAACGGTTAAAAATTTCAACTGGAACACCCTGAAACAAAGAAGAACTATGGGAGATGTCAAGCGCATGTACAAAGTAATCCACCAACTTATAGCTATACCAGTATTCTACATTCCAATACCAGCTAGTGTTATAAAAAAAAAAAACCAGACACAGTTTGAAATCCCTGTCATACAACTGCAAAATCAACATATAACAACATTTGTATTTCCCAAGAAAAGTTACTGTCTGAAAAATTCTGCCAGAGCAGTTGTGCTAGCTCCGTCTCTAAAACATTTCAAGTCATCGATTTTTTTGTAAGGGTACAAACTTGTTAATCACCCTGTGAAACATTAATTTTTCATCGGATTGTATTGTCGCCCATCACATCACTCACATTTACACAGGTCCTCGTGGTTAGATTCCAGTATGAGTTTTAACGAGTAAAGAAGTTAAACTTTTTTTTTTTGAAGTTGTAGTAAGTGAACAAATAAAGTACTTTTACTCAAGAATGACAAACAAGAACATTTTCAAAATAAAAGGGTAGTAAAAAGCGTCATAAAAGGGTTAGGTTGTGAGAAAATCAATAGTTAGTAAGTGCACGCTATATAAAACAATAAAATAAGTTAACCGGTTAAAATACCATAACTCTTCAAACACATACTTATAAAAACAAACCCAAAAGATATATACCCAAACATTATATGTAAAAAAAAATTGATAAAGCAAATCCCTGAGTAAGTGTGTGATATGTTAAACCCGGTTGTATAGCTAGCTTAACTTCCCACTTGTATGAAAGTTGTCTATAGTTCTGTCATATTGATTAAATGGACTTATTGGTGACCTTCTGTTGTTGTCTGTTCTATGGTCGGGTTGTCTCTATGACACATTCTCCATTTTCATTTTTAATTTTATTATATATTGATAGATAATGGCGAATGGAAATGGGGAATGTGTCAAAGAGACAACAACCCGACCATAGAGACTATTACACTATCGTCTTTCCGATTTTTTTTAACCTTATGATCTTGGTATAATGTGTTGTCCATAAAACAATCAAACATTAAGCGCATGCTTATCAGTCATAACAATTGTTAGTGAAGAGTTGTATTTTATTGACTATGAAAAATGGGTAATCCAACCTTTTTAATACAAAATTCAGTGTCTCTATTTGCGCAACTAACAGTACAAAGCTTTGTACACAATATATGCACATTTAAAAAAAAAAATCACATGTTTCTAGAAATGACACTGAATTCTATGATTTTGTCTCATAAGAGCGCAACAATTTCAACCATGTGATGCTTTTATATTAAAAAAAAAACAAACTTTTTAACAAATTATTCAAGTGTAAAAAACTCTTCAATAATACCAGACTTAATCATGTACACAAGATATGCGTTTGGTCTACAAAATACTCACCAGTGAAGCCCGAATAAACAAAAAAAAGACAAATGTACTACGAAATTGAAGAATGAGCACTGAGTACCTATAACTCGGAAAGTTTTTGCCAAATACAGCTAAGGTAACATATTCTTAGACGTAGAAATCTTTAGTATATTGAACAACTTTTTTTTTTGTAAAGGTTGTTAAAAACTAATCGGTGATTTCAAGCTTAAAGCGGGCGTTTCATCTACAAAAAAAAAAGTATTTAGTAAAATAAGTGACAAAGTGGAAGATTATCGAGAACAGGCATTTCAGAGAGTTTTGTTTTACAGTTACGGTATTCGATTTTTTAGGCATAAAATCCTTAGCAGTTCGAACAATTAAAGTGTGTGTACTCTCCACTAGCATTGACTCAAGCTTTTTATTTTTTTTTGTCAACACACAAGACTCATCAGCTACGCTTAAATAAAACCCAATAAAAGCCAAATAACGTACAAAGTTGAAAAAAAATTGCGGACCCAAATTTCTAAATGGTTTTGCCAAATACAGCTACCTTTAGGTTATCTATTTCTGAACTATAAATATGAATCGTTCAACTCGATATTTCGCTTACTTTCATCAATCGTAGAACAAATTCATATAAGAGGCAATCAAAATTTAAAAACATGCAAATAGCACATGTAAGTCTGTTTGCAGCTTCTCTTAATTGCCCTGTTCAATTACTTCTCCGCCTTTCTTAACGCACACAATGACATAGAAAAACACTCAAAATATTTTACACGAAATACAAAAATCCTAAATAATCACACAAAATTAGTTCATTCAATTTCTACGGCTAACTATGTCTGGAGTGTTTGATAAGTAAAATCTTCAACCTATGGCAATTTTGTTCTTCTGCTTAAAAAGGCATAATACACAAATAAACAAATCAACACCAGTACATTTTGTTTACTGTTAACTCAGTCATTTCAAATTATAACGACGAAACCATAGAACATGAATCATATTTGCCTTATTTAGTAAAGGTACTACTTCATGATGTGAAACAATATGTTTAATATATGCATTGCATGGAATTATAATCAACCTGTACACATGAAAAAGAGGGGTAAAAGATACTAGAATGACAGTCAAAATCATAGATAGGAAATAAACGGACAACGCCATGGCTAAAAAAATTAAGACAAACAGACAAATAAGATTACACAAGACACAACATAGAGAACTAAAGAATAAGCAACACGAACCCCATCAAAAACTGGGGGTGATTTGTGATATGAACGTGTAAAATGTGAGATTGATATATTAAAAAAGGGAAAACACAACATGCATTTAATTAATTGCCTTTTTGTCATTTTGAATAAATCTATCGCAATTATATGTATAGATATTACGTTTACGGTACCTATTTTACTGAACATAGAACCATATTCCGATAATTGACCTATCTTCAGTGATGCTCCAGGACGAAATATGTTATAAAGTCCAAACCTACACTATAGAGTTGCTTCAATTGAAAAGGGTCAAAATTATAGCAAAACTCGGACGAATGACTAGAATTACACACGAGGAAGATACATAAACGAAATTTCAAATTTTGTAACACAAAATGTTATATAAAAGAGGGACGATAGATACCAGAGGAACAGTCAAACTCATAAATCGATAATAAACTGACAACGACATGCCATTATTGGTTAAAAATGAAAAAGACAAACAGACAAACAATAGTACACATAACAAAACATAGAAAACTAAAGATTTAGCAATACGAACCCCTCCAAAACAAGGGCTAATCTCAGGTGTTCCGGAAGGGTAAGCAGATCCTGCTCCACATGTGGCACCCGTCGTGTTGCTTATGTGATAACAGATCCGGTAAATAGTCTAATTCAGTAGGTCACATTCATGAATGGGAAGGGGATATCGTTCATGAAACGTTTATACCATAACGGTCATCCAACTTGTGATGGCGTCCGTAAAACTTATGTGACCTACCGAATTAGACTATTTACCGGATTTGTAATCACATAAGCAACACGACGGGTGCCACATGTGGAGCAGGATCTGCTTACCCTTCCGGAGCACCTGAGATCACCCCTAGTTTTTGGTGGGGTTCGTGTTGTTTATTCTTTAGTTTTCTATGTTGTGTCATGTGTACTATTGTTTTTCTGTTTGTCTTTTTCATTTTTAGCCATGGCGTTGTCAGTTTGTTTTAGATTTATGAGTTTGACTGTCCCTTTGGAATCATTCGTCCCTCTTTTATGGAGGGATGATTTCAACTTCACAATTTGGAACTCTTGGTTTAATAGTTTCCTTGTGAGCAGCAACCCTCTATCAAAAAAATCATGATAGGAAATGCAAGCACGGGAATATTGTATCAATTGGGAGATATATACCTCGTATGAAGGTGCTGCTGGACTGTTGCTACTTAGAAATGGAAAGTTCACAATATGAAAGCTGAAATCATCTCTTTTGTCGTAAAATTTTGTTTTCAACCGACCCTCATTGTCAATTTCTAGATTTAAGTCAAGATATGAGGCCGACTTGACTGTATCTGTAGTATCCTTTATCTCTAGTTCGATGGGATAGATGCGTGCAACATAGTCACCAAATTTTGAATTATTTAGTGAAAGAACATCATCTATATAGCGTAAAGTAGAGTTACCGGTAAAGGATATTACTTACTTCTTATCTTTCCTCCTAAGAAGTTCCTGTATGAAATCAGCCTCATAATGATAAAGAAACAAGTCGGCAAGAAAAGGGACACAATTTGTTCCCATTGGAATGCCGACAGTCTGTTGAAAAACACGTCCTCCGAACGTAACAAATATGTTGTCAATCAAGAAATCAAGCATCTTGATGATGTCAGTTTCAGAGAATGTTTGTTTGAATCAGAGTGATCCTTTACAAATTAGGATGTATCCCTCCCTAAGACAAGATACTATAATCTACGTTGGCCATTTTTTTATGAAGCAAGGCAATACCAACTCTTTCAATTTGCCTTTAGTTTGGAATGTGGAACACTTGTGTAAAGTGTAGACAAGTCAAATGTTTTATTACTATTACAAGATGAAAGAGAGTTAGATTGTATGTACTCTAAAAGATCTTTGGAATTTTTAAATATCCACATCTGATTCACGCCACCTATATAAAGTTGGTGAGTTATCTTGTTTAACCCAAATACAGTGTTATATATAAAGGCAACAGTAGTATACCGCTGTTCAAACTCATAAATCCATGGACAAAAATCAAAATCAGGGTAACAAACTAAAACTGAGGGAAACGCATTAAATATAAGAGGAGAACAACGACACAACACTACATATATATAACGTTTTGTTTTTAATTATTTTTTCCCTCATGCTAATCATTTCAAGACATTGTTTCTTTTGGAACCAGAAACAAGTCTGTTTGTTACATTCATGCATTTGTGACCGAAAAAAAAACCACTTGGTCAAGCTTATCGAAATCCTCCTTCAACTAAGTTATACAAATATTATGATATAATTCAGAAAGTACAATACTCTCGTCAAAATACAACAACATATAAATCAAATAAGAAATATTATGATACAAATTATTGAGCGTTTTCCACTAATCAAACGTAACAATGCGTTAATATTCTAATCCACATACACGCTCCCGGCAGTTTGCTTTTGATCCTTATGTCCGGCGATCAACATGCACGAAAATATAATCAGCAACAACTACAAAATATAAAAAGATACTTGTATATGTCATGTGTATATTCCTATCTATTTACTAGAAACGCAAACATAGAATTTAAATTAATTCAAACTTTTTGAGAAGATTCTATATGAATTATGCTTCCTGTGTTGACAAAACAAATTCCGTCAGTACAGTGCTATCCCAATAATAACTAACTATCTGTTGACATATCAAAATTCCTGAATTATGTTGATAGTGTCTTTTCTGTTTTTGTAGTTTGAATCTGCTTGGTCTTGACATATGCAAATTTTACAAAATCTTAAACCTGCCACTAATGATTATTTTGTAGAAAAAAACGCAATTTCTGCATTCAACGGGGAACTTTGATGAGTTTGTATTTAAAACCAATTTTTTAGCTTAGTTTTTGACTGACAAACTGACGTACGGGTTATAGACTATAAAACATAAGTTTCTTTAAGTGTCGTAAGCGAGATATGTGTTGTGTCGTGTGTACTATTATTTGTTTGTTTGTCATTTCATTTTTAGCCATGGCGTTGTCAGTTTATTTTCGATCTATGAGTTTGAATGTCCCTCTGGTATCTTTCGCACCTCTCTTATATAACATCGATTCAAAATATAGCAATTAGGACTGCAGACGGTAAAACCAAACTAAGGTTCTTCAAAGCCTGAGTCGCTTACCAGCATCTATGTATTTTATATATAATAATGCGTCTAAACATCTGCCTTACAATTTTAGATCTGTAAAATTGCTTTCGCAAATTATATGCTCTTCCCTCGCCGGGATTTGAGCTCATACTACTGAGATATCGTGGATCCAAATCGCCTGCACTGTATCCGACGCGCGTTATATATAATAATATATAGATATAAGAAGGTGTGTTATGAGTGCTAACTCTCCATCCTAGTCACAATTTGTAAATGTAAACCATTAAAGGTCAAAGTACGGTCTCCAACACGGATCCTTGGCTTATACTGAACAACAAGCTATACATAAACCTAAAGAATTTCTAGTGTAAAACCAATCAAACGGGAAAACCAGCAGTCTAATCTATATAAAAAACGAGACACGGGAAACACGTAAAAACCACATCAACAAACGACATTTTCTGAACATTAGATTCCTGACTTAGGAAAGATGCAAACAAATGCAGCTGGTTTAAAAAGGTACAAATCTTCACCCTTATTTGAAACAATAGTGAAAGACACACTATGAAATATCAATTGAAATGGCTAGACTCAATCAAAAGACCTATTAATACTAGTGAATATATACTGATCGAATAAATATGATATATAATACAATGTAAATACAAAATAAATGAAATAAAGGATAAATAAATAAAGACAACAGTAGTGTATCGCTGTGAAATGTTAAACGATTTCAAAAGTACAACAATAACCTTCAACCTAAAGCCGCCCTTTACAATACTATACACAGGTAAATGAAAGTAATATTGTAGTAAGGTATACAGTTTAATTTGCGAATGGAAATATTTTGGATCAAATTGCTATAAAGAATATGTTTTTTTTAAAGACCATAATACGATCATTGTATAACAAATTGTACATATTTTTTTTTATATATTTTAGTTTTCAAGATAAAACGAATTGGTGGACCACTCGGCATTTAAAGGCAATAATTTTTTTAATTATTCGTATGATAGTTTCAATTTAAAATAACAGTAGTTAGATCTCAACACATGATCATTCTACCCCTGTGAGATGTTCTCTATCAATATAAAATTTCAGTATAACCGAGAAAAACATTATAATGCCCTTATTTATATTTTTGGTCCCTGTTGGTTGGCAATCGGAATCATCTTGATGAATGGTGCCAAGTTATTTCAGAGATTTTTTTGTAAAAAATTAACGAACGATTGATAATGGCTAAGACGACGGACGGGTGATGATGTGTGATGGTGATGACGGCGACGGACAATGATGAGGGACGACGACGATTGACAACGAACACCAGTAATGGAATAGCTCACTTGTGGTCAACATGTCGCGAGGAAGCCGTTAAATGTTTTACTAATTTTTGCCTATATATTTTCACGGTCATATATAGTCATAGTCATACAATAATTTAAATTTCTTTAAGGAAAATCATTAACTTAATCAAAATAAGATCTTGCGTAAAAAAAATGTTTATCAAAATACTATACCAATAAAAGCCATCTAAACAAAGTACTACAAGAAAAAAGACCAACAAGCATTTACCTTTTCAACAACTAAAGAGATATGTAGCCCACTAGTCACTATAAAACAACAGTAATCAGCCCGCCCGTCTTACATTCAACAGTATGTTATATACACGCCAAAAAAACTTTGAATTACAGCACATTTTGTTACTGATACCTGGAAAACAAATGCCACAGGAAACACTGTTCCTGTAATCAATGAGTTGCCCATTGTAACGTCCCATACTGCAGCAAAACATCCCTGAAATGATCAAAGTTTAAACTTGTTACGATTGCATGTATGTATCATAGCATTGGAACAAGGTGTGATAGGTGATGCAATCAGTATCATCTTGTATTATAAATCCAAATTAATTTGCACTAACAATTTAACAATATACATAAGAATCTAGGTTATTTTCTGCTCTTATGGACTCTTGCATATGTATAGCTGTTTATTAGACTCATCCGTTGGCTTCAAACATCAGGAGAACTAGAACATTAATGATTCGAAAATTTGTGAGTATTCTAATATGTAAATAAATTGTAAAGTGCCATATTATTCATACTGATTTGTGTATAGATTAATTTGGTCCACTAAGAACCAGCAGTTGGAGAATAGTATTTGGATTACTATATATATCAGGTGTTCATCTGCACCAACCAGGAAGTGAAATCAACTCATAAAAGACTTAATGGTGACATTATCAATACATGTTATATTCCATCTTTGGAATTTTTTTTTATCTTTTATTTTGTTTATATTGTAAATGTTGAATGCTTTTTATTAGTACTGATTGCGACGTCAACTACAATGACAGGGGACGGTCGGATAAACAGACTGACCGGAAATAAAAAAAAAAACACTTCCTTTCTTATGAAGGCGGGACACGAAAAATATAATCACAACTTATCTGAAGTATATAAGTATATTAATGGTGAAAAAACTCATGTGTTTTATATATAAAATAAAATTGAGAATGGAAATGGAAATGGGGAATATGCCAAAGAAACAACAACAACAAATCGAAATTTTTAACGACCTTGAAACAAAAACCCGACCAAAGTTCAGATGCCAGCCGAAGGCCTCCAATGTGTCTTCAATGCAGCGAGAAAATTCCGCACCCTTAGGTGGTGCTCAGTTGGTCCCAAAATTAAAAAAAAAGTGTACTAGTTCAGTGAAAATAGATGTCATACTAAATACAAACGTTTAAATGAACTAAAATTTAAAAAAAAAAACATACTACACTAACAAAGGCTAGAGGCTCCTGACTTGGGTCAGGCGCAAAAATGTGGCGGTGTTAAACATCTTTTGTTTAGATCTGAACCGACCCCTATAACTCAACAATTGTTGAATTAAAAAATACACATCAATGCGCAAAGTAATACTCAGTTTAAAAGAAGTCAGAATCCGATGACAGAATATTGTATGCAACAAAAGAAACTTAGTAAAATGACAATAATACATAAATTGACAAAGGACCAACAGCAGTTACTGACATGACAGCTCGAGACCTCAATTAAAATGATTGACTGATTCGAAATATAAAAGAGACGAACATAACCCTCATCATGCCAACAACTTGTTTTTCAATAAATGTGTTTATTTCTGATGCAATGACCGTATGAGTGAATCAATATCAATACCCAAATATGCAATCAATAATGACCTGACAACGGTATCGTAACTATATTTAATATTGAAGACAACTTATTTCTTACACAATTTTCATTACCTGTGTATGAATATCAAAGGTTTCTTCGCGTGCACAACTTGTATCAGTATCAGAATGGCTTAGTGGTTCTGTAACACAGCATACGATGGGTGCATCTAGGTCAGTGCTCACCAATCCAGGGTTTCTCCAGTTATCTGTGTGTGTCCTATTGAAATCCAAATACCCATTAACACCACAACAGTTCATCTAAAAAAATACAAATAAGTAAATACAAATATCGCTAATAACAATTAATGCCTCTACCAAGTCAGGAATATGACAGTTCTTGTCCATTCGTTTTTGATGCGTTTTGTTATTTTATTTTGCCATGTGATTATGGACTTTCCGAATTGATTTTCCTCTAAGTTCAGTATTTTTGTGATTTTACTTTTTTCATAGAGACATGACATATTGTAAATGACAGTTTCAATAGCATAGTTATCTTCTCCTGGCAAGAAAACCAAAAATGACAATTGGCGGCTTAAAATTTTAATATCTAAAAAAAGGTAACAAAAAATTCACTTGATATATCGATAATTATGATACAACATGTCGTATTTGAAAAATTCTTAATTTAATAGAATTCTTGCAATACTCCCGTAATTTTAGGCGCTATGATTGGTAGGTTGTGTGGTTGAATTGTATTTTGTGTAACTTTATTTCAACTTCTTGTTATGTGGTTTATTACTTCACATTGGTAGAATTGAACAGAGTTATCTAGGCTTGGTAACACCAAGTTAGCATTGTATTTACTGTTTATCGTGTCAGCTAAAAAATATATCGGTCATTATATTAACAGAAAACTATACCAACTGCTATGATAAAATGATCTGTTAAATGTATTAAAGATTCAGGGGCGGGAAAAGCGAATTTTAAAGTGGGTTTCAACCTAGGATTAAAAGGAGGGTTCCAACCATATGTCCCTATGTGTCATGACCACCGAGGATCTACAACTGATGATATTTTGGGAATAATTTCTGAAAAAAGGCCGAATGAAAAACACGTTTGTTAGTTTGTTAAATGATTCTATCTCTTTGAGTTGATTCAGAAACAAAGCGTTAAACAAGTACAGGAAAATATATTTTAACTAATATTTTTTATGTCACGTTGCCTTTTTGTCTATATTGATGAAAGGAGTAGGTTCGGTTCGGTAAGGTCCTAAAATAGCCCGTTATTTAGCTAAAATTTAAAATTAGGATTTATTGACCAATATTACAATAAATCATAGCTAATACAGTGACTAGAAAGTAAATAAGTCTATTCATGACGTTACAAATAGTACTGGTTTTTATTTTCCACAAAAAAATCAATGAACATGGCTAAATTTCCGTTGATTATTGGACAGGAAACATAGAGCGCATACGTCGACAAACAAGATCTTTGAACATAATGTTTGTAATGACATTTTACATGTTTAACTTGAATATTTAGTTTGCCGACGCCTGCGCTCTATGTTTCCTGGTCCAAAATTTGGCTGAAATCTGACGTATTTTGTCAGATTTCGCTAAAGTCCCTTATTTTGACCTTATTGGGATGTTAAAATCAATGCTTTAGAAAAAAAACTTCGACAAAAATAGCTATACCTAACCTTCTCACATGTCTTTTAGTCAACTTAAAACATTTTTTTATCTTGTAACATTGAAATTTATAATCGGGGCCAAATATGGCCCTTATCGAACATACTCCTTTTATATTTCACCCAAGTACTTAATTTATGCTATTGTAGTACATTAATTCTGACAAATATACATTTAACCATACTTAATCTTCGGTTTTGCTTTTATTTTATTGACGGAAATAAAACTTGCTAATTGAATACCTCACTCATGCTACTCGGAACAGTTAATTACAGCTAATTACAATCTAAAAAATCACTCAATATTGATAGAATTATCAAAGGCGCAAGATGGTAAAAGTACTAATTCACATCACGATATTCGCCAAGTTGGCAATAGCGTGTCAACATCGTTTATATTGTTTACCGAGTCAATACTTTGTATTTACATCGTTCACATCGTCAACATCGCGACGAAAACGATGTTCTAACGATATCGTTATTACAGTATACATCTCATTTATGGTAAAAGATGTCAACGATATAAAGAAAAGATAAGAGTTCTTATATTATTAACGATGTGACACGATAAAGTGTTAACATTGTAAATATCGCAATGTTCACAATGGAGAGTCAACATCGTTTATATTATTCACCGAGTCAATACCTTTTTGTTAACATCGTCAGCATTGCGCTGTGAACGATATAAACACGATATTGTACGTTACTGCATTGTATATATCGCAATGTGAAAGATGTCAACGATGTAATCAACATTCTAATGCAACACCATTTGTAACGTTCGTTTTGATTGGATAACGTCATTTATCTACATGACATCAATTAATTGACAATTGATGCTATGGGACGTACGCGCAAGCGCAGACGGCATATAACAGTTTTTTAAATACATGTTTTAACGTTGTTGTCTGTCAGTTTCATTAGAATGGAGATAAAAATATTGTATTTTAATCTCCGACGGCATCAATTGGGGATTTGATGGTCGCAAATTCAATTTACCGGCGACGAGTTAGCGGAGACAGTAAACGAGTATTTTTTTTAGTTTGAAAAATGTAATATTAGTCTCGTTTACTGTCTCCGCTAACTCGTCGCCGGTAAACTGAATTTGCGACCATCAAATCCCCAATTGATGCCGTCGGAGATTAGAATACAATACAGTTATCTCCTAATTCAAGAGCTCTTTGAATGTTTGGATGTCACACAATATCGTGTTAACGTTGTTAATCGCGATGTTCACATTGGCGAGTCAACATTGTTAATATTGAACACCGAGTCAATACCTTTGTGTTTACTTCGTTCTCATCGTCAACATCCGCGATGCTAACGTTCTTGCAGATCACAGGAAACGGTTTTTAACTTTTGCTTTTATTTATTAGACATTAACTTCGTATTTGTTTTATGCCAAAAAAAAGAATTATTGTCAAAATGCGTATAGGGTCCATAAAACCCCCTCCAAAAGTTTTATCAGTATCGGTTGTGCTCATGACTTATTTCCCTTGAATTAAATCTTTTGTCTACGTCATACGTGACAAATTTTGTTTACAGCTAATCACCAAGCTTTGTATACAACTGATAGTTAAAAATTGTTAAGTATGTCTAGTTACGGAGCAAGTGATGTGGACGAATTACCAGAATTAGGAAGTAAAGGATTTTCTGTGCATCCTATCAAAATGAACCAACAGTTCTCCTGGGAATAGTTATTTCCGAGTCGGAAAGTGACCCTGATATTGTTACTACATTTTATACATTGCGATTTGTACGATGTGAACGATGTAAACAATATTTTAGAGTTCTTACAATGTTGACAATGTTGAAATGATATCGTGTTACCATAGCAAATTTCACGATGTCGAAAAAAATGAATTTTAGATTTTCGTTTTGAGTAATTCAACGTCCAAAAAGTATTTCATGAGTTATTCAATATTTCCTATATATTATGTACATGGATTTTTTTTAAATGAAAGACAGTTGCCTTTATCTTTTATTATTACTTCTGTGTATTCATAACCAATTATTTACACTTTTTCGAGCACTATCACATCGTCACCATATTAACCATTGAACTAACAATATAAATACAAATAACTTCAATTGTATATATATATAAAGTATATATCGTGTAATGAAACAAAGAATGTTTACCTCTTTCATGAAAAACATCCACCCAAGTGTTGTAACATCAAAGTTTCCTAGCCCTTTATAATTTTCCAATGATTCAAATAAAACATCCTTAATAGCATCTTGAATCTGTAATATATAAAGATAAATATAAGAAGATGTGGTATGAGTGCCAATGAGACATCTCTCCATTCATGTCATAATTTATAAATGTAAACCAATATAGGTCAAAGTACGGTCTTCAATATGGAGCCTTGGCTCACATCGCACAGAAAGCTGTAAAGGACCCCAACAATTACTAGTGTAAAACCATTCAAACGGGAAAACCAACGGTCTATTCTATGTAAAAAAAAACGAGAAACACTTATGAACCAAACCAACAAACGACAACTACTGAACATCCGATTCCTAACTATCTCAACAATAACCGATTTTTTACAAGTTGTAGGACGAAAACTCATTCCTATTTGTATGTGTACATTGGGTGTTAACAAAGAACTAGTACAGAAATAATCATCTTACATAACCGATAGTTTACTATATTGGATTTTTTATTGTATCAGACTTTCATCTTCTTTTTCTCGGATCGAGTCTGCATTACCTAGAGGCGTACCTGTAACATTTCGGACAACCGCATTATTTATTTTGGTAATAATATTGAATCGATTAACTTTAACTTGTTTGTCATTGGCTATCGATAATAGTGATTTTACGCTCACTCAGTCTGTCTGAGGCCTTCCAGTTGAGATTTAAATAGAATAAAAGAGTAAGGTTCCAGCATGTGAACGAGAAGAAAGAAAGAAAGTTTAAGTATCCAATATCAAAATCAACACACAAGGTTAAGTCCCCGCTAGATATTCGTATTATATGATTTATGCGTTTAGAACCTTTGGCGATTCCACTTTTTAAATGCCTATAACAAGAACGATGTGCTTATTCAGCGATACAGAGGAACGTTCACCTAATCATGCTAATCTGACCCAGTCAATTGATAACCTAAGCACTCAAGGAGATGGTCTCGTTCACAACAATTCTATCCCCACATCAAGTATGACATCTTTCAGTCACATGATCTCTGTCAGTTCACTTTTTTTTAATCTTTGGAAGATTTATACATTACAGTTTTCCAAATCTATGTACTATAACAAAAGACAAAACTTTTTTGAAAGTGCATTCAAATTTTACAAAACATTTATATCATACTTTCCTGCAATTTAACATAATTAATGTCTAGCTGCTATTTATCCAAACTTAATTAATAAAGTAACATGGCATTAATTTTTTATTTAAAATCCGTTAATGTACAAAGGGAAGCAACTTTAGTTGTTCTATAAAGGGGTAAAATTGGCAGGTTAATGGTGCATAATCAGCAGGTGCCGTATCAGCAGATGAGTGATCTAGACCCGTCACAGAATGCATGCATGATTTACATATAATATGTGATCATTAGGTGACCGCGGAATGTTCTATATAATTACTTAAGTCTATATACGAAAAAAATACAGTCAAATCATTACTAACCGTGTTTGCAGCATACAGTAAAATCACGACAATAATTTCTGCAACGAACATTACTGTTATAATGATGGCGTACTGTTAAAAAATAAAACATTTAACTGATTTTAATGATAAGAAATAAATTCCTGTTGTTTTTAAATACACGAACACATTAACTAAGAACGGTATAGTTTAGATCATGTTATTTTTGAAATATGATCAAATTTGGGTGGGGAAACTTTTAGTCTACCTCGTAACTACGGGTTGTGCAAAATTGTGTGTACAGTATACCGTATGGGTTTTCCTCATTCTTGAAGGCCGTATGGTTGCCTATAAATGCTTACATCCTTTGAAGGATAGTTGTCTTATTGGCAATCATACCACATCTCCTTGTATTTATATTCGCTATACAGTTAATTTTTTAATTACATCATACTGAATTGAAAATTTTAACAAATACAGGAAATACCGGTTCCTTCCAGCCTCGTTCAGTCAAGATTCTACTTCGTCAAAATTATCTTTTCGATTCTTTTGTTCTATTTCAACTGGGTTTCCGCCTGCGTTAACTATTTTATAATATAAAGAACAAGTTAGACGTACTTGTTAGTAATCTAAATTCTGAAATATACTTTACTTTATATTTACATTATGTGTATTCATAATATCCATAGCATTGCACTATGAGTTAAGACCTATATTTCAGAACACGAAAAAGAAGATACAAAATAATAAGTAAATAAATGACAAAAGTAGAAAAAAAAATAGATCACAAAACAAAAATTAAGTTTATTTAATTATATCTTCTTTTTTTTTCGTTTTGTTCCTATTCAGACTTATCTGTAACTGCAGTATGCTTTATTTTAAGTTAATTATGATATATGAAGTCAAGAAAGTGGATAAACTTTGAAGCCCCGTTATAAATTTAACCCCATTTGTAAAACGATGACCTCTTGGTTTTAAAAAACAATATTTCAGAGTAGAAACAGACTTTTAAAAAGTGAACTAATACAAAAACATCCCTTAACATAATTATGATTATCATTAAATGATAACTTGTACAATAAATAGAGGCAACAATAATATACCGTGACAATAGGAAAATAGGAACTATGAATACAAAATTGTAAATGTTGTTTGTAACGTGAATCGTAATTTTTCCTTTGATCTCCGAGAGAAAGCTTCTGTATTTTTAGAGAAGTGGTTTAAATAAATGAGTTTGAGTTATTTCAATCTCCAGTCCTGCCGTGTGTCGCATGTCATAGAAAAAAGCAATGAAGTGGAGGAGCTTAAACCAATGTGCTAACTTCCATCTCAGAAGTTATTATATCACTGTCTAGCCCCGCCTCCTTGCCAGGTCTAGTAAACAATGAAATCAATGACCATAAAATGTTCTATAGAGTTAAAAAAAACATGCATACATAACAAAATACCAATACTTAGATAAAATCAGGGGACAGGGGAAACTTAATCGAACACTAGCCATTCTTGTAAACATAACCACAAATCCAAAATGGTTTCCGAAACAAGTGAAATTCAATGCACGAGGAAAGTTTGAGCTACAACATGGAATTATATGGTCTATAAACAAAGAGGCAATATTGATAAATTGGTGTATATTGTTTTTATTTCGGCGTGTCAAAATCCAAATTCCAGAAAATGTCTCTGGATTTTCATTCGTTTCATTACCTCCACTTTTGAAATCACGTTGCATCTCCGTGGATCGAGCATGCTTTAAAATTTTACATCTCTTTGAATTGAGCATGCTTTAAAATGTTACATCTCCGTGGATCGAACATGCTTTAAAATTTTACATCTCCGTGGATTGAGCATGCTTTAAAATGTTACATCTCCGTGAATTGAGCATGCTTTAAAATGTTACATCTCCGTGAGTTGAGCATGCTTAAAATAATCTGACCTTACGCAATCAACACCAATCTATTAATCGAAGATTTTTATGGTGTTGAGAAAGGTAGAATATGTTCACAATAAACGTTTTATTTTGTAACATCCTCTTAAACTACATATCCTATTGGTTTTGAAAGCAAGCAGCATAGCTTACATCTAAGATTTTGCATCTATTCCTTCAAGATTTTTTGTCCGGAGGAGATACCTATGGGATATTAAAACTGGTAAAACCGAAAACAAGCAGACATTGTCATGAAAACAGACAAAAAACAACCAAACGACAAACAACAGCTCACAATACACAACATAAAAACTAACGATTAGTGTATTGTAAGGTAAAGTAAGACTAAGTAATTACCTATATGTACATAACAAACCATGAAGCAAAAATAGTAGCTTTGAAAAAAGAAGAGACAAATAATATGTGCATGATAATAAAAAATAAAAGAAGCTTAAATACTTTCATAAGTAGGATTGTTATCTCCCTTATAAGATATGGGTATCTGAGTCACCCTTGTGTCATTTGTATGTTATATCTGCCAGAACCAAGCATATAATGAACAGGTAATCATTATCTGTTATTATTTCGTAACCAGAATACTTACGATAGTCATTGCTGTTTTAGAATTGCACAAGGCTCCACAACAACCACAAAATGACAAGAAAAACAAAACGCAACCAGAAATAATGAATATAAGGGCTATCCCATCTAAATGCTCAGTAATGGACAAATCGTTGGTTCCGTTGTTTGAAGTTCCAATATTCGCAGTCGTAGAATTTAAATATTCTTTAACTTGATCTTCAAGTCCATTTATAAAACCAATATTCGATGCTACTTTGATAACTACACCTATAGCTACAAAGGTAAGGCTATTGGACTGAAAAGTAAATTACAGGATAAATAGATTTTTTTCTAAGTTTTTACACAAATAACGAGATTCTTTGAGGAAATATGATCAAACAAGAAGAAGTTAGGTAAATAGCTTTTTTCAGTTATATTTTACGCGTTTATCTCCAGAAAATGTCATTTAAATCCGTGTTTTTTTTTATGGTTTGAGAGATGAAATAATTCAGCTTATCATTAGAACGCTGTTATTTCGTCTGAGATGAAATTCAAATCTTGAATTTTAAAAGTTGAAATCAAATCTCCTTTTTTTGTATAAATCTATTTTTTCAATAGAAAAGATTTGATTGCCAATGTGCTTGTCTCGAAATTAAGGATGAATGTACATTGTATATATGTTGATGACACAGGCAAACGACAAAACTGGGGAGATGAGGGAAGGGTGCAACACTTTATTTCGCATGTAGGTATCATATAATTAAGCGCTTTTAACTTATTCTTCCTTCACGCTATTTTACATATCTATGATTTTGTTATTCAACTGATTGCTATTGTTATAAGAGAGGAGGGATTGTGTTCTAACACGTGAGTTCCAAAAGCTAGTTGAAATACGCCATACATCCATGTGTTTTTCAAAAGTCACGAATCTCGTCAGAGTTGATCAGTCATAGATAAATACGTTTTCTTATCTGGAATTAAAAAGATGTGAGTGTCTTATCATGATAGTCTTTGTAACTTCACAACTTTCCAAGACTCTGGGCAATTTAGAGCTCTGTATATTGTTGAAGTCTGTACGTTGACCTCTAAATGTGATCATGCTTCAGTTAGGCTTGGTTGATGTTTCTGTCTGTTGAATATAAGTTCTTTCCAAAAAATTACTAATATCTTGGTAGGTTCAGGAGAGTCAAACTGAAAACTTACTTGTATGATGCCATTATGTTTTTTCATGCCAATGTGTAAGGCCAAAAGATCCGGAAAAATTACTCTACCGAAACAAAACTCTAATTTGATTTGTTATTTTCATGATATTTATAAAAAAAAGAAGATGTCGTATGATTGCCAATGAGACAACTGTCCTTTGGTTAGTATATCTTGTAACTAAAGGGAAAACTATTTGGTGGCTCTCAATCTTATTTTTTAAATATTCTATAGTGAAAGAGGGACGAAAGATACCAAAGGGACAGTCAAACTCATAAATCTAAAACAAACTGACAACGCCATGGCTAAAAATAAAAAAGACAAACAGAAAAATAATAGTACACACGACACAACATAGAAAACTAAAGAATAAACAACACGAACCCCACCAAAAACTAGGGGTGATCTCAGGTGCTCCGGAAGGGTAAGCAGATCCTGCTCCACATGTGGCACCCGTCGTGTTGCTTAAGTGATTACAAATCCGGTAAATAGTCTAATTCGGTAGGTCATATTCATGAAAGGGAAGGGGATTGTAGTTACGACGTAAGGAACATATCCGATATCATTTGTGAAACGGTTATTCCATAACGGTCAACCAACTCGTGATGGCGTCCGTAAAATTTACGAAGGGATGATTTCAGCTTCACCATTTGGAACTCTTGGTTTAATAGCTTCCTTGTGAGCAGCAAACCTCTATCAAGAAAATCATGATAGGAAATGCAAGCACGGGAATATCGTATCAATTGGGAGATATATACCCCGTATGCAGGTGCTGCTGGAATGTTGCTACTTAGAAATGGAAAGTTCACAATTGGAAAGCTGAAATCATCTCTTTTGTCGTAAAGTTTTGTTTTCAACCGACCCTCATTGTCAATTTCTAGATGTAAGTCAAGATATGAAGCCGACTTAACTGTATCTGTAGTATCCTTTATCTCTAGTTCGATTGGATAGATGCGTTCCACATAGTCACCAAATTTTGAATTGTTTAGTGAAAGAACATCATCTATATAGCGGAAAGTAGAGTTAAAGGATATTGCTAACTTCTTATCTTTCTTCCTAAGAAGTTCCTGGATGAAGTCAGCCTCATAATAATAAAGAAACAAGTCGGCGAGTAGAGGGGCACAGTTTGTTCCCATTGGAATGCCGACAGTCTGTTGAAAAACACGTCCTCCGAACGTAACAAATATGTTGTCAATCAAGAAATCAAGCATCTTGATAATATCAGTTTCAGAGAATTTTTTGTTTGAATCAGAGCATGCAGAGTGATTCTTTACAAAGTAGGATTTATCCCTCCCTAAGACAAGATACTTGTATCTACGTTGGCCATTCTTTTTTATGAAGCAAAGTAATATCAACTCTTTCAATTTGTCTTTTAGTTTGGAATGTGGAATACTTGTGTACAGGGTAGAAAAGTCAAATGTTTTAATACTGTTACAAGATGAAAGAGAGTTAGATTGTATGTACTCTAAAAGATCTTTTGAATTTTTAAGTATCCACATCTGATTCACGCCACCTCTAGAATAGGCAGTTTCACAATAACTTTGAAGCCCGTCTTTGATTGCTGATAAATAGTGAAACATACATGCAATGCAAATATCTAAAAAAAAAAAAAAAAAAACCAATTTGAAAATGATAATAATTGCAATGAAGAAGTGTAAAACAAAAAATAAACTTACCATGAAAATTAAATTTAACACAGCCACGAAAATACGTCCCATGCATTCGAAACTCATCCTGATAGAAATAATTGTTGCTGAAGAAAAACAAAACCAAAATTTCAAAAAGGAAAAAAATAAAAATTCTACAAATGTTTACTGTAACAACCATAATTAGTTTATTGTCACTAGATCAGTGTATTTCATTCGTCGTAGATAAATTTCTTTTCGAGATTTTATTCTTTAAATGTTTTATTTATAATCGTTTTTATTCTTTAGCAACACTGTAGGTCATCCGTTCGTTTCATTCGAAGTCATTTCTAGTTTCTTCGTTTCTAGAACTCTCTGAATATATACATCTCTCAACATTAGTCAGCACTTTTGTGTAGATATGAAATATTGAGATGCGTATTGTTTCTGTCAATGCACTGATTATGTTTTTCTGAATAATTCGAATAGCTTAGATTTTTCTGTTCACATAGAAATTGTCTCAGCCGTTTTTGGAACAACTTTCGGAATTTCCGTTTTTGATCTTCATCTCCGCATTTGATTTGGCCTTCGGACTATTTTCTTTCGAGTGCCATCAATGAGTCGTAAGGAGGCAAAACACGCATCTAGCTTATCAAATTACAAGAATGGTATTTTTATGTGTTTTTACAGTACACCTCTGTTTAATTGTTTTTCATTTACTTGTATTGTGTATTGAAAATGCAACTTTTTTTGCTTTTGCATCTTTTGAAATATCAAATAATGTTTTTATTGTTTTATTATTTCCTATCTAAACACTTTAATATTGTTTCATATGCATTATGAATAATTAAAGGTTTCAAAGTTCCCTTCTGACAATTTACGGAAATTACCTTTCTTCTTCACTTCTTGTAATAGATGAAGTTTTCCTAATGATTTCAATCTTTAAAATTTTGCAATCAAAGCAAAAACTTAGCCTGAACGCTTCGTTCGTTTCATTTTCAGAAAATCACTCAATGTAATTCAAATATTGGATGTTTGGGAATGGTCATTTAATAAGATCATTATTGCTAAATATAGATCTCGGAATATCTGTGTATTGGAAAAAACGTAGCCGTGTGGGTTCAAATCAATAAATTCCAAATTAGATGTAATAAAATATCCACCAAATAATGTTAAAAACTGCTCAACAAACTCACTGTAAAATAAAGAAACATGCCAAACATAATGCAACAGTATTAGGTAACTATGTTAGACGCCATTATCGGTTTAATGGGGCAAATAATTTGTATTGAATGCATTATTTAAATGCTTTATTTAAAAATGCACAAAACTAAAAACCGTAAGCGAGAAAAATAAGTAGCACATAACATATTCGTTGCCTTAGGAATATATATATAATTCATTACAACTGAATACAGAAAAAAAAAGCTGGTCTCAAAGATACATAGCGGTAGTCAACATGGAGCAAATATCTATTTTTTGGGGGGCCTCCATAAGTCAGTTTTCACATATTCACAGTACTCATTTGATTGACTAGTGCTGCCCCTGGCTTACAAATGCTTGCACAGACAAGATGGTTTTGAAGTGAACTTTCCATAGGACCCTTATGTTAAACTATGTTCAGCTATGGCGACCATCTTTTAATACGGATCGGGGCATCGGACACAATTCTGAAAGAGGACCACATAAGGACAATTGCTGCTAAATTTGATTCAAATTGACCCAGTGGTTTCAGAGGAGAAGATCTTAAAGTTAAATATTGACAGCCGGACGACGTACGTCAAGTGATGACAAATGCTTACATGATCTTTTTAGCTAAAAAAAAGAAAGGGACCCGTGTAAAACAATTCCAACGAGAAAACCAATAAACGAAAAACAAGTGTGAAATTACAGCAACAACAAAAACCACCACAGGGTTAAACATTTTTTTCTGGATCCAAGTTTTCCATAGACAGTGTTGAAACAGCACGATAAAAATCAGTTGAAAACGACCAAAATTATCAATTTGATACTTGCCATAAAAAAAAATAACAACAGTATATCTTGTTCCTGTGATTAGTCTATTATATCATATCTGGTTGTATATGTCGAACTATCGGACCGTCGGACTATAGAACTGTCGGATTATTAAACCGTCGGACCATTGAACCGTCGGACTATAGAACTGTCGGACTGTCGAGCGGACCCCATTTTTTTTTTGTATTTACTTGTATTTTATGATGTAGCACATATCAATTAAGCTGTCCGATATAAGAAGAGTCTTTCTGCATCATTCATACTGTGTGATTTATCCATGGAGTCAGTGGTAAGCTCCCAATAGTTAAACAAAACCTCATCATTGTACTCATTTTGTTTAAAGACCAGCTGAAGCACGACTCTAAGAAGACCCGTTGGTGGACTGTTGTTCACCCTTTAGTCGGGTTGTTGTCTCTTTTATACATTCCCCATTTCCAGCGTTCTCACTTTGACGTATTTCTGTATTAACAAGTGATTTTAATTTTATGTTCTAAAAAAGCGTAATTTCAGATATTTTGAAGGCGAAATAGAATAGAAAATAGAAACACATAAAACAAAACAAAAAAACCTACCTTTAATAGTTCAGTTGGTCACATTAACATCATTCAGTCTCCGGTAGATATTTGTCAGATTGGCAATATTACCGAATCTTTAAAATACCTTTAATAAAACTAATAGATATACCACAAAGATTACTCTAACGCATAATAAAAAAGCACGTATATTTAGCCCTTTAGACCAAGGACGTATAACTAACATAATATACGTCCTTGTTTAAACAGACATATTAAATTGACAATCTAATTAAAATATAGATCTCTGATACTACATACATATGAGTTTAACGAATTCAGATATATCTACATTTTGATTAGATTGATTAATTTGAATAATGAAAAAAAAGGCCTCATAAGTAAAGCATGCAGCTGTGAATACAATTCTTGGTTGTAAAATGAAACTGAAATTATTACAGAGACACTGTGGCTAATATCTTATTAATAAATGTATATTTTGTATATCTAAGTAATTCAATTTCATGCCCTAAAAATTTCTGAAATTGAAATATAAAAAGAAGCGGCAAAAAATCAAAGATGTGAATCAAAGTCATGTAAGTTAAAGAAAATCGTCGAAAGTATTGCAATCAACGAACAAGGACAAAAACACAAAACACTGTGGTGAACTTAAGTGTTTCCGATGGAATTTAGTATTTCCTGCTCTACTCTTTAGATTGAGGTCAAGGAACTCTATGTGAAAGTGCTCAAGGCATCTTTTCAATAATACTATGGAATGGCGTCAAAGTTAAACACACGAAAAAATAATATATCTACGAATGGTTATTTGCTTACCAAAAACAATATTATAACCATTAGTTTGGGTAAAGCATAAAATTTCAATACCACTATTAACAAAATGTTTGGCAGGAATTACAAAACACATTTGACAATACAAAAGACCATATATCACTCTCACCAACTGTCCCTTTATTTCATCTATACTTGTACATGTTATGTAACCAATTTTCATCGAGTTATATGATAGATGAATGCAAATATCGTATTAAAAATACACACTTAATAATATCAACTGCATTGCTCAGTATAACCAACGCAAAGAGGTTACGTATTGTGAATGTTTTGACCCATCTGTCCGACAGTTCTTCAGTCCTGTTCTTGTCACCAGAACTCCATAGAAAATCATGTAATCAACTCTGTAGATAAAAAGGGCATATGTAGATGCGCTTTTCGCAAGGAACTTATGATCTAATAATTGTCTAGCTGTTTTGCTCAATTTAACTTACAAATTTTGCCAAATTATTCTACTTCAACATTTTGTCAAAGCAACTCCCCTGAAACCACACATCATAAAATCATGAAACTTTGTAAATAATAAGGATATAATAATAATGTTATTATAGGCAACAGTAAATGTGTAAGTCGACAGGTAAATGTGATTTTTTTCTACGAGTTTTGCACCCCTTCTTCAACTTACAATTCAGGCCGAAATAGATTACTACAACAGTTTGTTATCGCAACAACTCGGAAAGTGCACTACATAATTTCTAGAAATTTTGTAAGTAGCTGTAGATGATAATGAAATAAGACCCTGATGTGCAAATCGACTGAAATTGTGATTAATATGTTTCTCTACGAACTATATGCATGTCCCTTTGAACTTGTAATTCTCATCAAATAAACTATTGCAACATGCGTAACTCCTTCGTAACCAAACAATTGAATCCTTGAAAAATTGAAGTTAATTGGGAAATAAAATGTACCAGTAGACAGTATGTCAAGAAGAAAATTTTATTAGTTGATCTTTTTAGAAGGTACGAATATTTGAACCTTTGAATCTGGTGAAATTTTGTGTGTTTAGTGACAATATGGACCTTCATAAAACATTGAGCAAGAAATTATTTTTGTTAATATGATAACACATTTTGATATTTCTGAGTCAACAATAGATCACCGATTGATATATTGTTAAGAACTCAAACAAGAGGCTCATTTTCTTTTATGTATTTATCATGTATGTTAAAAAAAATTAAATTATTATCTATTGTGTATGATATTTAGTGTACGTGATTACAACATTATAAATAGTTATACAATTTACCTCATTTTCAGAAATACTAACGTAAAACCTAAATTAAGTATGTAACCTATTTTTCGAGGCACGTCTGTACGTAGTCGTACGTAAACGGTAAACCAGAAAAAGGAATTGTGGAAATTTATTTTATTTAGTCCAAGCGTTCTTGTGTTCCATAAATTACGTACAGTTTTAAAAATACTACACAAATACATGCAAAGTCACTCCCGTCACATACCTTGTTTAATGAATGAAACTAATATTTGTATGAGCCCTTTATATTAAAGTCCAAAAGGTCATCGATAATAAGTCCAGTGAGAATTTATTTGAAAAGGCTATTATTTGCATAGAATGTTAAATGTCTAATTACAAAATGATTACATGATAAGTTAATCTATATAAACGAGGAATGATAATTTAATATGTTACACGAATTCGTACATTATTTATTCTCCCCGTCTAACTTCTTGGAGGAGATGGAAACCGTTGTAAATCGTAATACCTGCAATTGAGATAAGTCAGTGTATTCTTTTTTTTTTTAACCTGTAAATTAGCCCTGTACTTTAATCAAACTAGGGAACATTATTATACAAATTTTTAATAATTAAGTTAATAACAAAATTCGACAATTTAGAAATTAAGCAATTGCATTTTAAATTTTGTTTCCTATAAAAATCCGTTACTTTAAGGTTGGTTTTGATATGATACAACTTTATCAAAAGGATGGTATCTATACTATCAAACGAGAAGACCTCCTTTTGTGTGTCGCTTCTCTTCCTTCCACAATAAATTAATCATCATGCATCTGTGTCCTATAGGTACCATGCATCGTCGCATTTTTCATCGATTCTATGATTATTCCGTATGAGTTATTTTGGGAGAAAAACGAAAAAAAGGAGTCCGGATATTGTTTCCGTCATTGAACAAAATTTTCAGTCGGATAGACTTCCGATTTGCGTTTTCTTGCTTTCTGTAGGGAAAACGGTACTATTTATTCTGCCATGGGCGACAGTACTAACAATTCCTAAGTTTACCACTTTTTATAATAAAAACCTGCATAAAACACTAATGTGTGGTGTTATTACTTTTTTATTCTATTCTAAAAGTTGAAGCCAAATAGTATCATGACCAATTTCCAACGGAGCTTGTTTATATTATCCATGCCCACCGTCATTTTACACCAAATTTATAAAATTGTGGAAGCCTTTTTGAATAATTCTCTAGAAAATATTTCAATAGGTTTTAAAATTTATTTTGTAAATATACACACTGGAGTTATTCATAGATAATCAAAATATATATATTTATATATATATTGTACCCTTACATCTAAACACAGCGCTCCTAATTTGACTTCATTCACCTGCCTTGGGTACACAAAAGGCCAACCTAATGCTAGGAAAATGTAATAGTACCGTTTTCCCTATACTGTGACATTTAGATATAAAGAATTCTTATGACACCATTAATGCAATACTGGGTTATTGTGAAAACCTTGGCTATAAGATATACTTGTATGTCCCCATTACTTAAAGGAACATGGATTATTTTATGTCCACACCCCTACATGCTGGTTTACCTTTTTCTCTACTTCTTTCATAAAGGCTTAATAAACAACCTGTATTCAATCATATCTTATCTTTTTAAAAAAAATTGATAAACAGTTCCATTTAAAACAGATAGAAATAACAGTTCCTTTCAATTTGTATTCATTTTATCAAAAATTTACAACATAAGTACAAATTCAAGATTTTTCATACTAATCTCCATTCCATGCTTTAGTATATGCCATATTGTGGTTCAAACTTTAAAGCTTGTTATAAAATCCATTATTTTGTCTTGAGATAATAAAAACAAAGATATTAGCTAGACACTTAAAACATTAAATATGCAAAATACTCAGCTGTAAAGTTGCCTTTGTTTCCTGTATTAATCTATGAAAAGGCAGAATTATGTCCCTTGGGAGTATTGATTTCCATCAAAAGTCCTTTCAAACAGAAGAAAATGAAAAATAATATATGCCTGATATAACAAAAGAAAGAAACTACAAAATGAAGCACTATTGATATATTTGCTGCACGAATTGCCAAGAAATTGAACAATAATTGCCCAGGAGAGCAGAAATTCTATCTAAAAGCTTCAAGTGGGCCTCTTTTTTTCTTAAATGGACAATTTCAACACTGAAAATGCTTCTGGTATGACCAAATTTTGCCTAACCCCATAAACAGTACAATCGTAACCAGACAATTTGCCATTTTAATAGATTATGTCTAGAGAAATACCCAAGTGATACACTTAGGGAATTATACAGCAAAAGAGGCAAATAATTTAGTTAAAAATATCTGTCACGACTAAAATTCTAGTGTTTTCAATTGGATTAATCATAGCGAAGGGGAAAACAACTACAAAAGAACTATAGTTACAGAGGCGGAACCAGGGGGTGGTCACCCGGTGCCGGTGACCACCCCGTGGATTTGCAAAAATGGTGCACCATGTACCAAAAAATGGTGCACCTTGAACATTTTGAAAAATAAATTCGTCGATCAAATCAATTTGTCTATCGTAATCACCAGTCATAAAGTTGTCATTACTTACCTTAAGGCTAAATACATGTACCTTGACAGGTATGTTTATACAATGAACATGTAATCAACAATCGATAATTATTTGGTCGATTTCTTTGATGTTAAGGTGTAAAAATGAAGAGACAGTCTCTCAATCTTAGATGTTTTTAGCAGGTAATTTATACTTTTTTTACATTACGTTTATCTAATTTTTTAAAGTTTGTATAATAACTTTTCTCGACCAATAATATTTTTTTACTGTGATGCCAAAATTCAAAAATAATTTTAAAGTTTTAAAGTCACATAAATATTCTATATTGAATGAATACCCCCGTTCCATCATCTGTTTGTCTAAAAGTTTCGTTCATTCCAATTTTTTAGTAACTTATACCCTCTTTCCTTCAGGAAACGCCACAAATCAGCCCCCTCCAAAGTACCAACGACTTATAATGGACCTAGCATTGATACGAATAAAAGTGATCAGATTAAAGAAACAACCCCCGACTTACATATAAGTACAAACGGCATTGGTTTTGTAAAACAATCAACACGTAAATTAACAAACGAAGAGAAAGGAGTAGGGGCATTAAGGCCTAGTTTTGGCCCAAGAAAATAAAATGTTTGATAACCATTTCAAATTGGCACATAATGTTTAGAAATGCATAGGGTCAAGAAATGTAAATGAAAAACATGAAGATTTTATCTGATGACGTCACAATTACGTCATGATATGTACTGTTTTCACAAAAACGATGAAAAATACAGAATTTATGCAGTTTTCTGTCTTTAATTCCGTTGTGGAAACATCCTGCGCACCCGAGAAACAACAAAATAATTTAACAGAAGCTTTATTATATCTATTGGCATAATCTCACCAAATATAAAGTTGTTTCTTGGGTGCGCACTTACTTTTTCCATCTGAAATATACTCAAAATTTGATGAAAAAACAAAGAAAATCACGAAATTTTACAAAATATGCAAATTAGGTCATGATTTGTTGCCATTAATTTGTAGGATCCTTTACTATAGATAATTTAGCTGATCTGTACCAATAGCATCTTTATGCAACATTCCAGCAGCACCTGCATACGGGGTATATATCTCCCAATTGATACGCTATTCCCGTGCCTGCATTTCCTATCATGATTTTCTTGATAGAGGGTTACTGCTCACAAGGAAGCTATTAAACCAAGAGTTCCAAATAGTGAAGTTGAAATCATCCCTTCGTAAATTTTACGGACGCCATCATGAGTTGGTTGACCGTTATGGAATAACCGTTTCACAAATGATATCGGATATGTTCTTTACGTCGTAACTACAATCCCCTTCCCTTTCATGACTGTGACCTACCGAATTAGACTATTTACCGGATTTGTAATCACATAAGCAACACGACAGGTGCCACATGTGGAGCAGGATCTGCTTACCCTTCCGGAGCACCTGAGATCACCCCTAGTTTTTGGTGGGGTTCGTGTTGTTTATTCTTTAGTTTTCTATGTTGTGTCATGTGTACTGTTGTTTTTCTGTTTGTCCTTTTTATTTTTAGCCATGGCATTGTCAGTTTGTTTTGGATTTATGAGTTTGACTGTCCCTTTGGTATCTTTCGTCCCTCTTTTATGCCTTATATATCATGTACTGTATTACGACGCTAGATTAAAATTGACGAGGAAAGGTAAAACCCGGCCACTGAAAGCTTCATTTTTAAGCAGCCCAAGTGGTCGTTTGGTCTAGCGCGCCTGATACAGTGCATGCGATTTGCTGTCATGATATCTCAGCAGCATGGGTTTGAATCCCGGCGAGGGAAGAACAAAACATTTGCGAAAGCAAATTTACAGATCTGACATTGTTGGGTTGATTTTTTAGACGAGTTATATATATATATGTTGTAGTTCGTTACGTTTATAAAGCCGGAAGGGTATTTTTTCCGGACATTCGTTGCGTGTTCAAATCAATACAGTTGAATGGCCAAAATTGAATCAAAGTTAAAAAGCTCTACAAACAGTTAACGGTATATTTTAAAGTACTGTACAGTGAAATCTATACTGAAGAATCTTGAATGTACTGTCTTATGAAATGAAACTTAACCGACGAGTTATGATATACAACACGTACACGTAAGATACTTTGTACAAATGATATGCTCTCGCTTTGATTCATTGAACGAAGTGCATGCAATAGATTTATTTGCTTGCAAATTTTTGTTACTGAGATATTTGCAGTTTTCTCCCACATGTTCGAGGAGTGTATTACTTTGTTTGCAATATATTCTTTGCATTGGAAAAGGGTATTTTTGCCAGATCAATTATTAACAATAAAGAGATTATATGCAAAAAGATAAAGTAAATTTAGATAAAATCATTTTGTTCAGGCTGCCAAAAAAATCTTCAATTTAACGTCTTTTTGTTTATTCATGCGTTTGTTTTGATTTTTTTGTAAGTCAGTTGTGTTATGTATCTATTTATATATATATTTACACAAGTTCGGCATTTGGATCCAAATAATTATTTCGGTAGCCAATTATTCCACACTAGAATATTGAATATTTGTCTTAATTATGACTTTTGATACCTTTCCTGGAATTCGCCAGTCATAACATTTTTCACAAAAAATCATCCTACAACAGTCTACATTCTCTTCGAATTGCTCACGATTTCAAGGGTGTGTTCTAGTATATTTTTTTAATGATGCAACTAGTTATTTACAAGGTTTAAACAGAAATAATGTTAATTTTTTTTAGTGGACGATTCAAAAGAAAATATATGTTGCCATTATTTCTGCCATGCACAATTTTTCATTTTTGTTATTATATGAATACAAAACAAGCAAAACATTATTATACAAGCTGTTGTTATATTTATAACTTGATAATAAATTCGCAATTTATATAAAATATGAAAATAAAGACGTAAATAACAAAAAAAAAAACATAAATTAAAGGAGAATGTGTCTATTGGACACAGATGACACCGTGTGTAAATATAAACCATCTTAATGTTAATGATATTTGTTCCTATATAATTTAATTTTGGATGTAACACGTCTTCTGATTGGCTGACGTTGTTTTTCTTATCAGCTCATAGTTATAATACTGTCATGTGACCGTGACGTCATCAACGTTTTTTCATGATTTACTCATGTTTAAAATTGAATTTAAAATTAAATTGTAAAAAAAGACTGTAATATCTTTTCTACCTGTTCGATATAATATTAAAAAAAATGTGGTGTACACTTTTAAATAACCCGCTACGCGGGTTCTTCAGTATGCACCACATTTTTGATATTATCACTTCATAAACAGAACAAATATTACAGTCGTTCTTTAAATGTTGTCATTAAAGATTGCAATGGGTTAGTGTGCTCCCATTGTTCAAATGTAACTGGGGTAATTAGATTACGGTGAAAGTGACGCAATCTAAATCGAAATTAATCTGTTTTGATGATAATGCATAAGTTTTATGACATTTGGTTCACGGCAAGTAAAGTTGCTAAAACGGCAAATTTTGAATTTATAAAGAGAGATAATCAAAGAAAAATCGGTGAAAATGACGCCACCAAAATCAAAAATTGATATGTGTTGGTGGAAATAAGCATTTTGAAAAACATTTGGTTGAGGCAAAACAAAAGAAAGGAGTAACTATAAAAAAGAAAATGTGGTATGATTGCCAATGACACAACTCTCCGCAAGAGACAAACATAACTCGAAAATTAACAATTATAGGTAAACGTACGACCTACAACAATGAGCAAAGCCCATACCGCGTAGTCACGGCAGCTATAAAAGGCCCCGAAATGACAATGTAAAACAATTCAATCGAGAAAACTAACGGCCTTATTTATGTAAAAAAAAAATGAACGAAAAAACCGATATGTAACACATTAACAAACGACAGCCACTGAATTACAGGCTCCTGACTTGAGACAGGCACATACATATATAATGTGGCGGGGTTAAACATGTTAGCGGGATCCCAACCCTCCCCCTAATCTGAGACAGTGGTATAACAGTACAATATATGAACAACTATAAAAATCAGTTGAAAACGGCTCAACTCATCAGATGGCCAAAAATACAAGTGGACATTACAGGTACTTGTACACCCTAACAACAAAAAGACACTAGAAACAGATCTTAGAGTACTCGCAGTTAACTTACAGCTAGTTAAAAGCCGCTAACAACTAATAATAAAATCATGCATCTAATACTGAAACCCATTTCAGGACGCTCGAACGGACAGCCCTTCATACGGACAAGGGTGGACGTTCATGGTTCTTTCACCTAGTAGCGGGTGGGGCATATTAATTGAAATGAGTGATCATTAAGGTTATTCTTCATTAAAAACACATTTCATTTCTGAAATAAAACTTTAAAAAAACATGGTTACAGTAAATATTTTATTAAATTCATACCCGAATTCGTCCATTATCAGAAATAACACATACAGACAAAACAAATTAAGAGTAAATTGTAGTAACTCGAGATCGGAGCTTCGACCCATTCTTACGTTAGCGTTAGGTTCTACGATATTGTCTATGGGGTCCTTTGCCTAATTTTATTTCGAGTTCCATTGACGGGGCAAGGAAAAGCAACGATATAGATCCGGCCACAACTGACCTTGTACAGAGCTGTACATCAATGAAACCAAAGATTTGATTTAATACTAGTAAGAGGAAATAATTTAGGTAACAGATAGTATAATGCGGGGTCTACATAATTTTAAATAAGTTTGACCATGCGACAAGTATCATTCTGAGTCAAAATATGGAAGAAGGAAATATGAGGTCACAAGGCAACCTTTAACAAAGAACAAAACAAACCCAGAACCATATAGGCAGCAAATGGTTTAATGTGAAATGATTCAAACAAGAAAACCAACGGCAATATAAATGTTAAAACAATAAACGAAAAACAAACATGACAGATAACAGGGAATTTTAACAACTATATTACAGGCTCGTGACTTTAGACAAGTATATAAAGGATACGGTGGGGTTAAACATGTTTCAGAATTCTCTGTCTTTGCACTTAGTAGATACAATCGTTTGACTGAGCATAAGTAGAATAAATCGCAAAAATAGTCAGTCGGATATTTGCTTCTTGATTTATCATATTGGAACGAAGAAAACAATACCTTCTATAAAAAAAAAGACACAAAGTATCGATCTGAGAGTACTCACAGTAAGTTAATGCTACTTTATAGCCAACTACAACTAATACATAAATCATGTTCTACATCACAACGGGTTTAGAGAAAGGACGTCTGAAACGGTTTCAGACGAGCATTACCTTGTTCACAAAACATATTTTCTTGTGAAATTTATAACTATTTGTCTGAGAAAAGTTTGCAGGTTAATTACAAATGCTGCAATAATATAGCTTTAGCAAATCATATCAATACATTTTACAGAAAAGGTGTTCAAAGTAAAAAAAGTACATATATCAATATACAATACAGCAAACTAGAAATATATTGATTACATCAATTCCAAATAACACAACCTTAAATTTTTTAACATACTAATCAAAATTTCAGTTATAATTATACAGTATCGCCGTGTTGAGCAGATCAATAACCAAATTCCCTTCTATCCAGTAAGTAAGTATCTATCTCCTGTTCTGTAATCTTAACTATGCTCTAGGATACACTTTGTTTCCTTTCTTCCTACCATCGACATACATCAAGTAGGAAAATGTTATCAGCAATATCTTTAAAAAATTAAGAGAAAATTTAACATGTTTTTTTCATAAATATTAATAATAATTGTGTATCACATTTCCAATTTCATTTAGTCAATGCGACAATTTTTAATACAAATAAAGGCAACAGTAGTACAGGTTTTCAAAAGTTATAACCGGGTTACAAACTAAAACAGGGGAAAATACATCAACTATAAAATGAAAACAAAGGAACAACAGGAACATGCGCAAGCACCTCGTACAAATGGATAACAATGGTCATAATCCTGACGACATGGTACAGGCATTTTCAAAATGGTGGATTTAAGCCTGGTTGTATAGCTAGCTAAACTTCTCACTTGTATGACAGTCGCATACAATTCCATTATACTGACAACGATGTGTGATCATAACAAACAGACATAACAGGTAAAATGTCCAACATAGGTGTACAGTGGTCAACATGGAGTTATAATCTTAATCACTGTAGGAACAGACAAATGTGAAGCTCAAAAAAGGCATATAGACAAGGCACATTAGCAAATATGAGAGACAAGAATACAAAAAATTCTACCATACAACAATAACACAATGACGGGTTGTATGAGTACATGGCCAAGTCATATGTTACAAAGAAGCATAAAAAGGCATACAGACAAAGCACATTAGCAAAAGCTAAGACAAGAACACACAATTGAATCATAGATCTAGAACAATAACACAATGACCGGATGTAGAAGTACCTTCACGCCTTCCAATGATTTTTTGTTTTATAAAAGGTACGAGACATTCTTTAAAATACCCAATGCTTCATCAACTCTCTACTTAGGCATTGGTGACGTTTTACAAAATCAGAGTTGGGGTTGGAAGATCTTGAATACCGAATCAGTTGGCAAATGCATATCCCATAAGCAGGTACAGTTGGTGTATTGATGCTTAAGTGGGGGTATTGATAATTTTAAAATTAAAATTGTCTCGTCTGTCATTATTTCTCAGAATAACAACGATTATCTGCCATTACGACAGCACAGGACATCACAGTGACGTATTTGAGTAACGTATATACAATCTTGAAATTTATACAAAGATATGGAAAGAGATTCATGCACAATTATATTCACTATCCTAGTCCAAATAATTATCATGATTATGACGTTCGTGAAAAGCTTTTTAAAAAGAATGTTGCGGTTTCAATCCTGGTTTCTATGATGAGTTTATTTCATACATATTTGGGCAATCACAATACTTAATCTATGGAGAATGAAAAATAACTCGACTATAATTACACATACGACATTAAGAATACGAATTATCAATAAAACAACTATTTATATTTATGACAACTGATGGCTTAGACGATTACTCAATAAAAGATCAAAATATCGTACAGATGGTAACTTAAAAAAAAATACTTGGGTCGATAATTACGGAGGATTCAGCAGGAAAGTGTGTTTTTCTATGTTGTGATGTTATACTATTGTCTCAGTAAAAGGGAGAAAGTTTGGTACCATTAAAACGTTTAATCCCGCTGCAAATGTTTGCACCTGTCCTAAGTCAGGAATCTGATGTACAGTAGTTATCTTTTGTTTGTGTAATTTATACATTTTTCTCGTTTCTAGTTTTTTTCTATAGATTAGACCGTTGATTTTCCAGTTTGAATGGTTATACACTTGTAATTTTGGGAGCCTTTATAGCTTGTTGTTCGGTGTGAGCCAAGGCTCCGTGTTGAAGGCCGTACCTTGACCTATAATTGTTTACTTTTATAAATTGTTATTTGGATGGAGAGTGTCTCATTGGCACTCATACCACTTCTTCTTATACCTATTTAATGTTTTCCATTATAACATTCAAAGAAGCGTATCAGTTATATTCCTGACTTTGATTGCCATACGTAAATAATGTCGACTTAAATCAATTTCGAAGTGCCGCACTTACGTTACAAACTTATTCCAACCTTGTCTGATATCTTTAGTTGCAAACATTCGATCGTTACTCAATGTATTTATTATACTTAAATATGGTTAAATACCTGGAAAACAAATGCTGCAGAATATGCGATTACTGCATACGTCGTGTTGCCCAATACCGCGCCCCATATTGTATCGTAACATCCCTGTAATAATCATAATGCTTATGTTTACAATTGCATACATATGTATATTTTCTTTCTACATTATGCTTTTCTTATAAATTACACATACATCAAATACAGCCACGGGACGTGACTGCTAGTATGTGAAATTAATCAATATGAAGCTACATCACACACAAAAATATAACCCTGCTCTTCCCCACTTTTCATCAGAAAAAAAAATGCTTGTTTTTAGCCTCGAAAGTCAATCTCAAATTATTATAATTACATTAGATGTATGTTTCATTATAATACGTTATTCTGATTGGCTAACTGCACATCACGTGTTATTCATTAAGCAAAAATTATTGCATTACTCATTAAACTTTTCATTCATGATAACACGAGGTCCCACAATAAAGTGCACAGTCAGGTGAATTAAATAAAAACATTATAAAATTCGTGTTTTCATGATCCTAGCTAACAAATGTCATACAAAAATTACTTCGGTCAACGCTTTTACACCCCAATGAAGTTACAAAAAGAAGCATTCAATTCTTAAATAAAGCCGATTGGGTTGCTTGCACGATAAAGATTAATTAATTTTGTACCTTCTATTATTCGCTTAAATATATTCCATTAAATGAACCTTATTGATTTTTCTGTAAGATTTCCTACTCACCCATTCTTCTCATAAATCGGATAAATGAAAACACCAACTAAATCTACAACGCCTTTGTGATATTGCTCATTTCAAGTCTTAACGAAGCACTGCATTAGAAATAAGTTTGTGCGTAAAATGGTTACTTTGAATGACCATACATAATGATAATGACAAAAAGCTTACAAATACGTTTGACTTTAAGATTACTTTCTTTACTGAAACGAGACTGATTTATTATCTTGTATTTATTTGTGATTGTTCAAAACTGTGTTTACCTCTTCATTTATGTCCAGGGTACCTGCACGCGCACAATTAGTATCTGAGTTTGCTGTACCCGATGGCGCTGTAACACAGCATATAATTGGGACAGTTACTGGAGTAAGTATACCTCCGGGCTGATTCCAAGCCTTTGTTTCAGCGTTGATGAAATCTTGATACCCATCTACGCCACAACACTTCATCTACAAATCCATCAAAATAAATATCCGTTTGTCCAATATTACAAGAAATATATTAACGAATAAATCAAATGCTGAGTACATATATTCTATATGTTAGATTGATAAATTAATGAAATCGAACTGTAAATCTAAGGTTATCCTAATTCGTAAGCACGAAGTTTTTTCAGTGTTGTTTTCATTTTTTTTACCCTTGATTTATCTTCTATTTTATGTTACTTAATCGTGACTTACCGAATTGAACGTATTATAGGGTTTGTACTAACATACGAAAACGACGGGTGCTACACACACGTAATACATACGTAACAAGCGCGTTGGAAAACGCTACAGATAAGTTTGGTAAACGTTTAAGGAACGTTGCATATCCCTCACAATCGTTCGACTTTTACTTGGACGTATGAGGGGCGTGTTTGTACCAGACGCCTAGCGTAGTTTCAGCGCTCCATGAACGTTTAAAACACACCCATGGCGTATCAAAAACGTGTTTTGACATTCAACGAAACTTGCTCTGGCATTTATATAGGCATACATGTCCGTAAATTTACAAGACGGTGTCTATCCAGGAGTAGTACTCCAAAATTACAAAATAAAATTAAAATTATATCAATCAATTGTTTAATCATCAATCATCTTCTCTTTCTAGTTTTCTAATACCGCGTCTTACATCATCGTAAAGCTCCGATGTACGCCGGCGTGGTACAAAATCATGTACGCCAGTAATTGTTGATGCATTTTACCTGTCAATCCTATCTGTGTTGTGTGTACAACGAGCTTTAAGCTTGTGTTGGGCGTACGAGAAGCGTAACTAAGCGTTTATCGGTCGTTCAAGTAACGTATGTTGGCGTATGCCTGGCGTTTGTTGTAGATTGAATGCTCGCTTCGAAGGAAAAATGTCTTTTTAACGTATCTGAGACGCGTCCCGGTCTAAGACTAAATTATCAATTAGTACACATCCAACTTCCAATGAATTTAGTGAAAAGACGTCATAAACAGTCAGAGAAAAACATGACCTTGTGCAATGCCAAGATATAGGTATCGACAGATTGTAGATCAATGACTGTGTATATTTATATAACAATAATATATAGTTTGCTTTTAATTTACTAATAACAAAATCAATATAAATACCAATAAAAACAGTATTCAATGATCTAACTACAGTAATCTTTTATAATAAGTTTATTTTTAAAAGTATTGTTAGTTTACCACGATCGTCTCCAAATTTCTGGACCGGGTAAAGAACATTTTCGTTAAAATGAGGAGGTGCTATCCCGTTTGAAACATTTTTTCAACAGGTACAACCAAACTTCAAAACGAAATATTTATATCTATGGAAGAATTTAGTAAAAGTTTTAAGTAATTTATAGTAACGAAATCCCTGACTGTATAATTTACCAGTAATACAGAGATAACGTTCGTTAAAATCAAAAACGTCACAACAGACATTGGTTTGGCGAACTAATTGTGAGATATAAACACTGTAAGATGGAGCCAAAGGATAATCACCATCCAAAATTTGTTTTCTTCTAAGAAATATACCTATTTGTGATGATAAGAAAGGTGATCAGCAACAATCAGATGTAAATGTAACTATACTTTTAATGTTTCGTTTTAGTATATAAAAATGTTTTTCTGTTACAAATCATGATGTATTGTTTTATGTGTACATGTTATGCTGCCCATCAAGGGCCCTTCATTGGAATAATAAATATTCTTATTCTATTTTTATTCTAGTATTCATTGACCAAATATGCCTCTTTATCTTGAAATGCATCAATGACCTCGCTGCCCATAATTGTTATACACATGTAGTTCAGTTGAATTTCTTTTCTTAAATTTATTCTGAAATCGTATTATGTAAAAAAGATGTGGTAAAACTATTATTGCCTATGAGACAACTGCCCACAAGAGACCAAAATGACACAGACATTAACAACTATAGGTCACCAACCTTCAACAATGAGCAGAGCCCATACCGCATAGTCAGCTATAAAAGACCCCAATAAGACCATGTAAAACAATCCAAACGAGAAGACTAACGGCCTTATTTATATAAAACTTGAACGAACAAGAATGTGTTCATAGTACACGGATGCCCCACTCGCACTATAATTTTCCATGTTCAGTGGACCGTGAAATTGGGGTCAAAACTAGAAAACTAGAAAATTAGAAAGATCATATCATAGGGAACATGTGTGCTAAGTTTCAAGTTGATGTGACTTCAACTTCATCAAAAACCACCTTGACCAAAAACTTTAACCTGAACGGACGAACGGACGCACGAACGGAGGCACAGACCAGAAAACATAATGCCCCTCTACTATCGTAGAAGGGGCATAAAAACAAATATGTAACACATAAACAAACGACAATCACTGAATTACTGGCTCCTGACTTGGGACAGGCACATACTTAAATAATGTGGCGGGGTTAAACATGTTAGTTCATTTATTTTTTATAAGGGCTAATGGTATTTTATTTGGACTATTTTTAAAACCTTTTTATTCCAGCGTCACTGACGAGTCTTCTGTACTTCATCCTGGTATATATTGGTGATGAGTTCATTTATATTTGTTGCTATACCTACATTAGTATACTTATAATATAGGAATATAGCAGTTACTGTGGCACGGTTTTATTTCATTGAGAGAAGAAAAAAATCTGAGGTAAATTCAAAACTGAAAGTCCCTAATCAAAAACATAAAGCTGAAGCACATCGAACGAATGGATAACAACTGTCATTTCCTGACTTGGTACATGCATTTTTTGTATGTACAAAAGGGTGGATTAAACCTGGTTTTAAAGCTAGCTAAACATTTTACTTGTATGACAGTTGCATCAAGTTCCATCATATTGACAACGATGTGTGATTAACACAAACAGACACAGTAGGTATAACTGTCACACATGGGGTAAAAATGCCACCATAGATATCGCATAACGGTCTATAAATGAAAAGGTCACAATTAGGAAGCTGAAATCATCTCTTTTGTCATAAAGTTTTGTTTTCAACCGACCGTCATGGTCAATTTCTAAATGTAAGTCCTAATCAAATGGCAAAATCAAAGATCAAACACATCAAAACAAATGGACAACAACCGTCATATTCCTGACTTGGCACAGACATTTTCCTATGTGGAAAATGGTGTATTAGACCTGGTTTTATAGCTAGCTTAACCTCTTGTATGACAGAAAATCGGTACAGAAAATAGTGTTGAATACATGATGTATTTACCTCTTTCATAACAAACATCCATCCAAGTGTAGTAGGGTCAGATTTTCCAATCCCGTTATAGTTTTCCAATGACTCGAGTAAAACCTTCTTGATGGAACCTTGGATCTGTAATTGAAATTGAAACATATTTTATAACAGTAAGATGCAAGTGATTATGAATTTCCGTTGTGTAAATATTTTCCATGGATATAAATTATGACCTAGAAAAAATGGAACTTTTAAACATATATAAATATTAAACATGTACATGAGTGCAAACTTTTATCATTTTTCACATAATGTCACCAGTATGAATTCCAGTTCCGGCAAATAAGAACCTGATTTTTATATTTTATCTTGATATACATTTAATGAATTTTATTCGAATTATTAGCAATAAAGGCTGAGAAGAGTTGCTGTTATCTACATCAATATAAAAAAGAAGATGTGGTATAGTTGCCAATGAGACAACTGTCCACAAGAGACCAAAATGACATAGACATTAACAACTATAGGTCACCGTACGACATTCAACAACAAGTCCATACCGCATAGTCAGCTATAAAAGACCCCGATAAGACAATGTTCATTAATTCAAACGAGAAAACTAAAGGCCTTATTTATATAAAAAAAAATGAACGAAAAACAAATATGTAACACATAAACAACGACAACCACTGAATTACAGGCTTCTGATCAAGTTTATTTTTACATTGTATGTAGATTCGACTTATTCAGTATCAATAAACATAAGCATAGTGCGACCTTTTGCAAGAGAATTTCTAACACAAAACATATGTAACTAATTAGCTAGATAATATACTGCATCACAAAAAAAAAAAAAACACAAAAAAAACGGAACAACCGGTGCCTTTAACTTGTTTGATAATATCATATTGCATATGTCTGTCCAAATCATGCGAAGTCAGAAAACTGTACATGTTCACATCTTGTGCTTGAAATATTATTTGTGCTTCTTTAAGGTGATTAAAAATAACTTTTGAGAAACAAATATGAAACACAGTTAAGGATGCATGGTTGTTTATTGGCGGTTAAATTTGTTTTTGGATTTTTAGATAATGTTGACATAAGCAGAAATATGTGTGTGCTTTTTGTGATGTCTCAAGAATATGAATATATTTAAATTTTACTCACCGTGCTTGGAGCAGCATATAACAAGATAACTACAAGAATTTCAGCCACTAGCAATACTGTTATTATCAGGGCGTACTGTTAAAAAACATTTAACGAATGACAACAACTAGCAAAAAAGCATTAACGCTGTTCCTTATTATTGTATATTAAAACGGCTCTGTGCATTTAGAACGAGTATGTACGTATACTCTCGGAATTAAATTATAATCCCCTTTTTCCCATATGTTTTCTTTTAAAGTATTTTACATAATATGTATAAAATGTAGTTGCTACAAACAAGTCAGCATACTGTTTAATTTATTGCATTGTTTCGTCTATATCCTGCGGCTATATCCTGACGAACCTGGTTCCATTGTACTAAACTCTTGAGTGGTTTAAATTTAAAAGGGAACCAATAAAGACACATAATTCCATTTGTTGATTAAAAAGAACTTACAGTCCCGAATAGAAGACTATCGACAATTTTATATTTGACATGGTTTGCACAAAAAAATTAGCCATTTTTTAAATGGCCACAATTTTCGTTTTGTTTGCTCAACTATTTAAAGAAAACTGCATACATTTGTGATAAAATAAGAATAAAGTGTACAAGGTCTTTATTTTAAATATCTATTTTCGTATTCAACATGTTCATTAACAAATTAAAGTTATCTTTCTGTATTGCTAAAAACAAATACAAAAAGTAACAAAACGGAAACTAAAGAGTCATACATTCCCAAAAATGGATGTGTATTTGAGTGTGTTTTTGCACTCTCTTATGTGAAGGTATTCCGGTTCGAGATTTACAATAACCTGCGAACTCGAGAGTCAGAGAACGAATACTACTACATGTACAAAAGATGGGCGAAAGATACCAAAGGGATAGTTAACATCATAGATCGAAAATAAATTGACAACGCCGGCGCCATGGCTTAAAAGAAAAAGACAAACAGACAAATAATATTATTCCACTGCATGTAGATTTTGATAGCGAAATCAACATCTGATTACTATAAATTTATGGGAACACTTTGAAAAACGTATGAAGTTTGTTGTACTATTACTTTATACCCTCAAAGTCAATAAATACTATAATGAACAATAAAAGTATATTTTTTTTTATTTTCTCTAATTTTTTTGCAGTCATACATGTATTTGTCTTTGTTTTCGGATTTGTCGGAGTCATGAGGTCATTTTAAATCTATGTTTTAATAAAATGAGATACTATTATATCTATCTATGGTTGTTGTGGGTCATTCTTGTCATTCATATTGATTGTAGCTGATTGTGAAAAATAAAAGTTGTTTTATCGCATGGAAATAAACTCCCAACTATATTATTTTTGTATACCGACCAAATCTTCAACTTCAAAGTGGTAAATCTAACTAACTTACGATTTACGTTTTAAATTCATTTTTATATTAAATGATCTAGTGCATATACCTTTTGTACCGAACAAAAATGTTATAAAAAAGGAACATACTTTCTTCTTGTACTTCTGACAATGTACAATCTTGTGTGCAAATCTTCTTTAAAAACTGTTTATGAATGTACAAATGGATGTATATTTTGATGAACGTCAAGGAGACAGCAACCCATATCATTAAAATAAAAGACCCTCAACAAAAAGCATGTGTTATGAAAGATTCAGAGGTTAAAAGAAGTCACGTACTCATATAAATTGCAGTTGTAAATCTAATACTATTTATAAAAAAAAAGAAATAACTGAAATATCCGTATACATAATACTTACAACAAAAATTAATGTCTTAAACTTGCAGCAGGCACCACAACAACCGAAAAATGACAGGATTAACAAACAGCAACCGAAAATAATAAGTCCCATCCCTATCCCACCCATAAACTCGGTAATAGAAAAATCGTTAATCCCGTCTGTTGACGAACCAGTTGCGGTAGCCATAGTTTCAAGACCATCTTTTATTTGATTTTCGATAGTCTTTATATATTCGATGTCGGATGCATAGAACGCAATTACACCTGCAGCTGTCATCAGTAAGCTGATCATCTGAAAATAAAATGACAACAATATTTTATCATTAAAGTTATTGCCTTTTTTTCTGTCATATAAAGTAACTGTCAATGAATGGTATAGAACTTTATTTGATCCCGCAGAAAGAAAAAAACATACGTGTGACAAGAGAAATACAATATCCACATACAAACAATGAATGGTAAGAGAGAAAAAAATGCATTAATATAGCCAATAGGCTATTTGCCAATTCCCGTAATTGACCCAGTAATTAGAGATCCCTGTTTTTGTTGTCTCCCTTTATGAGGGACATTAATTTTTATTTACAATGGAGAGCTAGCAGAAAGAGCAAACTTTACCTGTGCGTAATGTGAGTAATCTATAAGGTTTTCTAATCTTTTAATTACATTAATTTGTTATTTAGTTAAATACTTTTGACATAAGAAATTATTTTTCATGATAAATTAGTTAAAACGCCGATACATCACATTGAATTCATCATGCTTTGCCTTGGCGAAAGCCAATTTTGCCCGATATAGAACCAGTCTACGATTGACAAAGGGAAGTAATTTGTGTAAAAAGTGTGTAAAAACAGAATCAAATCTGTACATGTATATTCATACTGGTTTTGAAAATCAATAAAATGTATGGTTCTGATACACACATAGATAGATAACATATAGAATTAACTAGCACATTTTAAATTTTGTATAAAGTCTATTCTTTGATTTCAAGACATAAAAATTTAAAAACTTAAAGATAGAAAAAGAACCTAAATCATTTTTGATTGTTTTTATAGAGTTTTAGAGGGGCAAGGACTTTTTTCAGAATTTAAAAGGATGGGCAATAACTTTTTCAATGAAACAATATTAAGAATGCACCGGCCCATCCATCTGATAAATATTGAACGGTCCCTTATAGCCAATAGGCTATTTGCCAATTCCCGTAATTGACCCAGTAATTAGAGATCCCTGTTTTTGTTGTCTCCCTTTATGAGGGACATTAATTTTTATTTACAATGGAGAGCTAGCAGAAAGAGCAAACTTTACCTGTGCGTAATGTGAGTAATCTATAAGGTTTTCTAATCTTTTAATTACATTAATTTGTTGTTTAGTTAAATACTTTTGACATAAGAAATTATTTTTCATGATAAATTAGTTAAAACGCCGATACATCACATTGAATTCATCATGCTTTGCCTTGGCGAAAGCCAATTTTGCCCGATATAGAACCAGTCTACGATTGACAAAGGGAAGTAATTTGTGTAAAAAGTGTGTAAAAACAGAATCAAATCGGTAATTGGCAAATGGACTATTCACATATCGTTATGAGTTAACCAATAAACATTGATAAATCTTTTAATGCTTTTACATAACATAGCGTCTGTAAAAACCTTTAGAATGAAATTCAAAACAGTGTAGCTGTGGCCATTGATTGACACATTAAAATCATCCATTGACTGGGACAATTTACGTGAACGTTTGTGTGTAACGACCACTCTACGATAGACATTTAAACTGTGGGGTCACCAAAGGTTTCTTAACGCCTTTAATTATAAAATAATTCGAAAAATTAATCAGGAATAACCTTTGTGTTTTGATTTATATAATTGATATAAATCAAGATATCGTGTTATTTCTGATTAATTTTTTTTCGAATTACTTGATTTAGGTGTTGAGAACCTTTGGTGACCCCATAGTTTAAGTGTCTTTAAAAAGTACATAGTAAGCATTGGTCGTTACATACAAACGTTCACCTAAATTGTCCCAGTCAATGGATGATTTTAATGTGTCAATCAATGGCCACAGCTACACTATTTTAAATTTCATTCTATTTTGGCATTGCATTAGGTTTTTTTTCTCTGACTGTTAATGACGTTTTTATTAAAAATCTATTGGATGTTGAATGAACACCGAACTATATTCCTGTCTTAGTATATGCTTTTTTATTGGTTGTTATTGGCTATGCAGTAGCTGTCAGTAACTGTGTGTATTCTCAGATCTGTACTTTTTTTTGTCTTTTTTTGTTGTTGTAAGGAATGTATAAATATCCTGCCAAGTCTGGGTTTTTGTTATATGCCTTTTTGCCTTTCACGATCTGATGAGTTGAGGACTTTTCGACTGATTTTTTTAGTTTGTTCTTATGTTGTGCTTTTACACTTCTCTCCCCGGTAAAAAGGGGGTGAGGCGTGCTAATAAACATGTTTAACCCGTCACATTCTTCTCCCCAAGTCAAGTTAAAAGGTGTGATGATGTTTTTGGTTTTCTCTTACAGTACATCGTATAAAATAAATTATTATTTAACTTCCATTACGTACAAAAGCCTTCAAAAATATTCAAAACGTCTTAACAGTTTACAGTATTTTGGCATCATACATTAGTTTTTCAATATAATCATACATGAAAGCTATATTAATCTTCAGATATTTCATTCCGGCCAGAATTTCGTCCCGAATAATTGCCTAATTTAGAATATTCTCCATATTCTCAGGAAGAATTTTATCAAACCAATATAAAGTTCTGACCCCTAACACCAGCCTCATTTACAAAAGATGTTGAAGGGTTGATAGCAAGTAGATCTATATAAAAAAAAAAAAAGGATTTTAGTCGTCGTAGTATATTTCCATAATTGCTCGTTAAAAAGAATCATAAAAAAATCTAAATTAAAACTGGAAATAGGGAAAAATGATTGTTTTGTCAATCATCCGTCGTTTTTCATCCGTCGTTTTTCATCCGTCGTAAACAATTTTTATTTTTATTTTTTATCCGATGCTAAAAATCCTATTCGAAACTAATTTGAAATATCACTTGATTTATCCTTAAGGTGTCTTAATTTAAGTTGAAAAAATTGTGTAAATGTTCATGAACATCATGTTTGCCATGGTAAAATAGAAAATTGCTGAAAATGATGTAAAAAAAATGTAGAAGAAATAGGACGAGGTGAATTTTCTATTTGTAACAAGCGTTATAAATGTTTCATGACTTTTTTTTGGTCTAAAATGACTTTTTTGACAATAAAGGCTATTCGCCAAATTTGATAAAAGATGGTATAAAAGAAAATAATTTGATTTCAGAAATTGTATGCAGTAAAAATCATCAGCAAGTGAAAATCTACAAAAATTCAAGTTTAGTAATTAAATCCAAGATACATTGCCCTCAAATCTCAAATGACAATGTTTTGATGAACTGACCAGATTTATATTTTATCTTGATAACCATGACAATTAAACAAAAATTCTGATAAAAAAAATCAATTTCAGAAAAATTCAAAATGCGCAAAATCATTTATCGAATGCTTATAGAATCGTCGTGCAAAATTGATCAAAATTGCATAGGTTGTTCTTGAAAAAAAAACCTCTATCATTCCAGTATTAAAAAAATATATATGATTCTGATAAACACAAATATTTGGTAATTTTTTTTTTAATTTGGATTATGCAATAAATCACTTATTTTTTCTTAAAATAGTAGACGTATAGAATCGGTCAAGTTCTTTGCCTAAATCAGCAAATTTCGAGGGATAGATTTCCAATTTGTGCGTAGGAATGTTTATTCTAGTAATTGTATGTATGCTAAATTATCAATATGGCTCATTTTGCCATATGAGCGATTCAGGCCTTTTGAATGTGCTTTTTATTACTTCTTTACGGTCATATCGATATCGGACAGCGTGCCAATAATAGTTTTATTGTTTACCTTCAGCTTTTTTCTGCAATGCAATTTCAAGTGCAATTTCACAAACAAAACAAAAAGGCAAAAAATCAACTTTCTTTTAATTGACCTTTATATAGATAAAAGTCAATGGTTTCAGAAAAGTTATCACTCAAAGAGATTGATATTCTACTTTTGACCAAATGTTGGGGACCCATTTGAAATTCCTTGTTCCCTTTTTAATATTCTATGGCATAATATGACAAGAAATCAAAGTTAATGAATATGCTGACTACATACAAATGCACATACATTATGATTAAGCAGCTAGCTTAATGTAGATGTGGGCATACATTTAAATCTATAGAGTTGCTTCAAATGGATAAGAAGATGTGGTATGAGTGCAAATGAGACAACTCTCCATCAAAGTTACAAATTGTAAAAGCTAATCATCACTGGTCATAGTACAGCCTTCAACACGGAAAATTTGCTTATACCAAACAGCAAGATATCAAGGGCACCAAACATGACTATAATTAACACAGGAAAACCACCGTCGGTCTTAAATACATGTATATTAAAAAAAAAGGCTGATTAGGAGCTGCAAGCTGTTAAATGTCGAAAAAGTTGGGAAATGTATTTCCCATATGCAGGTGAAGTTGATATCTTGCGTCTAAGGTGGGGGAAATTTATAATTTCAAAATTAAAATCGTCTCGTGTGTCATAGATTCTGGTATTGAGATGACTGTGTAAGTCAAACTCGAGATAAAAGTCTAAAAATGAGGCGGAGGAATCACACGTTGATTATTTCGTTTATACAATAGGTGCAGAAAGGGATAAATCGACGATGAATTAGAGAAAAATTTAACTCACCAAGAAAAAAATATTCAGCAACGTAACGAGACATCGTCCAAGACTGGTTATTATTCCCATTTTGATTATTTCAACTGAAAAATAATAAGATATCTTTTTAAAAGACATTCATCACGTAAATCCATAATAGTATCAGTTTTCGGCTTTAAAAGCTTCTTGTTTGTAGTTATAATTCAAGTTCTATAAAACGGATACATGTCTTTGAAATATGTTATATCGTGTTCATCAGTATTTCTACTACATGCTTGCCCTTCATGCGCATATTTTATCATTTCTACTTTTTCTTGGCGTTCACATTGACGTCTCAAGTTCTATTATGCTTTATTTTTTTAATTCACCGCTGGTTAGAAAGTCCTGCCATGTTTGTAAATATATCTTGTACACCAGTTCGTGACCAGTTCTATTACTTTTTAGTTTTTTTCTCTTTTCCTCCGAACCGTTGTTTTGTTGATCAATTTTAAAAAAGATGATTTTGTATCTTACATTTGATATTTCAAATAAACCATCAATTTATCACATAATTTTCGATTGTTTGTTCATTTACTGGAATACATTAAAATAAAAGGTGTTCATTTCTATTCTTAAAATCGACAAAACTTACCTCCTGACTTTATATCATGAACGAAGTTTTTCTAGTGACGTTAATATCAAAAATGTAACAATCTGCGCACATCAAAACAAAACCTTTGTCTTAACGCTTCATTAGATTTTTATTTTACATTATTGGCACATTATAATGAAATAATTTGATACATGGGGATGGCTATACAAGACGCCATTGTTTTAATTTAAATCAACATGAGTATGATATTCTTTATTTCCAAAATGTTCGATGCCTTTATGATATAATTGTTTAAAGAGCACGATTTCTTAAAGAATGACTTTGTATGGCTTCCTGGTATCACGTATGCCGATATATGAAATACTTATTTACGAAAAACCAACTGGAATATTTACGTCTTTGTTATAAATGTTATTGTATTCAGATTTGTTCAGAGTTTTTCATCTTTGAATGCATATTAATCTAACTTTGTAATATCATACGGCACAGAATGCATTTGATTGGTAAAGTAAAGAAACTGTAAAAAACTCCATATATTATAAATATTTTTTAATGTTTGAAAAATATCCGTAAATTTTCTGTCAAAGGAAATATCTCGATTATAAAGACTCGATAAAATTGATATACATTTGTAGTTCAGAAATCTTCATAGACCTGAAACGGGAAACGCTTTTTCATGGTTTTTAACTTTTTTCGTTATGAATGCAAATGCTCTTTGTCTAAGCTCCCAACTACCCTTATTTGAGAAATTACGTTGTTGTTACATCTTACTTAGTATGAAATTCAAAACAGTGTAGCTGTGGCCATTGATTGACACATTAAAATCATTCATTGACTGGGACAATTTAGGTGAACGTTTGTATGTAACGACCAATGCTCACTATGTACTTTTTAAAGACACTTAAACTATGGGGTCACCAAAGGTTCTCAACACCTAAATAAAGTAATTCGAAAAATTTAATCAGAAATAACACGATATTTTGATTTATATCAATTATATAAATCAAAACACAAAGGTTATTCCTGATTAATTTTTCGAATTATTTTATAATTAAAGGCGTTAAGAAACCTTTGTTGATCCCACAGTTTAAATGTCTATCTTAGGTACGTCATGAACAGTGGTTGTTACAGACAAACGTTCACGTAAATTGTCACAGTCAATGGATGATTTTGATGGGTCAATCAATGGCCACAGCTACACTGTTTTGAATTTCATACTATAAGTACTGATAATGTAAAGCGTTAGCTGCGATTCAAAACGTACATACAGTCAGTGTTACGGCCTCGATAGTGCTAAGTACTTAGTTGGTATCAATTAATTTAAAATATCGTTATGAAAAAAACTCTTTACAAATATGTTGAGTCGGTTCATTTCTTTATTAAGACATAGAATGGGAGCGGGAAATGTGTCAGAGAGACAACAACCTGACTGAAAAGCATAAAATGCTATAGATAAAAATGAATATAAACACACGCGAGAAGAACAAAGACCAAAGGTCCCTGATATGGGATGGACACAAACTTGCGGCTGGCCCGCCGGTTAAACACTCAGTTTGAAAGAAGTTCAAGTACTATGTAAGAATACACAGCTGCTTTTGCATAGGTACTATTTCTGTACCGAAAATCTGCAGTACTGGAAATCAACTTTTAATTTTGAGTGCTATTTTGTTAATTTAAATTTAAGTACTAAAGATTTTTGATTGCACGGTTACATTTTCAGCATTATGAAAGTTTGTCTTTTTCAAATCTCATAAAGTTATGACGTTCAAACATGGAATACTGACGAGTGTGATCATTGTTGGTACTATTTTTGTACCAGTACAAATCAAGTACTGGTAAATACCAGTACCTAACTATTACAATAATTATAAAGTAAAGAAATAGTGCTAAATATTAAAAGTAAATTTCCAGTACTACAGATTTTAAGTACAGAAATAGTACAGAAATAGTACCTATGCAAAAGTAGCTGTGTAGGTAACAGAAGACACTTTTCAATATGACAGTGATCAATATGGGCGTATTGCATTTCCGCTAATTTTTCAAAGTCCCAATGCTACGTTTCCGCAAATTTAAAGTATACGTTACCGCAATTTGTATTTATTACTTTTCCGGAAATTTACCTGGTAAATTATAAATAATTGAATATATATTGACTTGAAAAATGTTGCTATGTCCTTATACAGAGACAGGCGAAAGCAGTTTCCAAAATTACCTAATGTAGATTAGAAATTCACGAGACATTAAGACAAATAGATTTGAACACTAACAAAATTGAAACTTATTTTAACTTTTAATTAGTCAATGATTTTGATTCGGGAATCGTTATACTTTCATGTTTCACCAACTTGGTATGTCTATGTAATGAAATGACTGATATTTTCATAGATGGCACATTTAAATCCTGTCCGAAATTCTTCTACCAACTCAGTTTATTCGATACATGGATGTAAAAATGGTATAACTACATTCGTCTTGTATTTGCGTTACTTCCACTTAAATCCGAGGAATGTTACACGAAACTGTTGGATCGGCTTATTGATGTGTGCACTACCCGAAGAATAACTCTCCAGCCCGATGTAGTTCATAATGTCGACCTTGAATGTGTAATGCATACTGCTGTTACGAAAACACGAATAGTGCCGAGTCTTTTCATGCCCACTTGGACGAGCAGTTTTACGCTAGCCATCCTAACATTTTTTGTTTGTTTTTATCGATGTGTTATTGAAACTGCAAACAACATCTTACATAAAGATGAGAACTCTAACTGTAAAAGCACCCGTTTGGAAATGTGAAAAGGAGAAGATGGACTTCCTTAAGTTCTTGAACAAAACTTGTAAACGGTGAATGTACTACTGTGGAATTTGTGCGGCGTGTTGGCTACAAATATTCTGCCAGAACTGACTTATGAACTCATATCAAGATATTTCTGATTAGTGCTGACTTTTGAACATACGTTTTCATAGATTTAAATGATGAAGTTTACTTGCATGTTATGATGACCTTTGACTTACTTAATATTTATTTTATATTATGGCTTTGCTTTCGATCAACAGGTATTCCTCAATTATTTGCGGAAAAGCAATTATTTATTTTTTCCGGATTAGTTACTTTTTTTCCGGAAAAGTAAGATATTTTTTTGCGGAAACGTTAACTTTTTTTTCCGGAAACGTCATCTTTTTTTTCCTGAAAAGTAATGCCAATTTGCGGAAACGTAAAACGCCGATCAATATAAATTAACAAAGGGCTACTAGCAGTTACTGACATGCCAGCCCAAGACCTCAATTAAACTTATGGGAAGATTATAATTTCATCAAATGAAAACTGCAATTTTTGTATACAAATGTGTTTTTGTTTTAAGCAAATGACAGATAATTTACAATGTTTTAAACAGAAATTATTTCGTCAACATACACAAATGAAACTGGTTTTTCTTTAATGTAATTTATTTTCATTTTTATTCAGGGGAATCGGAAGTTAAAAAATGTTAAATTGATCCGACGCATATATGGTACAATATTTACGTCTTATTGTTTCAACCTTTCAGTAATTGTCAACTGCATGTATATATAAGAAGTAAATCAACTAGTTAGTACATTCAAATACATCTTGATAAACGAATGATAGTTGTACAGTTTCTTTATTAGTTATTTAATGGATAATGCATATGTCTACAGTATTGGAATATTATCTTTATTATCAAAAAGACACAAAGCGTTTGACGTATTTAAATAGCAGTCATTGTGATGAAAAAACTGCGTGTTGGATACTGATACTTTGAAACAATTAAAGTTCTGTTTTGTATTAAAGCCAATTGGAAATTCACAATATTTATACACAGGTTACGTTCTTTTTATTGTTGATTATAACGGTCCATGCACACAATATATATGATATCCATGTCTTTTTATACAATGACTTGAATGAAATATGTTTGCGAAATTGTTACAGGTATAAAACCGATTGTATGAAAATTACATGTATCTTCACAAAAACCAATACAATAAAGCATTACTTATTTTTAAAGTCATATGGAATTTCAAAAAAAATAGCTGAATATGTTTAATAGACCTAAATCAAGTAGCTAAGTTTTACTAATAAACAAGTGTACTTTCTTGTAAAGCGTCCGTCACAATAGACCACGGTTACTGCGATCGAAAATAAATTCAGATCGAGGTGAGGTCGATCGCGGTATGAGCGGCATGCAAGTGTAAATTTCCGTTGTTTTCACGATTCTTCTACTTCTCAATACTGTTCAACAACGATCCAATACCATACCATGATTTATCCGCTTACAACACTATTTAACCACGCTTCTACTGCGAGTATAGTATAAAATACTTTATGATATTATCATTATCTTTATAAGTGTATACTGCTATTGGATTATTGTCTTCCGTACATTAATTCGTAAATATTTTCGTATGCAGTGACCTTAACTGTGAGACCATTTGTTAGAACTCGCACCTACACAGCGCAAGTTTGAGGAGGAAATCAAACATTGATAACAGTATGCAAGCAAACATGTCCTGGAAGGTAAATAGTGACCATTGATTCTTAAGGAACAGATGTCATACAAAAAAAATAACTTTAAAAATCTATAAAGGAAAAGTTTTATTACAAATGGAAAACATAAAAAAAAACTCTATTAATTCAATTATTTGTCACGTGCTCAACTTCCTCTGTGTTGTTTGTCAATTTCACGATCCGGTAAATTTCGGCAACAAACACGAAAATAAATAATCTTGCGATTAACAATCAGTGAATGAAATGTTATTTAAATATTATCTGTCGATAATACTTTTGTGTTCGCCTGTCGATGCTACAACGGATGATTTCACAGAATTTGCAGTTGAAGTATATTCAATTGCTTCTAAATCCATCGGTCACGATCCGAATGCATTGCTTTACCGCCGTTCTTTCACGATCAGTTTACCCGATATACCGAATAAGAGCCATTGATAATTGAGAGAATGACAATCCGTACTTAAATGCGGGTAATAGTGATTTACCCTTCTTAGAATATACATTTTGGAAACATAATTATACGTTCTTTTGTTTTTTGTGGATATCTATCTCATTGTCGATCATACCAAGGAACAAGGAAGGGATTGAGTTGGGAAACCTATATTCACGGAGATGAATTGCAAAATATATATTTTGGTTAAAGAACTATATGTATATCTGAAATACACAGTAGATATTGATAAAACAAATATTCAAATTCATTAAAACAAATTGACTATACCATAATAGATTTTTATCCTTAGACATGCACAAATACACACTATTTAACAACTGAAAGACAATGACAGTTTTTAGACCCATAGTAAAGTGCAGATATGTCTATCCATTTATAAGTTTTATCAAAACTAGAAGTACGTTTGGTTCAAATAATTTGAAAACGTGTGTTAATAAACAAAGTAGATGTATTTAAAAGTTAATATAACGGTAATCCAAGTAATATCAAGTCAATTAAATGAATGTCTAGAGATGGTTAATTGGATGACTATATATTTTAAAGTATACTAGATTTGAATAAAACACTGAGTGCAAAGTAAAAGTTTAGTATACTTGTCGCTTTTTTTTTTTAACAGGCATTAAGAACTAAGAATGAAAAATGTGTAAATAGGTATTTCATATTGTGGCGTCGTTAGCTTGGCGTGTAAACATACCATTTTTAAACAGATATTTATTCCTAGCCATTCTCATTGGTAATACAGGCATCGGTGTGAACCAAAGCTCCGTGTTGAAGGCCGGACTTTGGCCAATAAGGGTTAACTTTTACAAATTGTGACTTGGAAGGAGAGTTGTCTCATTGGCATTCATACAAGACATACAACATCAAATCATCTTATATCTGTCTCCTATTATTTATAAATACACGCTTTATGTGTCTTAAAAATGTTTATAATCAACTGCTTTATGCACTTTAAACGTTTACTACATTTTTATACCAAAATATACATTAAAACAAAACTTGTGCCTTAAACGCTTTTATTTATTTAGTTTGGCACATTAAAATGAAATAATTTGATACAGGAAGAAGACCATAGTTTAAATTCAAAAAAACATGAAGATGATATTCGTTGATTATTTGAAAATCATTGATCTGTTGGTGATAAAATAGGTTAAAAATCACGACATTTAATAGAATGACTATACGTTTAAACTCCAAAGCTTCCTTGTGTTAAATATTATTATGGGTGCAGAATGGGGCCATGCAAGATCATGATTTTCACGTTCTTTATAAGATTAAGATTTGTTTATGAACAATCCAGTGGTTATTTTTTCTTCGCACATAATAACATTTTCTTTTCTATCCATTAATATATTTTGTACACGGAAGCTTGATTTAATATATTGTTTCCTCCAAAACACTTTTTTTTTCCACCAGAAATTAAGCCACTGCAGGTTGATAATGTTTAGGACAACAAGTATATGAAGTATTTTTCGATATCTATTTTCTTGTGGAAATGAGGTATTATCTCATGGGAACAGGCATAATTTCTCTAAGCAACACAGAACATTGTTGTTATAAAAAGATGCAATGTTATCGGGAAGATATCAATTGCTTTCTCCGACGACAGAACGAGGCATCAAACAGAATTACATTTTTTTAATATTGGATGTTTGATAATAAGAGTATACGTGTTTGATATGCACGTATACAAATATGGGTTATACATTTTCTAGAGGTATAGGGGGATATGGTGGAGATTTCACAAAGCATGTTTAACCCCTCATCATTTTTGCGCCTGTACCAAGTCATGAACCTCTAGCCTTTGTTAATCTTGTATGTGTTTTAATTTTAGTTCATTTATACATTTTGGAGTTTAGTGCGACGTCCATTTTCACTGAACTAGTACAACATTTTATTTAGGGCTAGCTGAGGACCTCCTCCGGGTGCGAGATTTTCTAGCTGCGTTGTCTGCTCTTTTGTCGGATTGTTGTCTCTTTGACATGTTCCCCATTTTCATTCTCAATTTTATGTATCTGCCTTATAGACCACTGTTGTAGACAAGCCTTTTTGAATAAAATATCAGCTATGACAACGAGTTTCAAGAAAAGGTTCTTATTTTGTCGAGCAGCTGATAAATGTATCTTATATTCTAATACCTTTAAACATTAAAAAAAAATACAAACGAAAATTATTATACGTACCGTAGATATACATACAAATTGATTATAGCGATCGTAACTAGAAAAAGGTAGTCGATTCAACCGAAAGTACGAAAAAAATCCTCAACGAAATAGGTGATATATAGCATGTCTAGTCACACAACGGATGTCACAAGGAGATCAGGTGTATCTGTTGTATCTCTAGTTTTTTAGGATAGATGCGTTCAACATAGTCACTAAATTTTGAATTATTTAGTGAGAGACCATCATCTATATAGCGGAAACTAAAGTTAAAGGAAATTGCTTACTTCTTGTATTTCTTTCTAAGAAATTCCTGTATGAGGTCAACCCCATAAGAATAAAGGAACAAGTCGGCAAGAAGGGACGCATAATTTGTTCACATGGAAATGCCGATAATTTGTTAAAAAGCACGTCCTCCAAGCGTAACAAAAGTGTTGTCAATCAAGCGATTAAGCATCCTGATAATCTCAGTTTCAGAGATTTTTTGTATGAATCAGAGTGATTCTTTACAAAGTTGGAGTTATCCCTACCTAAGACAAAATACTTGTATCTACATTGGTCATTCTTTTTTTATGTATCAAAGCAATACCAACTCTTTCAATTTGTGTTTTAGTTTGGAATGGGAATACTTGTGTAAAGTGTAGAAAAGTCAAACAACTGTCCGGAAACCCTCCACGAGAACGATTGGTCAACAGTTCATTCCACTGACTCTTTCTTAAAGTATTATCAAATCCACTACTGGCACCCGTCCTATCATGTTACTTAGCATTCGATAACAAAATTGCTATATTATGACACATTGAGTTTTTTTGTTATTCAAGTGAAACAAAAAATGACTTTCTACTAATTATTTCCTTTTTTTTTTGGCATAATAAGAAGTTACTCAGCATAATTTTAAATATATTAAATGTACATGATAATCCTTTATAAAGAAATAAACATTCGGATTGTCTTCCCTTGACCAATAAAAAAAACAATATGTATTAATATTTGTTAATTAGCACTATAAAAGGAACAACAATTGTGATTGGGGAACACATCAATACAGTCACTTAAGTCTTCTCCCTAGCGGCCGTAAAACTATCACCGAAGTTGGGCGTCCATTTGGCGATGCAGGGTGTACAAGTACACATCCACGTCTGGTAAGAATAGGGATATTAATTCCTAATTAAGCCTTTTGTAAGGAGAGTGCCACGCTCGGTGTACGTTAAGAAACCTTGCAAACACTCTTTTGAGTGTCCCAAGAAGGCCTGAAGCAAGACAAAGTCTCTGACACAATCCACTATATCTCATTTTATTGTGCTAGTCAAACTTTACCTGACCTTGATCCCAGACAGCCTCTTTTACCATGTTTACAGAATCTATCAGTTGTATATATTCTCAATGTGTTCTCATCCTTAACTTGCATTAAACATAAGCACGTGGACGTTAAGCAAGCAACAAACAATTAATCATTTGCTAATTATTAATATTTTATTTTCGACCATGCTACGTACGTCTACTAGCTGAATGTCATTGTGGTAAAAATACTGCTATAAATCAACATCTATGTTTATATAGTACAAATATTTATTTGTCAGATACAGCTGTACAAAGGTAAATTTTAATTAGCAGTTGTCATGTTACGATATGTCACAAAGTCGAAAACAGAAAAAATTTAATAAAAAAAACAAAATGGTACCAGAATTTAAAAAGTATCACAATTTTCTTCGATCTTTTTTTGGTTTCATTGATTTCTAGAAAAAAAAAGTGCGAGTGTTAAACCTTTTATCAGATTCCAACTCTTTTCTTCCGAGTTATAATGCTATATATATATTATACAGATTGAATTACTAGTCAATTCCATTGAAGATTAATTATAAACACAAATTTTTATGCAGTGTGTAACCGATTATTTGATAAGAATGACCCGTACTTAATAGATACATCGTTTGGGCTTTATTAACATCAATCGATGTGTCACACACCAAAGCCTATCTATCTTATTTCCAAAATAATCTGGCAAATGTATGATTGTTTTTTATAATTGAGCAGACAAATAATGCATAGGGTATACCTTGAATAGGAACATCTTGTATTATTGATGTACTTTTAAAAATGAGGTAATGATTATGTAATTTCAAAGTAGCAAGGTTTACATGCTTTCTATATCTTGAAGTCATGGCATATTTAGATTTTATACAGCTTTATTGTTTTCAAATAATATAACAGCAAATTACACATAATAAAAGGCCACAGTTTTCAATGGAGTGGTTTTTTTTATATTTGTAAGCAGAATGTATAGTTATAAGTTCGTTTCACATTCCATTCTCTAAAATTAATGCATCCTGCTTAAGCTGTTGTTATCCATATATCGGTTCTATCCTTGCATCATCGGTAATTGTTTTACTGAGTATTGCCGAAAATATAATTAAAACAGCCTACAAAATATAATTAAAACAGCCTACAAAATATGATTAAAACAGTCTACAAAATATGATTAAAACAGCCTACAAAATATAATTAAAACAGCCTACACAATATGATTAAAACAGCCTTCAAAATATAATTAAAACAGCCTACAAAATATGATTAAAACAGCCTATAAAATATGTAGAGTATTAACATTGTGTCATAGATCAAATGTATTCGTTCAGTGTATGTTTAGTTGTGTTTGTTAATATGTTTTTTGTTTTGTCAAGTTAAGCCATTTCAATTGATATTGTATAGTGTTACACTTATATTTCAGGTAAGGGTGAAGATTGGCACCTGTTCAAAACGTTTAAACCCGCTGCATTTGTTTGTACTTTTCCTAAGTCAGGAACCTATTGTTTGTTTGTTTGTTTGTTTGCTGATGTTATTAAAAACTGTTTCCCATTTCTCGTTTATTATATAGATTAGACCGTTGGTTTCCCTGTGTGAATAGTTTAATACTTGTCATTTTGGACACTTAATAGCTTGCTGTTCGGTACGAGCGGATTTTCTTTAACAAATTGTGACTTAGATGGAGAGCTTATACCACATCTTCTTATAAAATTGAGAAAGGAAATGGGGAATGTGTCAAAGCGACAAAAACCCGACCATAGAGCAGACAACAGCCGAAGGTCGAAGACCACCAATGGGTCTTCAATGTAGCGAGAAACTCCCGCACCCGAAGGCGTCCTTCAGCTGGCACCTTAAAAAAATATGTATACTAGTACAGTGATAATGGTCGTCATACTAAACTCTTATATCTATTAAGTAAATTGATGTTTTAATCAAAAATAAATCGTCCTAACATTACAAATCTAATATTCTTATATAACAATTAGCATTCAGAACCAATTATAAATAAAAAGTAAAGTAAAATTTAAATCGGATAGTCAATTATCAAATAACAAGATCAAAAGCTCAAACAAATGGAAAAAAACTGTCATATTCCTGGCCTAGTAAATATGCAGGTATTTTCTTATGTAGACAATGGTGGGCTAAAGCTGGTATTATAGCTAGCGAAACCTCTCACTTGTATGATAGTCGCACACAATTCTATCATATTAACAACAATGTTTGAACAAAACAAACAGGCAAAAATAGGGGTACAGCCGTCATCCTTGTGTTTTAATCTTGAATGAAATTAAAATGAATTAAAAGATTTTTTGATACAAATGACATACACCTGTTCAGAGTTTGAAGCATGTTAATGAATATACATATCGTTGGTTCATGTCTGTCATTTTTGGTGGTTTTAAAAAAAATGTATTGTTAAAACTTATGCCGTTAGGTTTCTCTCTGAATGGTTTTACATTTCGTGGCCTTTTACAGGTGATTATACGGAAGTTTTTTTTATCACTGACATACGGTCAACTGTAATTGCCTTTATCCTGCAATCAGCAAAAAATGTACAAGTAAAGGGTACATACACAATTATTTGCTTTATCGATTCTCATACAAATAAATTCTTCATTTACCCCCAACCCCTTTTTCCACTTTAACATGTTGAGCAAGCGGTAATGTGAATAATTCTGTTTGCATAACCGTTTATTTTGTCGTCCTTTTCGCGGTCCGCGTTTAAACAATGTCGATTTCTTTGAAGTCTGACAATTTTTGGATTCTAATAATTTTGACTTTAAGTGTCGGGTGTAAATTGCAGAATAAAAGGCAATATTTTTACACTGACGAATATGAAATGTATTTTGTACTCGCTATGAAACACCAGAAAAACTCTGCGAGTATCGCCTTTTGTCCTGTTTCTTAAGTTTGTACGTATACATAAATTTAATATTTTCCGACAAGGTACACGATATCCTTATTTTCGAGGCCCTTTATAGCATGTATACGGTATGTGTTTTGTTTATTGATAAAGTCCAAACCGTGCTCTGTACGTTTTCTCATCTTTGTCCTAATATCAATGGTGTAATATGCCATTCCATTTTTTAGCTCACCTGGCCCAAAAGGCCAAGTAAGCTAATCTCATTACTTGGTGTCCGTTGTCCATCGTCTGTCGTCGTCCGTCGTCGTCGTTAACTTTTTACATTTTGAACATCTCCTATAGAACCACTGAATGGGAGTGAACCAAATATGGCATGAATGTTCCTTATGAGGTGCTGTCTAAGTGTTGTTCCTGTGTAGCCGATCCGTCATCCAAGATTGCGCCCATTGGGGAATTTACTTTGACAAAGGACCATATGGGAAATACATACAAATGTCTTTTTTTAGAGAATTACTAAATGGAATGAAACCAAACATAGTATGCATGTTCCTTATGAGGTGCTGACCAAGTGTTATTATTTTGTAGCCGATTCACCATCGAAAATGGTCTCCAGCGGTGGACTTAGTTTAACATAGGACCCAATGGAAAATACATACAAATGTCTTCTTTTATAGAACCACTGAATGGAATGACACCAAATATAGCAGGAATGTTCCTTATGAAGTGCTGATGAAGTGTATCTACTTTGTTGCTGATTTACTTTTCAAGATGGTCACTTGGATTAATGATTAAATTACATGGCCAGTATTAAACCAAATTTATCCTTAAACATTATTTAAGAATCTGGTATGACTTTTGTCTTTTGTTATATGATTTCAAAAACCCAAGTAGAGTCAGGTGAGCGACACAGGCCCTTGAGAGCTTCTAGTTTTTATAACATCCTATATTCCAGGATTCATTCAAGTCAGAAATATGACATTTTTCCATCCGTTTGATGTGTTTGAGCTTTTCATTTTTCCTTTTGATAAGGGACTTTTCGTTTTGAACTTTCCTCAAAGTTCGGTATCAGTGTGATTTTACTTTCTTTTTTTTTTGGCAACTTTTAAATAAACTTGTTACCTGAAAAACAAACATTGATGTAAATCCTAAACCAGCATACAATGGTTTCCCTAACACTTTGTCCCATATGGCATCAAAACAACCCTATAAGGGAAAATAATAATTTATACATTTTGTGGATTTATTGTCATGAAGCAGGCTGAAATTTTAACATTTAGGGACCATCCATTTCACTTGAAAGGGGTACCGGTTATAGTTTTTTGTCTGCGTTATAATTTTTTTTCTCCCCTTGAAGTTTAATGGTCATTCCCTTAGTCATGCATGTATAATTATGTTATATTACCAAATGGAACCTAAAATGAATAGTCAAATGCATAAAAAGTTTCTCATAACTATATGTGAATAAAAATATTTTTTACATCTTCAATAAACTAAATATTTAAAATGGATGTGAAGTTAGCAGTCGGTTCGTTATTCGATATTCGATATTCAATATCCAACCGGCTGCTACCAGTCGGTTAGATATTCAAATTTATTTGAAAATAATAAAAAAAAAAATATTTGATAAAATTAAAAGCATGATTTTAATCGTTCAAAGGAGCGAGAAGATACTCAGGAAATATACATAGAAATAAATACGGAAAGCCCAAGAAACAGATATATATAGGGAAAACCTACCTGAGACCCCCTGTTCTTTCAATGTACATAAAACTGGCGAATTCATAGACTCTGTATATATAAAGATTGTATCAAAAGGATTTCCAAGAATAATGTCATCTTCGATATCTACGGAGGGCTTAGATTGTCACTTTTCAGCTTAAAATTGTCAAAATATTAGGACAAAGGGCACAGGGCAATGGTGATAGCCCCCTGATCTCTCAATCTGCCTAATAGTAAGCAGACAGATAGTTAATAGGTAAATACAAACGAGACTAAACGGAATTTGGGTACACTTCCTGTCTTCTATGTTTACGGAGGGCTCAAAGTGCCAGTTGGATGTTCAAAATATATAGCGAAAACCTACCTGAGACCTGCTTAATGTTAGGCAGATTGAGAGATCAGGGGGCTACCACCATCATACATGACATTATTCTGGGAAATCCTTCTAATACAACCTTTATAAATACAGAGTCTATGATTTATTTAAATTTTATGGACATTGAACGACCAGGAGGGTCTCATATATAGATATAGGAAGATGTGGTGTGAGTGCCAATGAGACAACTCTCCATACAAATAACAATTTAAAAAGTAAACCATTATAGGTTAAAGTACGGCCTTCAACACGGAGCCTTAGCTCACACCGAACAACAAGCCATAAAGGGCCCCAAAATTACTAGTGTAAAACCATTCAAACGGGAAAACACATTTAAGCGGTCTCAGGTAGATTTTCACTATATATTTCTTTTTTGGGCTTTCCATAAAAAAAAATTTACATTCCTAAATGTTTTCTAGAGTTATCGATTTTTCTTTTTGTTTTAAGAAATATCATGTATAAAAGTACATCTTTGAAGTTTTTTTTATTGACAACAATCTATATTACATAAAGACAAATATGCAAGTTAGAAAAGGGTTTATATTCGAGAACAACAAGATTTTACGACAGCTTGAAGGGGTCAAGAAACAATTTTCTACGTATCTTATGAGATCTTAAATATGAAAATCATGATTTTAATGTTATTAGGTATATTTTTTTTTAATGATTTTCAACTTAATTTTGAATATCCAACCGACTGCTAGCAGCTAGTTGGATATTGAATATCGAATATCGGATATCGAAAAACGAACCAGCTGCTAACTTCACATACATATATTTAAAAGTGTCTATTGAAACTTTTCCTTCTTGTTCTGGAACTTTTTTTAAAAAGCTCTTCGAAAAGAATATATTTAATAAATGTTGTAATTGCTCTCTATAAAGTTCTAATAACAGCAAACGTCAACAAAATAGATACTTATTGCGGAAATTCAATTCCAATATAAAGCATCTGTATTTGGTTCTAGCATTACTGATATGTGTTCGATCCTTCTACTAGTATGCGCAGTTACATGTATCCCCATCCTAGTTACCTAGTACTTCGGCACCTGCATGCAAATATAGACATGGTTAGAAAGATTTTTTTTGTTTTAAACGTTTATTTCTATAAATCAAGTGGTGTATATTCCTCATGCATAAATCTGATTCCTTGTACGAGTTTGTCAATCATGTTAGTACCCTTCGGTTACATCAGCTCTTACTTTACGCTTTTTGCCTCGATATTAGATATAATTCGTCGAAACATGCAACTGTTTCGGAAAACATAGCAGAGATAGTGTTATTGGCAATTCCAAATTGGGGTAACAAATTTTTAAAATTTACGTGCAGTGATACAAGTCAGATACTTTGAAGGCCTTGAAAACTTTTATTTTACAGATAAATACTTACAATCAATACAATTTAATTTAAATAAAACATATTTAAATGTTAAAAGATTTTTACTTTTCCCATTACAGACCTGCTCATATATATTCAATCCCTTTTCCGTAGCACATGAAATATCTCCTTCTGTGATCAGAGATTTACAGCATGTGATTGGTGCAGTTATATTTGTTCCATTATCTATTGGAAAACGGTTCCATTGTGGGGCAAAATTATGAAAGTCCTTGTAACTATTTACACCGCAGCATTCAAACTAAAAATAATAAGAGACATTTTGTACTATTTATATATATATATTTGTCAAAATTCACTTGCCAACAATTGTATAGTTTTCGGGGAAAAACAATGAAGAAAAGAAATAACATGTTTAACAGGCAATGTACAAAAAGACTCGTTTTTTCGGGTTTTTATTAGCGACTTTCCGTTTAGGAGTTCAGTTTTTTTTTGTGATTTTACTTTTTAGCATAACTTCCACGTTTCTGGCCGATTCGAAAAATGCAGCCACAGTAATACCAAAACGTTGGTTTATTGAACGAACGGAAGGGCACACAAAATGATTGCAATATGATTCGTACTTTTAAAGTGTTGCTATAGCATTGGTGAAAGTTAAAAGAAGCTTAAAATTAGTGTTGTGTAGATTATCTTTGTTTTCAGTTTTTAAATTATAATAAAAAAAAAACTATAGGTATCTACTTCTATATCAGTTGGTGTCTGGTGGAAACTTGTCCAATTGATTTCCATACTACATATTCATATTCTTTATACTGTTAACTTCTAAAATGTTATTTTCTCTGGTGAAGAGTTGTGTCACTTGCCAATATACCACATTTTCTTATGTTTATATTATTGACGTTTGTCTTAAGTATTTTTCTATCAATAATTTATATTCCCAATATCTTCTTATATCATGTTTACTAGTATTTTACTTTTACTGTTTTTCTTTTAATATTATTACGAGTACGTCCGATCGTTATAAAAACGATGATTTATACGTGTACAATAATATTATTAACGTTGATTCTCATGTGTCAAACACTTCCCTGCTGATTTTTAGTTTGTTTTTATGCTGATCTGCCCTCGGTTGTTAGACATGTTAAATCCCGCCACAATCTGTATTTGCCTCTCCCAAGTGAGGAGCCTGTGACAGTATGGTTTTCATATGTTGCTGTCTGTTTTCCTTAATCACAAATTAAGGACGATTTCATTTTCCTTTTTTTTTTTAAATTGTTTTATATATTGGCATGATTGGGCCTTTTATAACTGGATATACGAACGAGTTTTTGCATATTGTTGAAGGCCGTACTGTCACCTATGGTCACCTTAATCCACATCATTGGATATTTATCGAATTGACAATCATGCCACAATTCATTGTTTTTTTAACAAGACCAACATTAAAATCTCTAATATAGTATTTGATTAAGAGTAAAAAGAAAAAGATAACATTTGTAAAATGTTATGCATCAGAAGCGTTTAAATTTCTGAATCTACCTCAATCACGAACGTTCATAGTCGAATATGTGATGTACATGTATTACAAGCAAAACAGTGAATCTATATGATAAAGAAGGATCTAAAAACATCTTACTATAAGTTGAACTGAATGATTATTTTGGGTAATTAGTATCAGCTGCCAGATGTAAAATGGCGTCTTGCTTTATTCTGGGTTTAGTTTCTTCTTCTTCAGATATCTTTAAAGTTATAAAAGTTTTAAACAGACTGAATGATTTAAACTTGTCTATATAACAGCTTTGATTATTTGGAATATTTACTAATTTTCACATCGTACTATGAACATCAAAATTATTCCTTTTAATCTTAAATCTGTACAGGAAATTTTATCTAGCTCTTAGTGTATAGTTTTATTGTTGATATTCACCCATTATGTACCAAATGTTAGATTAATATGTTTATTTATATTACAGAACTTTCTTGGTATTCCTAATAGGAAGGTTTTGTATACTTAACGACAAACAACATGGATAGGACATATATTAAGGCGTGAAAGAGACAACAACAGCTATGTAGCTCTTCAATGGGCACCTGAAGGGAAAAGAACTAGAGAAAGGAACCAACAAGGATGGACAAGTTGGAACGTAGCCAGATCAGCGGCAAAATATAGAAAAGGGTGGAAAAGCAGCGTGGAGGCCTTATGCGACTTCTGGCGCGGAGAGAACTAAGATTAATAGTCCGGCCGATCGGTGAAAAAATTGCTCAAATAATGAGGAAAGCACCAATTTTTGCATGATGGTACATTTTTGTGTACTGAGCAATATTAGCTATGGACCCACCCTCAAAATTTAATATGGCGGCTTATTTCAAGATGGCTGCCGCACGTTCTAAAATATTTTCCAGTATTGCACAAATCACAGTGGATTTGATGCTGGAATCACAAAAATCAACATATTTGAATGACTTGGTGTTCTTAGCAAGATTTTGTTGTGATCCATCTTTGAAATATAAAATGGCGGCTATTTTCAAAATGGCCGCCTTGAAAAATAAGCAAATATTAATTTTCGAGAATTGACCTGAATATAAGCATTTTATAATGCATAGTGCCACTTAGTATCTATACCAGTTCTGTCCTTTTTTATTTTGCCTTGTTTTTCATTTTATACACAAAGTAGTAGCTTTCACAAAAAGCTGTAGTAGTAGCTTTCATTCAGTAAAGCTGCACTATTTGTTGTTTTGGGTCACACATAAAAGCTGTGATTTTGGATTTATCTGCCATTAAGATACTATTCAGTGTCTATCTTATTTCGGAGTCGCAATATTTTGCAATTTGAGATATTATGCTTTGAATTGAGAATCATTTAAGTACATATCAGTGAAATGGCAGGAATTGGGGACAAAAAGGACAAGAACATTGAAATGGCAGAAATTGAATCATTTGGGGATATTGAGAAACCCACAGCTGAAGACGTTTAACCAGAGAACAGCTGAGAAATGACTATTAAACAATTGTACCAAGAATTTTTAAAAGATGGAAAATCTAATGCTCAAAGAACAGCTGAGATTTAAAACAGAGCAAAGCGCGAATGGTTTTGGTCTTATTATGATTCAAGCTGAACAGAAAGAGGCAATGAACATTTATAACGAACAGATGGGAGCAATATCTCAGCAATTTCAGCAGTCTGAAGACAGGATAGGCCACAAGGCTAGTGGTAATTGCTTGGCGGAATTGATGGTCAAACCAATAAGATATTTAATTTCGTGGTGAGACGGATGAAAAAGCTGACGACAACTGAGGAAGGAGAAACAGTTCAATTTAAAAGTGCATTTGAACAACAGGGTACCTTCCAACAACTGGCATCATGTAAATGAATTAGTGGACAATCGAAATAAAGAAGTTAAAATTCCTGCAATGGACACATCATCTAAGTCAAAATTTGACCTTAGCCAGTACAACGCAAGTTTACCAAAAGTACACAATAAAATCCATGTCTTGGGTCTTTCTCCTCTTGTAGTTCGCATGAACCATCAACCGCGCCAACTCTGTTGAAGGTGTCTTCACCTTAAGTCAAAAGTCCTATGTCAGGGCCCTTGGCCCTGCATGCATGAGACGGGTTGAATTATTCAACAACAATCTCCATACATACTATAAACCTCTAGTGCTAATCAAGGACACCAGCAAAAGGCATATGTGTCTTCTTACGCACACTTACAATCTACTATGAGTCAATAATATTTTGTTCAGAGCAGCACACCATTACATAAACAATTGACTGCAAGTGGATTCTATCAAGTTTATCCAATGCTGAATGCAGTGCCTACTGACGGTATCATCCCTCCTTAGCTCCTGTAGCTCTAACAGGCTTCCCATAACAGCAAGTTGACTCCACTGACCGATCCAGGAAAGGGCAGAGGAAACCAAAAATGTGTGGCAACAGCTCTTCTTCATACTACTCATTGAAGAGAGAATATACCCGATGGCAAGAAATATTGGTGCAAGGGACCGGAGCCGAAGCCCACAGCTCCAAAAATTGCAAAAACTTAATTGAAGAGGATCCTTGAATTGGGAGGCGTTCATTTACCAATTTGAACGAACTGTCGGTAGATGACAATGGGAAAACAGGAAAAATGTGTGTAGGCCCCAGATTGCCAAGCCAATGTTGGCTTTGAGTACGCTCGCAAGGTAAACACAGATGATGATTCCAAGGCCTTAAAACATTCATTTGGAGCAGCGCTTCAGCAAGAAAGATAATTAAACCAGATTGGAACTGAATCATTTGTCCGAGGATGTAATGACAAAGATTCTTCAAGGCATGTATTTATAGAGAGGAACCCAGAAACACTCAACAAGGCTTTAAAAGAATTGAAAACCTCAATAGTAAATATTGGATATATGGATCAAAAAGTGCCAATTATGACCATCGACAAGTCTACTTTGCTGATGGCATAGTATCGCCGACCGATAAAGGGAATATGAACAGTTATTTGGATAATGAGGTGCATAACCTCACACAAATTGTCACAAGACTAGCTGATGTTATGCTTTCAACTAATCAGCATAACCGTGGATTGACCGATCTATATAACCTTGGTTCTTCTGATCAAATAATCATGGAAGATCACCAGTTCAATGGAAGGTCACCTGATCAATAAACAAGTGGAAGATCTCCTGAGCAATATAATCGCGGTAGATCGCCAGATAGAAATACACCCAAGCTTAATACCTATCGATCAGCAACACCCTCACTAAGCTATAGATCATATAGTCCCTAAAGACAACGGTTAGCATCTCCACGGACAAATTCAAGAAATCCCGGTTATTTCAGACAACGGTCACCTTCACAAGGATACGGAGCAAATCAAAGTGCCACCCCATCAATTGAGTCTTTAAACAGCAAAGGGTCGGGCCAGTAGGCAAACGCACGATTCCAAAGTCTATTAACCATGAAACATCACCTCATCATAAAATCGAACAGAGGCCCACGGCTTCGTCCGATATTGTCATCAGACAAATAATTTGAAAGAGCTTAGCAGTACGAGGTACTTAACATGACCAGAATGTGAGCATGATTGTGGACACTGCTGCAATTGTAATATTAGTTAATGAGAAATTATTTCCGGCAGAAAATGGAGATTTGGAGAACGTAACGCTAAGTGGTTTGGGTAAGCAGCTTGTTATTGGGAAGATTATTAAGAACGACTCTCAAAATTAATAGAGTAAACATACACTGGGGTGTGTGCAAAGAGCCATTAACAGACGATGTTATACTTAGGCCAGATATTTTGGACACACTGAGGGCATGATAAACCTGAGTACTCCCACAATAACCATCAACAATAAAGTGATAAATGCGGCATTTGTTAACAGTGGAAACGAGATTTCAACTCAGCAAGTAACCATCACAGTTCCTCCAAACTCAAAAATGACTGTTGCCAGGAGTGCATTTTAGGACCATGCTCGCTGAATAGTTGCGAATTGGTTTCACACGTAATTGGAAAAAGAAATAGTTGTCACTTTACCATTTTGAATGATGACAATCGTCTCATCCGCCTGAAGAAAGGTACACCTATTGATTACATAAAATAATTTGACGATGTAGTGGGTACGGCAGATGAAAACGCGAGAAGTGACGTAAGACGCGGCATTGTAGAGACACGAGACAAATGCCCTCGGCACTTCCTCAAAGTTTAGATGAGTTACCCACTATTCCACCACATGTAACTGACATATATTAACGTTCAATCGACTCATTTCAACCTATTTCATTCCAACCATTAAAACTGAAAGCGTTTAAAGTACAATTACAATAATACGTTACATATTGATTAACATTTTGAATTTCACTATTTGTTTTTGTATATGTAGCCATATTTGCAAATGTATGTGTTATAGAAATAACCAATTTTTTTTTTTATATTTTTAAATTAATTGTTAACAAATTCAACACCATGAAGTCCATTTTTAAAGAATCATTACTTTAATTTCCGAAATTATATAGAATACCTTTAGGACAATCTTGATATTTATACCGTTTTTCCGCCATCTTGAAAATGGCGGCCATATTGGATTTTTCAGAGTGGGTCCATAGCTAAAATCAAAGGGTATATAACCAAGAATTACTATGCAAAGTTTCATGCTTTCCTCATGAAGTGAGCAATTCTGCTCTATATTTGCACCAATCGGCCGGACTATAAGATAAGAACGACAACATTATTTTATTTACCTGTGTAGAATTTGAAAACCGTTTTTTTTTCAAAAGTGAGGATTTTGTATAAATTGTTAAATATTTCACAGTTATATCTTACCATATCTTTGTTTAAACTTGTTTATTTACCTTTGACGTTAAATATTTATCCCTAATAACTTTATTAACTATGTATATGCATTCATGTATCGCATCTCAAATTTATTCGTTCATAGTGTGTTAATTTACGTTTTTTGATTGAGTGAAGCCTTCCAATTGATATTTTATCGTGTGTTTTACTATGTTGTGATGTTATACTATTGTCTCAGTAAAGGGGAGAAGGTTTGGTACCATTCAAACGTTTAATCCCGCTGCAAATGTTTGCACCTGTCCTAAGTCAGGAAACTGATGTACAATAGTTTGTTTATGTAGTTTATACATGTTTCTCGTTTCTCGTATTTTTATATAGATTAGACCGTTGGTTTTCCCGTTTGAATGGTTTTACAATTACAATTGTGGGGCCATTTATAGCTTGTTGTTCGGTGTGAGACAAGGCTCCGTGTTGAAGGCCGTACCTTGACCTATAATGGTTTACTTTTATAAATTGTTATTTGGATGGAGAGTTGTCTCATTGGCACTCATACCACATCTTCCTATATCTATGAACATTGTTTAAAGAAAAGTAAGACTAATATAACTTTTAAATCTTGTTTAAAAAAAGTATCTTTTCTTTTTTCAATATTCTATTAAATCTTTTAAAAAATATTAAAATATTGATAACAAACCTCGTAAATAACAAACATCCACCCCAGGGAAGCAATGTTTTCTCCCTGTATTCCCCGAAAGTCTTCCATCGTTCGTTTGAATAGATCCTTAATTGATCCTTGAATCTAAAATTATAATGTATACATCATGTTTACATAGAATTTCAAAGGGAAAAAATCCACTTTACATCTTGAAATCGTTGATACTAATTATGAAACTTTTTAATCACAAAATTAATGTTATATTGTAAGTGCAATATCCAACTCATCATAATTACTATTATAACTCAGTGTCATTATTATAATGATTTCCATCCGTGTTGCTGCTGTTGTTTTCATTATTAAGATTCTCATTAAAATGTATCATAATATTTTTTATTTCTATATATTTACTCCTTTATTTTTCCTGTATTTTTGCTTTATTCATGCAAAGAAAAAACACTTTACGAATTTAATGCGTAAGAGAGAGACATTGAAGGTTAGTATACTGTATTAATTGAATATTCAAAGTCTAGACACAAAGAGACAAACTAGGGCTTGACACCAATCGGTATCACAATGTGAAAATATGAAGATTGCCAATAACACAACTCTCCACAAGAGACTAAATGACATATACTAACAACTATAGGTGGCTGTACGACCTTAAACAAATAGCAAAAATAAACTCATCAAAGATACCAGGATTGAAATTTGTATTCACGCCAGACGCACGTTTCGTGTCATCAATGACGCTCGAATAAAAAAAAGTTAAAAAGACCAAATAAAGTACGAAGTTGAAGATCTTTGAGGACCAAATAGTCCTAAATGTTTTGCCAAATTCAGCTACGGTAATCTATTCCTGAGGTAGAAAAGCCTTAGAATATCAACAATTCAAAGATTTGTGAACAGTTGATATATAAATATGACCATATCAATGATAATTCATGCCAACACAGAAGTGCTGACTACTGGGCTGATGATACACTCGGGGAATAAAAACTCCACCAATGGCATCGACAAAGTGATTGTAAATAAACTTAATATCATAAATACCAGGACTGACATTTTGTATTTGCGCCAGACACGCGTTTCGTCTTCTAAAGACTAATCAGTGACGCTCGAATAAAAATAAAAAAAGAAAGTTAGAAACTTACAGTACTGGGTGCAGCATACATTAGGATGACTACAATAAGTTCCACTACTAGGAAAACACCAACAGATATGGAATACTACAATATACATAATATTTTACTGCAATAAAATATAGTGTATTTCTATATTTTAATGGTACGATATGTTTTATTGATAAAGTATTTTAGTTTAATATTTTCAATCTGAAACATTTTGAATCAACTAAATTTACAAAATATATATATAGAAATACCTCTGACATATAAAGAGGTTTCCATCACGCCATCACGAGTTGGTTGACCGTTATGGAATAATCGTATCACAAATGATATCGGATATGTTCCTTACGTCGTAACTAAAATCCCCTTCCCTTTCCTGAATGTGACCTACCGAATTAGACTATTTACCGGATTTGTTATCACATAAGCAACACGACGGGTGCCGCATGTGGAGCAGGATCTGCTTACCCTTCCGGAGCACCTGAGATCACCCCTAGTTTTTGGTGGGGTTCGTGTTGTTTATTCTTTAGTTTTCTATGTTGTGTCATGTGTACTATTGTTTTTCTGTTTGTCTTTTTCATTTTAGCCATGGCGTTGTCAGTTTGTTTTAGATTTATGAGTTTGACTGTCCCTTTGGTATCTTTCGTCCCTCTTTCCAACTGGCTAGTAGAAGCTTATTATCAATTACGTATACTTTGTATTAGTTTTGTCCGATTTGCTTATCATTGCCCATACTCGACGAAGGATTTGATTTCGATCTTTCGAGTTTGTTGAAAATTATAAGTTTATATAACAGCATATTGCGTTTCATGCAATGAATCCAGAAAAAAACATTGGGTTCTTTGAATTCCCCAATTGCAGAAACATTGTGTACATTTAAAAGAAACCAAATCATACTATTTATTTCATACCATATTCATGAATGTTTTAACTTTAAAATGTTTACACACACCGAAAAATCCCATTAAATTGCAAAATATATGTGTCTTTAAGTTTGAATTTATTATCTAGTTAAATAGTTATCCAATTCATAGTTTAATTTGGACAGTTTAAAAAAGAAAGTAGCTTCGATTAAAAAAAAATCACATTTACTATTTCGGAGTTGTGCGAGTCTAAGCGTCTTTGTAGCAATCTTTAAACGTCTAATTATAACCTTCTGAAATTTTGCTGCAGGGAAATTGTATTGAATCGTATATAAAAAAAAAATTCGAAGAAGTGGTATGATTGCCAATGAGACAACTCTCCACAAAAGACCAAATGACACATTCTTTTTAAACAACTATAGGTCACCGTACGGCCTTTAACAATGCGTACAGCCGTTTATGTCTACTAAATAATTCATTCTTTTTTTGTAGAAATGTCTATATTCAAACGGCGGGCATATTTTGTGCTCATGGCACAGTTGTTAACTGTTACAGTTAACATTTAGTTTCGAGGAAAGAAGAACAATTTCAAACGGTATTTGAATTTTCACTGTCTGCATAATCATCGTAGCCAACAACAGAAACAGGAAATGGAAATATTTAGGATTATTAACAAGAAATTAATGATTACTATCTAACTTACAACGATCAATAATTTTGACATCTTGAAACATCCTCCACAGCAACCAAAGAAAGATAAAAACAGAATCAGGATTCCACCGACTATCATGCCTGTAGATATCCCAGAGAATAGATCACTCATGTTGAAACTACTGATGCTGTAGTTGGTAAGATATGTTCCTTTTAGTACTGCATTCAAAGCTATTTTAATAGCATTTTCTGCTGCTTTTATAAAACCAACGTCTGAAGGTGATTTTAAGATTACTCCAATGGCTACCATGACTACTCCAATGACCTTCAAAAGATGTATAAAAAACTAAATGTTGGTAATAGAATACAACACAGTTTTGTCTTTTTGAATGTTTGTAATTTTGACCGTTAATTACCGTATAACAATTGAAAAAAAATATTAAGGTATGTTAACACATTTTAATTATATAAATGAGTTGGTTTTGATGTTTTTTTTATATATTAATCTTAGTGATATATGTTTTGACAGAACACGTTTACGGGATAAATTTTTTATAGATTTAGAAATAAATTCTTTAAATAATGATAGCCTCTATCATTTGCCTAGTACATATTGCTATTGGCTGTGTTTTTCTTTTCAAATATAAGATCCAGTTAAATTCAATTAAGTTGCATTTTATAATTAATCCGGTGAAGTTGTACGTACCACGAACATTGAATTGAGCCATACAATAACACATCGACCTGCTTTAGCGATAGACTCTTCACCAATAAAAGACATGTCCTGCAATAACAAAGATTATGTGGCAATGAGGCAAAATTAAGTGAACTTTCATGAATGTTTTGATGTAATGAGATTTTCTTTTTAAGCTATCAGAAAGTGAAAGGCGTTGTAGATTTTAATATGAATAAGACGTATGGACAAGAAGCGCAAACCTTAACTGATGGTTGATTAATAAGAACAGAGAATCCGACTCAATGGATCCGAACAGCCGAAGGCCACCAATGGGTCTTCAATACAGGGAGAAAATCCCGCACCCGGAGTCGCCTTTCAACTGGCCCCTTAACAAAAATGTATACTAGTTCAGTGATAATCATCTAACAAAGAAAACTTTAAATATATATTTTATTAAAACGCATTACAATTGGGAAGCTGACAATTATTATAACGTACTCGCGCTCAAAAATCAACAAGTGGTTACGCAGAAACATACCAATCACTTTTTCCACTAATACATTATACTTGACAAATTTGTTTTTCTATTCATTTTGAGAATAAATATCATATGCTAATGAAATACTACCTTATTCTTCTAGTTCCTAAGCATAGAAAGTTTTGAGAAAAGTGGTAATATAAGGTTGGTATCTCTACTAGTTTTCATGTATTTTCTTTTATCAGAAGTATATATTGGTAGTCCTTTGCATGTTTGCATATTTGCATGGTTTGAACTATTTAAATATGTTTTGTCAAAAAAAAATGCATTGAAGAAATATTGCACAGTTCAAATATCTGCCATCTCTCTCTAAAAAAAATATAGGGATTCGTTTCTAAAAAAAAACGTTTGTCGTGTAGTTTTTATCTAAAACAAAGTAAAAAAAATCTTATTCGGAAATGTTGCTCCACTATCTTTAAACAACCGAACAAAGAGTTACCCTTTGTCCATATATTCGATCCCTACATTGCTTTCTATATCCAAGTCAAAAATGTATTATTCTGCATTTCTTAACTTCATATTCAGTTTTCCAACTGCATCTTTCATCATTAAGGTGTAATACCACCATTGATTTTCCACTATTAGTCTTTGTTAAATTTGCACTTTTCAATGTGCAGAATTTATCTTTGTTTCAAATAAAAAAATGCTTGGCATGATTAAAGTTTTATTCTGTCCAGTACTATAGAAAAAAATTCACATAACATTTCATTGCATATAAGAAAATAACGATCACTGGAAGTTAACCAATCAAATTTCTCCCCTTATTTAATCTGTGTACAAGGTTTAGTAACCATGTAACCTCAAGTTTACAAAATATTCTATAGAAATCCAAAATAAAAAAATAATGGTGCTTTGAAATACCCAAGACATGATTATGACACAGAATTTTTTTACTGCAATAAAATGTAGGATTAATTACCTACAACTGTTAAATTCAAGGGAATTGTTTTTTTTTACCTATTTTCGTATACAACCGGATGTGACGTACCATGATTTAGTGGTATTACACCTTAATAACACTCACACAGCGCCCTGGCATTAAAGTCTTTATAGTGTGAAATTGAAAAAGTTTGTTAATTACTTTTTATTTTGCGTTTCTATAGGTTATATATGCTTTCCGCATTTGATAAATATGAAGGACTTTGAACCGCAATGGTACTCAGAGCCGCGATGGCAACGCTGAAGTGCGATTATGATCACGTTGGAGTGCGATGGTGGCATTGAGACGCTATCTTGTTGTTTGCTACGTCAAACTGCGATTTACTGCATAATCTATATTTTTTTTCTTTTCCATGTTTACATGCCAATATAGAAAAAAAATTGTTAAAAGAAGATTCACATTCACACAGATATAACCTGTTTAATTTGAAACAGTAATATTATATAGTCATTGTATGCTATTTTTATCTATAGATAACGTTGTGGTGGACTTAATAAATAGCTTATAGAAGTTACATGCGAAGGTCTTTTTTTTTTTCTCTTTCAAACAAGTGCGAAACGTGGAAAGTTTTTTTAAATGCAAATAATATTTCATTATTCAGAACAGAACAAAAAAAGAGCAAATTATCTACACAGTACGGCTGTTGTGAATGTGAACAAGAAATGTTAGTGATCACCAGGTAGATGGTTTCTACGTCAAATGGCTAAATTATTGAATGTTAAGTTTTTTTATATTCCAACTAATTGAAAATTTAAACGCCATAATAATTCTTCATCTGTAGATTTAAAAATAGTAATCAGACCATCCCAAATCAGCGAGAGGACCATCGCACTCCTGAGCAGATTATAGCATTTTGGCGTGACCATCGCACAAATCAAAATGCCTTATCTATAACAAAACAATTTACGAAAAAAAATCACATTTTAGACATGAACCAACAACAACTACTGAATTACAGTCTGTTTGTCTTTTTTCCTTTTTAGCCATGGCGTTGTCAGTTTATTTTCAATCTATGAGTTTGGCTGTCCCTCTGGTATTTTCCACATCTCTTTCACATGGGATATTTTCATAAAGAATGTGACGAAGTTAATTATAGATGTTTATAATACAGTCTTGGTAGATTTAGTAACTTTCCAATAGTTAAAGAAAAACCAAATAAAGGCAACAGTAGTTCATTGATGTTAAAATCTCTTGAATCGATTAAAATCTGATTACCCTTCCGGAGCACCTGAGATAATTCCTAGTTTTTGGTTGCTTAGTCTCTAGTTTCTATGTTTTTCTTCTTTTCTATTATTTGTCTGTTTGTCTTATTATTTTTAGTAATGGCGTTGTCAGTTTATTTTCAATCTATGAGTTTGACTGTCCCTCTTGTATCTTTCGTCCCTCTTTTAAAAAGGTAAAATTAACTTAGTAAATGATACTCCTTGAGATTAGTTTTTATAAATATATTACACTCACGGTAATGGAGATTTGATAGAAATGTTTAAAAAAAAAAAAAAAAAAAAAAAAAAAAAAAAAAAACACCTGTAAAGAAGGCGTTCTTGGAAAATATCATTGATTCTATGTATTGGCATTTACGACATACCTTTGATGGTATAAAACGTTTATGTTGCTTTCATGTACATCAATTTGATGTTTCTCAACCATTAAAAAAATCCAATCAATTAATTCTGATACTTTTCTGTATGACATTGATTTTCATTTTGAAATGATACATAAAAAATAAATAAATAAAAAACTCGAAAGAAAAATCAAATTGGAAAGTCCCTTAACAAATGGCAAAATCAATATCTCAAACACATCAAACAAATAGAAACGCAAAGTTAAAATGAAGTAGAAGTTTGTTAAAAAAAAAGATGTCAGTTCGGAGGTACTGACTACCTAGCTGATTTTACTCTTGGACAAATGTTTTTCAATGGAGTCTCTTAATAGTTTGACCCTGAAAATACCCTACATGTCCACACTCTTACACATTTGATTATTGTTTAAATGTTTGAAAGTAGACAAAAACTCAATCTAAATTTCAATTTTTATCAAAACTAAATTAAACTCAGAGTAAAAGTTTAGAAATCAGTTGTATCAAAGTTTCAACTTTTTAACGTATAACATTTTAATTTTTGACCCTTTTCCTCGTTTTAACCCCGTCAGTTCTGTCAAATTTTAATGTAGAATTCGACATCATACAAACGATTGATTGATTGATTGTTGGTGTTTTGACGCCACTTTTACGCGCCACATTTTGGCTATTTCTAGGCGGCTAGTTTTTATTGGTGGAGGAAGCTGGAGTGCCCGGAGAAAACAGCAAGGCCGGTAAAAAAAACTCGTTATTATTCATCGCCTACTATGTGTTCGATGTTATATAATAGGCTGGCCCTATGAGTTTGAATTGTCAATTTTGAATATACCCTCTCTCATAAGGACTGTTATTGTATATTGTTTTGGTTTTCACCAAAACTACATGTGCCGTTGCATTTAAACAGTCGAAATACTGTGGATTAAGTGATACAGATACAATGCATTATCGTTGATTCTTGAAAAAGAAACCATGAGCCACGTATGCAAGTTTAGGTGAATTGAAGAAATAGATTACCTTAGCCGTATTTGGCACAACTTTTTGAAATTTTGGATCCTCAATGCTCTTCAACTTTTTACTTGTTTGGCTTTATAAATATTTTGATATGAGCGTCACTGATGAGTCTTATGTAGACGAAATGCGCGTCTGGCGTACTAAATTATAATCCTGGTACCTTTGCCTTTCTGTGGATAATCCAAAAGCCACCAGAAAATGTATTCCTTGATGCACATTGCAAACTGATGTTTACCTAGACCTCAATTACAATTGGTATCACACGAACTTTATTGAATCTTCAGTATATAATGTCCACTTAAAACCGACAAAATTTTTATAAAAATTATTTCAAGCCAACACACACAAGATTGGACATCTCAATTTCTTTTTCACACATATCAACCAACCCTAATTGTCAAAAGTAAATTGTAAATTTTCGCGAAGAAAGTAATAACTATATTATGATCTTCATTTTAAACCGGATTTTTGTGACAAAAATGTCGGTTATTGATTTGGGAATGTACGGCGGACGGCCGGGCGGTCGGTCGGTCGGTCGGTCGGTCGGGCGGCAATCAAATGTTGTCCGTGCATTAACTCATGAACCGTTCGACAAAAGCTTTTAAAATTTTAATATGTTGTTACTGACAACTAAATGAAGGTCAAATTCAATAATGGCGAATTTGACTTTTACCGTTCAGGAGTTATGGTTCTTGAAAGATTGAAAAATTGAGTTTTCAGTCGTGTCCGTGCATTTACGCATGAACTGTTCTACCGAAGCTTTCTCCCAAATTTTAATATGTTGTTACTGATGACAAAATGGAGGTCAAGTTCAATAATGACGATTTTGACTTTTACCGTTCAGGAGTTATGGTTCTTGAAAGATTGAAAAATGGTGTTTCAAGTCGTGTCCGTGTATTTTCTTATGAACCATTCAACCAAAGCTTTTCAAATTTTAATATGTTGTTACTGATGACAAAATAGAGGTCAAGTTTAATAATGACGATTTTGACTTTTACCGTTCAGGAGTTATGGTTCTTGAAAGATCGTAAAATGGCGTTTCCAGTCGTGTCCGTGCATTTACGCATGAACTGTTCTACCAAAGCTTTTTCCCAAATTTTAATATGTTGTTACTGATGACAAAATGGAGGTCAAGTTCAATAATGACGATTTTGACTTTTACCGTTCAGGAGTTCTGGTTCTTGAAAGATTGAAAAATGGTGTTTCCAGTCGTGTCCGTGCATTTTCTCATGAATCATTCAACCAAAGCTTTTCAAATTTTAATATGTTGTTACTGATGACAAAATGGAGGTCAAGTTTAATAATGACGATTTTGACTTTTACCGTTCAGGAGTTATGGTTCTTGAAAGATCGTAAAATGGCGTTTCCAGTCGTGTCCGTGCATTTACGCGTGAACCATTCAACCAAAGCTTTTCAAATTTTAATATGTTGTTACTGATGACAAAATGGAGGTCAAGTTCAATACTGACGATTTTGACTTTTACCGTTCAGGAGTTATGGTTCTTGAAAGATTGAAAATGGTGTTTCCAGTCGTGTCCGTGCATTTTCTCATGAACCATTCAACCAAAGCTATTCAAATTTTAATATGTTGTTACTGATGACAAAATAGAGGTCAAGTTCAATAATGACGATTTTGACTTTTACCGTTCAGGAGTTATGGTTCTTGAAAGATCGTAAAATGGCGTTTCCAGTCGTGTCCGTGCATTTACGCGTGAACCATTCAACCAAAGCTTTTCAAATTTTAATATGTTGTTACTGATGACAAAATGGAGGTCAACTTCAATAATGACGATTTTGACTTTTACCGTTCAGGAGTTATGGTTCTTGAAAGATCGTAAAATGGTGTTTCCATTCACATTGTTGCATTTACTCACGAACCATTCAAATTTAGCTTTTTAAATTTTAATATGTTGATACTTATGACAAAATGGAGGTCAAATTTGATATTGACGATTTTCACTTCCACCAATCATCAGTAATGGTTCTTGTGATATTGCCAGGTCACAAATAAATGTTTATAAATCCGGTTTGCTGTCGTTTTGACAGCCTCTTGTAATTGTTTGTTGAAGTTTTCCCGATATGTGTGATGACTATTCAAAATGAAAACAATTGTCGCTTCGAAGTACTCAAAACGGTATATTTTCTTAAAGCTCAGTTCAATTTGACTCATTTATACTACATTTTCCCCCCTGAAAAGCCAAGATTACGGCAATGAAATAGATCACCAACAATATTTACGGCAACTGGACAAATTATTGAATGTTTGTTAGTTATAGATACTAACTAACAAAAACAGAAAACTCCATAAAAATTGTACGTATGTAGATTTCAAATTAGTAATCGGACCATCGCACATCAGCGAGAGGACCGTTGTATTCCGGAGCAGACCATTGCATTTCAGCATAATTTTTGCACAATTAAAATGTCCTAATTTAAAACAAACAATTTACGAAAAGGTCAACAACCCCCGAATAGCAGGTTTACTTAAGACAGAGAAAAAAGAATGTGTCGTGGTGTTAAAAAATCCATGACGTCACAATAACAAAATTCAGAAGAAAACAAGAAAATTTAACGTCACAAACAAATTTCGACTAATCATTTGCCGAGAACAGATTTTTCACTAGTGAGGAGAAATAATTTTCTAACACTGGTCAAAAATTGTGAAAATAGCAAAAATAAATAGACAAAGATAAGTTGTTTAAAATATATTTTGCTCCAGGTAATGGTAGTTCAGTTTTTTTAATCACACGCAGAGAAGGCGTTCTTGGTAAAAAAAAGAAATCAATGACTTTTTTTTCTTGACATTAACGACTGATGGTGTAAAACGTTTATGTTGCTTTCATATACATTGATTTGATGTTTTCTAACATTTAAAAAAAATTCTGATACTTTTCTGTATGACATTGATTTTCATTTTGAAATGTTACCTAAATACCAAACTCGAAGAAAAATCAAATTAAAAAGTCCCTTATCAAATGGCAAAATCAAAATCTCAAACACATCAAACAAATGGAAACGCAAATTTAAAATGAAGTAGAAGCTCGTTAAAAAAGATGTCAGTTCGGAGATATTTACTACCTAGCTGATTATATCCTTGGACAATTTTTTTGATTATGGAGTCTGTGAACACTTTGACCCTGCTAATGTCCCCACACTTTGATTATTGGTTAAATGTTTGCAAGTATACACAAAAAATCCATCTAAATTCTTATTTTTATCAAAACTAAATTAAACTCAGACTAAAGGTTTAACGATCAATTGTGTCAAAGTCTCAACATTTGAACGTATAATATTTTAATTTTTGACCCTTTTCCTCGTTTTAACCCCGTCAGTTCTGTCAAATTTTAATGTAGAATTCGACATCATACAAACGATTGATTGATTGATTGTTGATGTTTTGACGCCACTTTTACGCGCCACATTTGGGCTATTTCTAGGCGGCTAATTTTTTTTGTGGAGGAAGCTGGAGTGCCCGGAGAAAACAGCAAGGCCGGTAAAAAAAACTCGTTACGGTAGTCAATTGTTCATCGCCTACTATGTGTTTGATGTAATATAATAGGCTGGCCCTATGAGTTTGAATTGTCAATTTTGAATATACCCCCTCCCCTAAGGACTGTTATTGTATATTGTTTTGGTTTTCACCAAAACTACATGTGCCGTTGCATTTAAACAATTCGAATACTGTTGACTAATTAATTTTCATGTAATCAAATTTTGGTGGATTGAAGAATTATTGCTTTTCTGTTGATATTTCAATAGCCACTAGAAAAAAATATTCTTCGTTGTACATTTCATTTCCAGATTTTTCTACGCACTAGACGTCAATATAAATTGGAATCAACTGAATTATAATGAATCTAACACTCCCTTAAAACTGACAAAATTATAAAAAAAAACACTGAAAGCCAACACACATAGGTTTAGACATCTCAATTTCTTTTTCACACATATCAACCAACCCTTATTGTTTAAAGTGAATTGCACTTTTCGCCATTTAACACTGAAGAAAGTAAAAACTATATCATGATCTGGATTTTAATTGTTTGTTGAAGTTTCCAATATGTGTGATAATTATTCTAAAGAAAGCATATTTTCCGGAAGCTCCGTACAATTTGAATCATCTATACTACATCCTCCCTGAAAAGCCAAGGTTACGGGAATGAAATAGATCACCAAGAACATTTACGGCAACTGAAGAAATTATTGAATGTTTGGTATGTATGTCGTGTACATGTTATTATTTTGTACAGGTCATTGCTTGTACAAACATTTTATACAAGTAATTACTTGTATGAAGCCATCATACAAGTTATTACGTGTACAAATACAATTGTACAAGTAATTACTAGTACAATTGTTACCGAGAAAAAGACAATGACTTGTATATTTGGTGTTCTAAAGAAATCGTTTCACTTTAAACAAATAATTTATTACTTAGACATAAAGGTATAAACTTTTAACATGTGTGTACTTTTAGAATAACAAATATATAAGCAAAACTTAAAAAAAACAAGTCAAAACCTAAGTTTGAAGATGGAAAACAGTGTAGAAAAAAAATAACAAGAAATAATATACTCTTATAATTCGCTTTCACACACGTAAGATAGTAAATATGTCATGCTTCCTTGTCTCGTGCAAGCAAATAGATTATTTGATCTTTTAGGTTTAACCTTTAATTCCCTTATATGATATTACAAATGCAACTTTTTATCATGATTTATTTTTGAAAATAAATTGTAGAAGGGTTTTATTTTACGACTTTGTCACTTTGCACCCATAGTCAGTTTTAAAGTGGCAACAGCTGTTACGCTAACTTTGCTGAATGTCTCCTGCTAGGTTATGGTGTTACTCTGCGTTCGTCGAGTGACTGAAATCTTCTTACATTTCAAAAATAATACTAATATAAAAAAAGAAGGTGTGATATCAATTCTCTGCAAGAGCCCAAATGACATAAAATTTAAAAACTATAGATCCTCACATGACCTTCAACAATGAGCAAAGCTCATACCGCATAATCAGCTTTAAAAGCCCCGAAATGGCTAACGTAAAACTATTCAAACGGGAAAACTAACAGCCTTATTTATGTACAAAAATGAATGACTTGGGAAAGGCACATACATAATGTGGCGTGGTGAAACATGTTAGCAGGATCCCAACCCTCCCCTTTCCTGGGACAGTGGTGTAACATTACAACATAAGAACGAACTATGAAAATCAGTTGAAAAAGGCATTACTCATCAAATGGATACAATCAGAAATACTACACAGAGTGGACGTGGCCGGGTACTTGTATATCCAATACAACAACAAAAAAAAAAAAAAACACCGAAGTACAGAGTACATATTTGAAAATAAAAGAAAAGAAAAACAAACACAATATAGATTTCGAAAATACATACGCTCTATGATTAGAAATGTTTAAGAAATAAATAAATAAATAAATACGAGATTACAGTAAAAGAAAAATAATACCGGACAATTGACAAAACAATCCCAAACTTACCAACTCAAAGAAAGTAGTTTTTCAATGAAACATGTTGTTTAAAGCAAAAGTAGAAGTACATACAACTCAAATATATATTGTGTTGCACAAGTTATTATCTTTTTCTCAACAAAAATTGTACAAGTAATTACTGTTACAATTGTATTTGTACAGAAAATGACTTGTATGAAGGCATCATACAAGTAATTACTCATAACGTTTTTGTACAAGTAATAACCTGTACAAATAATAAAATGTACACGACATATATATATATACTAACTAATCCATAAAATTGTACATCTGTAAATTTTAAACTAGTATTCAATACATCGCACATCTGTTAGAGTACCATTGCACATAGGAGGAGACCATTGCATTTCAGCGTGATTATTTTCAAACGGCCTTATTTATTACAAAACAATTTACGAAAAAAACATATAACACGAATCAACGACAACCGCTGGATAACAGGCTTTCTTAGGGCAGGTTCAAAAGAATTCGACGAGGTTGATAAAAGGCGTGTATATTACAGTATTGAAGAGTTTAGACTTAAGTTACTTTCAAATATACATATTTATATATAAAAATTAAGGCAACTGTAGTTCATCGATGTTAACATTAACGATACTTCTTCAGATTAGTTCTTAAAAATATGTTTTTGCGCCTGTCTCAAGTCAGGAGCCTCTGGCCTTTGTTAGTCTTGTATTTTATTTATTTTAGTTTCTTGTGTACAATTTGGAGTGTAGTATGACGTTCATTATCACTGAACTAGTATATATATATAGATTTGCTTAGGGACCAGCTGAAGGACGCCTCCGGGTGCGGGAATATCTCGCTGCATTGAAGACCTGTTGGTGACCTTCTGCTGTTGTCTTCTTTATGGTCGGGTTGTTGTCTCTTTGACACATTCCCCATTTCCATTCTCAATTTTATTATTCCATGTAATGGTAATTCAAAAGTGTTTTTTTTTTAAATCATCTCTAGAGAAGGCGTTCTTGAGAAAAAAAATCCTTGATTCTAGGTCTTAATATTAACGACAGACCTTTGATGGTGTAAAACGTTTATGTTGCTTTCGTATACATTGATGTTTCTTAATCTTTATAAAAAAAATCAATTTATTGTGATACCTTTCTGTATGAAATGTATTCTGATTCTGAAAAGATACATTAAAACTAGAATAGCAAATATAATGAGCTCGAAGGAAAATTCAAATCGAATAGTTTCTAATCAAATGGCAAAATCCAAAACTCAAACACATCAAACAAATAGAAATCAAAGTTCGATGAAGTACAACTTTGTTATAAATGATGTCAGTTCCAAAGTACTTACTACTTACTACTTAGCTGATGATACCCTTTACCCTTGACTAAGATGTTTTTGAATGGAGTCTATGAACATTTTGACTCTGCAAATACCCTTCATTACTATACACTTTCACTTTTGATAATTGGTTAAATCTTTGAAAGTAAAATAGTTATCAAAAGTACCAGGATTATAAAAACACGCCATTCAAACTCCATTTTTTGTCAAAAACGAGGAAACGGTTAGCGATCAATTGTGTCAAAATATCAACGTTTAAACGTATAATGGTTTTTTAAATCTTTTTTTTTTTGTTCTTACCCCTTCAGTTCTGTTAATTTTAATGTGGAATACAACATTATTCAAAAGAGGATGAATGTGTTTTCTAAAATTCCATACTTGCACCTCAAATTGCTCAAATAGCACTTTGCTTATTATTTTAAGAATAACTATCTTCCTGCTGATGATAAAAAATCAATAAGAAAGGATAGATTATGTGAAAACATTTCTTAAACATTAATAGTTTTATTATATTGCATTGTTTATTTGTGTAATTCTCCGTCCTAAATGTTCATTTATTTGTACGGTATTCCTGTCATTCAATGGTGTCATTTTAGTATTATATTTGACATTGCCATGAAAGTGCGAGGTTGACTAGCCGCAACACCAGGTTCAACCCACCATTTATTTCTTAAAATATCCTACACCAAGTCAGGAAAATGGCCATTGGTCTATTATAGTTCGTTTCTGTGTGTGTTAAATTTCAGTGTTGTGTTTCTGTTGCGTCGTAGTTCTCCTCTAATATTTGATGTGTTTCCCTCAGTTTTAGTTGGTAACCCGGATTTGTTTTTTTTTCTCAATCGATTAATGAATTTATTACAGCGGTAAACTACTACACGGTGGGTATGGTTGTCCTGCGAGAGAATGTTCTGTGCTGGTGATTCGGTCCTGACGGGTGCTGGTGATCAATGAAAAAATGTAAACAAAGACGAAAATGATGATTTTTGACGTTTTCACTCATAAAAAATAGAAGAAAACAGTTGAGATTTTTCAATTTTGCTTCTTATGGGTTCATATGTAAACCATTAAAAAGTTGACCCTCTAAACTGTTTCAGTAAGCGTAACACAAAAATGCTCATTTTCAGAAAATCTCGAACTGAAAAAATAAAACAAAAATGCTCATAGAGTCCGCTTTCTATACCGCAATCCACACGACAAAACTATTTTGGGAAAAAACATTGCAATTTATTAAAATTTAGCATTTTTTCAATTTATTCATGTCCTGATACTGTGCTGGTGGGTCCTGTCATTGGGCTGGTGGGTCCTGATACGGTGCTGGTGATTTTGGATAAGAAGTTGATCATATTTGAAACAAATGTTACAAAATCAATAAAATTGGGCAGATAATTATTGTCAATAGGATCTATGACTCCTATTTTAGCTCTTGTGCATCCATTTGGCTGTTTAATATGTGTTTTCAAATGATCGTTACTTATATTACACAATTACATAACAGGGCAACCTCTTTCGTCCAATATCAGATAACAATATATACTATCTGAAATAAAAATAGTTTTATTAAGATATTAAATGCCCCTTACATTGATGCTTCAACAATGATCAAAGCCCATGCTGCATAGACATGTTTGTTAGCGCTCCGCATACCCCTCCCCACTTACTCAACCTCCCACCCCCCCCCCCCCCCATTTCCTCCTTCATTGTTACAGTGGTGTAGCAACACAACAATTTATCACAAAAATAATAACACAAAGACACACATTATTGAACAACAAATGCTCACAGGTACTGAAAGCTAGTTCAAAGCCGCATTTTCAACTAATAGATAAACCATGTTCTCATATATATGCAAAAATCCCAATCGTGTCGATTAAAAAAGTCTCAAAACTTAAGTTCACATTTTAATGTTTGATTAAGCAGAACTATAATTAAAAGTGGGCAGTGAATCTTGTGCTCACAATAGTTATTGTCATAATCATGTTTACATACGACTTATAAAGGAATTAAGAAGGTACCAAGAAATATTTTACAGTTCAATTTAATGATCATGAATGGAAGGAAATGGTACGGAAGTTTACAAAGGACAAAAAAAAATTGATAGTATTTTTTGGCGGAAGACTTAAACGCTTCTTTGCATTATATAGTAAAACTCTTCTTTAAAAGCATGCAAAAAATAACTTTGATTGACTTGCTTGCTATGTTTGCTACAAGGATATTTTCAAACAATAGGTAGGCGGAGTTTCAATACATAATGGGATTTGATTGGACAAATACAAACTGACAGGAATTGAAGTTAATGTTTATTGTCCAAACAAATTCTAGTATATAGTAAACATAGTACTTACCTGTTGTTTACAACCATCCAAACAATCATAGCAAGCAATTTAAGCAAGGTTTGCTTTGCATGTATTTATAGAAGAGCTGTAAATTCTAAAAAAAAATAAATCTTGTTGTCGTAGATGGTTAAATCCTCAACAAAATAATGTTAACTTTGTTGGAACGAATAAAGGTTTTAAATCAAATTTCCGTGGACTTTTTAGCTTCCACCCTGACGAGGCATGTTAGCTGTTCGTATGCTGTTGCACCTGACGCACTGAAACTTTCACATTTCCATCTTCTTTTCTGAAATATTTTACCCAGCTCATACTTGACAGGATTGTTATTCTAGTAAAAGGTGTAACCAATGAATTGAACACAAGTTAAAAATTCCACAATACTATATAATTCATTTTATGTGTCAATTTGTTCGAAAAAAATCGAAAAGAAGAGAGTTTTTTAATGTCATGGTTATCTGTCGCTATCTAGATATATGCTTAGCATTTATTTCAGATGACATGGACTCCTCACCCAGGTGACCCTGCTGCCTTTCATAACTTTATTCGTATACAATTATTTTAAAATAGATAACCAAAGGCTGCGACTCGTATTTTTATATTTAAATGATTCGTTGTAACGAGAATATTTGTGGTGAATGGAAACTGTGAGGGTCAAAATCTTAAATTGCTTATAAATGTTGCTGGACCCAGTTTCGTTATCTGATCTGAATTTTCTAAAATGTGCAAGGAAGATAGACATTTTGATTTTTTTTACTCGGTAAGTTTGCCCCAATCGCTTGAACTTTTGCAATATTACAGCCAATTTCAATGAGTGTGTAGACAAAGGGATTACTTTGGTTATCTTGCTTGCTGAACAGAAAAGTCATTGTAAGTTATGTAAACTACCCTACTTTAAGAGTAGACTAGTCCGACAAATGACACATCTTTCTGTCTGTAGGACCAGGCTACTTCGAAAGAAGGGTACTTTACCTTACCTAACAATGACCTCACGGTTTAGCTAACAAGCTATTTTGGAATTTTGAAATGAAAAAGCTAAGAAATCTTAGTTTTGTTAGTGTGTACTAGGTTTTCGAAAAAAATAACCCTTCAGACAAAAAAAAATGTTGAAAATATCTTACAGATACAGCTAGTGATTCTTAATAGCTATAAGATACATTTTTCTTTTAAAATACAACTTTTAAATCTTACGGGAAACTATTCCAAGCTTAAAACTTTCACTGTAACTTCGCATTAACTTATCCCCCCTCCCCCTCCCCCTCCCCCGAAAAAAAACCAAAACCAGCAAACCCGCAATACTATTGTCATTCTTATAGTCAGCACTCAATTGTTCACAAACAAATGTGTTTAAAGCTGCTAAAGACATATGATTCAAACGCTCAGTAAGTCCTTTGTTCGATATTTTTGCTCTCCATTTTTATGCAAAACCTTTTACATTTTTATTTTATCGATTATTGTTGAAGGTCGTACGATGACGTATGGTTGTTAACACATACTTTCTTTGGTTTCTCATGGAAATTTTTCCATTGACAACAAACATACCACATCATCTGCATTATAAAAGTATTGTATAAATTACAACGTATTTTGGTAATCTTGCAAAATGATCGTAATCCCGAAAATCGTTAACATATTTTCTTATCTTAAAAGGGGCAAGAAGGGTTCCATCAACAGGCCAATAAATAAAATTACAGTTAATTTAAAAAAAAAAAAAAATAGGTGTATTTTTTCTCTCATAATAACAGTAAACAGATTCACAACAATGTCAATTTCAAGAAAGCAGACAACAGTTAATTAGTCAATAACAATGCAGCATCAATGATCTTGAATATATGCTTGTTTTAACTAAAATATAAAGGCACAGAACCAGGACATTGGAGCACAGTACCAGGACCGTTTTTCTTATCACCAGCACAGCGTCAGGACAATTCCGTTTAACGAACTTGTACGACTTTTGCAATATAATATTGTTGAAATATACTTTGCATAGTACTTATGACGCATCAGAGAAAAATTAAGCAACAAAACAGTCGTTTTATTGCCGTTCTGATACAATGTAAACAAACCCACCAGCACAGAATCAGGACCCACCAGCACCTGACAGGACCAAATCACCAGCACAGTACGTTCTCTCGCAGGACAACCATACCCACCGTGTACTATCGCCTTTATTTATACAAAGTTATCCATCGGTTTTTGGTTGATTCGTCGATATCATGATATCTTTTTACTTTTATATCGAGAGGAATTATGATTCATTATTGATAACTATTATTGATGGTGTTCGTTTAAACGTGAAACCGTTCATCATGGTATTGCTAGAAAATTCCTGATACGCTGTTTGCCATATTAACACGCCATTCCCTTAAAGAAATTAGGAAACAGATTCTTGGGTAAAGAAACAGAATATACTAATGTTTTAGTTGAACAAATCAAATATAACAGAAAAAAAAAAACAACATAGAATTGGTCGGAATTAAAAGTTGAAATTTTATTCAGATATTTGAATAAACATATTGACCGTTTGTTGTCTTTAAAATACCTTATTGGTTATTGTGATACACGGTTGTTGTAACATTGCTGTGCTACCTTATCTAAACAAATTCATAGTCATAGCGCTATAAAACCAGGTTTAATCCACCATTTTCTACATTTGAAAATGCCTTTACCAAGTCAGGAATATGACAGTTCTTGTCCATTTTATGAAGATGTGTTTTGTTATTCGATTTTGCCATGTGATTATGGACTTTCCGATTAGATTTTCCTCTAAGTTCAGTATTTTTGTGATTTCACTTTTTACCTTGCAGTATAATTGAATAAATCTATTGGCTAAAAAAAGATCATGTGGTGTGAATTTCTTTGGATAATTACTTCAGTCCGATAATCTCGAAACGTTGTACCGCCCAGTGTCCTATTATTTATGGCCTAATATTTGTTCGATATTATATAATTGTGACGGCTATATAAGTTTGAATAGTAAATTTTGGAAATTTGATATACCCCTTCCCTAAGGCTGTTATTGTAGGTATTGTTTTGTGTTTTACCAAACGTGGATGCGCCGTTTAATTTGAACATTTGGAATAATGTGGATTCATAGTTGATAACTAATGTGGATTTAAACGCATCAATGTAAATATAACGGAATTTGATGAGATGGTCATTAAAGTGAGAGGGTTAGCGCTATAGAACCAGGTTTAATCCACCATTTTCTACATTTGAAAATGCCTGTACCAAGTATGACAGTTCTTGTCCATTCGTTTTTGATACGTTTGTTATTTGATTTTGCCATGTGATTATGGACTTTCCGAATTGATTTTCCTCTAAGTTCAGTATTTTTGTGATTTTACTTTTTACTTATTTTTCATTAAACAAATTCTGGTGAATCATGGAAATATTGCATTTTTATTGATATTCCAAAAGGCACCAGCAAATGTGTTCTTCGCTGGACATTTACAATCGAAGTTTATTTATGCCAACGAACATTATGCTAAAACAAAAATGGTATTACTCGAACTATTATAAATTTACAGTATACAATATCCCCATAAAACTAATATGATTCTAAACAAAATTACTTAAAGCCTACACATATCACTGGGGTAAAGCTGATGACCGTAACTGCATTCACGGTCATCCCAAGATGTCGGACGAAAAATTAGGTCAGTATTTTTATTGTCTGTTAAGGTGTTTCTACATCATTTTCTTTACAAAGCATACATTGGTACGATGTAAATTTATAAAAGATTCACACGAAAGTCACAAATCTCTACCGAGGAACGTGTATAGAACGGGAAATTGGATTTGAAAAATTCGCTAAGATGACCGTAAATCATCTTTAAAATATTTTCAAGATGACCGTAAATCATCTTTAAAATATTTTCAAGATGACCGTAACATATAATAAGGATGACCGTGATTGGTAAAATGATGACCGTAATTTCGAAAGGATGACCGTAATTTATATAAGGATGACCGTACCTTTCATAGTATAACCGTCATTTCTAAGAAATATCCGTATTTGTATTACCTTTTTTGTATCAAATAATTAATCGTGTTGGTGAAGGACGTATTTATAAGACAACCTTAGTTTAAACAATTTTTATTGAGATAATTCATCATGATACGATATTATACAAAGGAAATAATATTCAGGATTCAGAAACAAGCAATTTGCTTTTACAAATCTGTCTCCTTTACAAAAATAAAACACTTATTGAACAATACATAAATATAAATACTGGCATGCTCTGTAATAAATATATGAATATGAAAAAGGTGAAAGAAGAAAGAAGAAAAAGAAGAAAAAATTTAATGAGAAAACAAAATAAAAAAAATAAACATGAATTGTTGTAATGTATACAGTGTGAAATGCTTTGGTTCCTATTGAGTGATGAAGCATTAAAATCAAGGGTTAAAACGTTTACTTTAATAATATATTTCTGCACCAAACTAAATAAAAGACTATTTTGCTCATCTGAGAGTACCGTTGATCCAAAAAGCAAAGTTTTTGTGTTAACTTGGACAGAAAGAACTGAAACAGAATCCAATAGTTCTTTTCTTAAATTAGTATATATAGGACAAGATAACAGGAAGTGAGAATTTGTTTCTACATCACCACAACGACAATTTGGAGAGTCTACTAAGTTACGAAGGAAAAGGTGAGAATTCATTGAGCTTGAATCCATTCTTAAGCGAGCATAAAGAATTTGACCAAAACGATGTCTAATACGCTGGGATCTTACTATTTTGGGTAATAATTTGTTTTTTGAATAATGATAACGATTCACATTTTCTTATGTTTAAGCAGAGACATATACTACATTGTATTATATGTCTCTGGTTTAAGTTAAGAGTGTCTTATAGTTTTGTTGTTGCAGGGATGAAATATTCAGAATATAAACGGGTCCGTGTGTTGACTTGTGAAATATTATTTCTCTGTCTTGTATTATGATCATGCCGACTGCCTACTGAATCAGGCAATAAGTTTTTTAAATACTCTGGAGTTTTATTATTCAAAATTTTGTGATAATGAGTTAGTCTGTGATTGCGTCGTCTTTCAGATATTTTTTTTCCCATCGAGTTTCAACATATACATTGTTTATACTGGTAAGTTTAGTACCCCCCCCCCCCCCAACCCCCACCCCCGTGACGATACGCGCTGCTTCAAGCTGAATACTTTCAAGTTTAGCAATCAAATTCTGATTTTGAGAGTCCCAAACGACATCGGCATATTCAAGAATCGGGCGAAATTTTTTCAAGTCAAAATCTATCAAGAACATTTTTCATTTTTCTCATTAAATTTATTCTTTTGTAAGATTTAGAAACTATATATTCAATATGGTCGTTCCAGGATCCGTTGTTAGAAAAAAAAAGACACCTAGATGTTTGTGTTTACTTACTGTTTGTAGCTCTTGGGTGTTCATATTTAATGGAGGATGAAAGGGTCTATTTATTTTTTTTGAAATTATCATACTTTCAGTTTTTTGGGCATTAAAATTAACAAGCCATTTTTTTACCAGTTATAAATCTTATCTAGATCGTCATTTAAAATTTTAGCTGTTTCTGTTGGATTGTCAACCATAATATATAATGAAGTGTCATCTGCGAATAGCTTAATTTGAGCTTGAATGTCTTCTACAATATCGTTTATAAATATCAAAAAAAGGAGAGGGCATAGAATGGACCCTTGTGGGACGCCTGCATTTACAGGTAACCATTCGGAACTTCAATCGTTAATAACCAACCGCTGGACTCTATTTGTAAGATAATTTTCAAACCACCTTAGTAAAGAACCCGGTATGCCCGCTTGTTGAAGTTTAAATAGCAGTCCCTTATGCCAGACTCGATCAAACGCTTAATACTTATATCACAGAATACTGCCCTTATTTTTTTACCGCTATCTAAAGCCTTCCCAAAATCATTCGAAATGTTGATTAATTGATTAACTGTTGAATCCCCCCGTGTAAAGCCCGACTGATTTTTCGTTAAAATATTATTGCGCATAAAGTGATTGTAAACATGTTTATATACACATCGTTCCATACACTTTGATATTACACTCAACAAGGAAATAAGTCTATAATAGTTTTTAACGTCATTCGGTTTACTATTTTTATAAACTGGGGTAACATTTGCTCTTTTCCATTGATTTGGAAAAGTAGACGTACTTAAGGATAAGTTAAATAGTTTACATAGTGGATACTTTAAAACAGAAGATGCTTCTTTTAACAATCTGGGACTTATGCGGTCTGGGCCAGAAGCTTTTGTGGGATTAACAATTTTCAATATATCTTCAACTTCAGTAACAGTAAGTTCTATATAAGTTAAGTCATCACTAATATTATGAAGTTCTTCAGGTAACACAGCACTTGAATCATCAATATTTGACTGGGAAGAAAAAAATCGATTAAATTCATTTGCCTTTTCGATTTCATCAAATATTAAGTTGTTATTAACCATTAATGGGGGTACACTTGCGTCCTTTGTTCTTAATCCGGATATTTGTTTAACCGTTTTCCACCAGTTAGTAGTGGACGGGTTACTGCATGTTCGTGATTTTTTTAATTAAATTGTTGTTATAATCATCCTTCGATTTTCTTATTAAACTAGAAACTTCATTTCGTATTTTCTTTAATTTTGACCACTCCGATGGGTTATTATATTTTTTAGCCTTTCTGTGGATTTTATTTTTTTCCTTTATCTTTTTTTTAACATCATTTGTTAGCCATGGAGGTTAATTTTTGCGAACAGTTATTATTTTATTTGGAATACAATTTTCAGCAGCTTCTATGATAGTTTTTGTAATTTCGGTTGTAAATTGTTCAACGTTATTTAAGTTAATTACGGAATCCCAATTTTTTTTCAGATAAAATGTTACGATATCTGCCATATTCTCCTCGATCATATAGCCAAATTTCCCGCTTAAAAGTTTCATGACATTTTAGAAAGTTCAAAAGACTAATTATAGGACAGTGAAAACGTATTTGGTCTAATAAAGGTGGCCCGACTCCACAGTAATTTATTATGTGAGCATCATTTGTTATAAAAAGGTCTAACAATGATGACGACGATTCAGTAAAATGAGTAGGTTCATCTATCATTTGAGTAAGACTAAATTGGCTTAACAAAGGTGTAATTTTTGAAGACAACATTATCCTAAAGGTAGACAAAAATAAGACGTGCTTCAAATACATGGTTCGAAATATGTAGCATCCAACTACAAGCCAAATAGTTAAAAAGAACTAACCGAGCCCCTATTGCGACAAATCAACTAAAACAATGCATACAAATATGGATATTTTTTTCAATTGACGGTCATCCTTTTAAATTTAGTCATTCTTTATAAATTACGGTCATCCTTAACAATTTACGGTCATCTTTTAACCAATTACGGTCAGCCTTGTTATGAATCGCTAATCCTGTTACGGTCATCTCGATTACGATTTACGGTCATCCTCGCGAATTTTTCAAATCCAAATTCCCGTTTTATACACGTTCCTCGGTAGAGATTTGTGACTTCCGTGTGAATCTTTTATATATTTACATCGTATCAAAGTATGCTTTGTAAAGAAAATGATGTAGAAACACCTTAACAGACAATAAAAATACTGACCTAATTTTTCATCCGACATCTTGGGATGACCGTGAATGCCGTTACGGTCATCAGCTTTACCCCAGTGCATATGAGTTTAGAAATCTCTCATTCTTTTTCACACATCTCCACCAAACTTAGTTTGAAGTAAATTGCACTGTTTAACATTTAACATATAAGAAAGTAATAACTGTTTGATGATCTTGAATTTAATTGTTGTTTCAAAGTAATCTTTATGGAATTTTTCAGGAAACTAAGAACATTTTACGTTTCTTGAAAGGCCAAGGTTACAGCAGCGTTAATGTACAATCTTCTTTTCCTAAATAGCCACAAGGTGATAACATGGTTATAGTGCAAGTATTTTAACAATCGTATTCAATTTACGGTTGTATTTTAAGCTACTAATATCTGTAGTGACTTTGTTGATTTGTTTTCTTTGAATTATCTTTGTACAAGTACAGGACCATCCCATGTTTTTGGTATAATTTCTGATACAAATCTCATTCTCCTGTCTTTTTATAAGATATTCATTATCTAAGGCATTGGTTTATGAACATTGAAATAACACACTTTTATGGGGATAATTGACCTCTTCAAATTTACTGACTCTAAACAATTTGACATATAAGTGAACACAAAAATCTGGGACTTTTGATTAGCACTTCAACATTTAAATGTTACGGATTTTTTGTGTTATTAAAATTTACTGTTACAAAATGATAGAAATTATTATAAATTAAGGAATGTATCTCCCTCGTGCAAAGCTCTGATTCCTTTCACGGATTTGGCTATACTTTTTGGACCTTTTGGATTATAGTTCTCCATCTTTTATATAAGCTTTGGATTTCAAATATTTTGGCCACGAGCATCACTGAAGAGACATGTATTGTCGAAATGCGCATCTGGTGCAAGAAAATTGGTACCGTAAATTTTATTAAACTGATTCTATAATCCATTTTATTCAAGTTTAATGATTTACAAACATTTATAAGATATGTCAAAATTCTTTAAAAAAAAAATAACAATACAAAGTTTTTTACAATCATTTCATGCTTGAATATGTATTTTATACTTTTCCAGGCTATAATCTAATAAAAAAAAAATTGGATTCAAATTTGATTGAGTTTCTTGTACGCTCCAGCATTATTTTGTATAGACAAATGGGAACAACATAAATATTCGGTCACTGAAAGGTTAAAACGCACGAATGATTTTCAATATATTTGTATGCGTTGTCGTTCATACCCAGTTCTGATCAGTTCTACCATTTCAGAAATTAGATACATTGGTTGTGCCTTATGAAAGAGACATATTAATAATAAATGCCTAACCAAATGGATACTGTTGATTGTGATTTTACCATCATTGCCTTACAAAAAAATAAATATTCAAATGAATGTCTTGTAGTAAAATAAGTTCAGCTATTATATCCTTTTTCGGTACTGTATTTATATTTCAATACTGCAACCACAAATATCTTTGATAGAAATCCTCGAGTATAAAAATGATATCAATTGGAAAATAAAATCTTTAATACAAATTAAGCTAATATTGCAGAAAGTGGCGTTAAACACGAGCAGTGAAAAAAAGTATTTACAAAAAAACTAATATATCCAATAAAAAAGATTGGTACATTTTACCTTACGTTATATATTAACATATATAAAGCTGTAGTTGTTATGATTACGTTGATAACTGATGGAAACGGTTGAAAACTATTGTCATATTCCTGACTTGATACAGAAATTTTCAAGAGAAAATGGTGGATTAAACCAAGATTTATTTCTAGCTATACCTCCCACTTGAATGATAGCTGCTTAGTATATGTCATTCTGTCTACATTCACACCTGTTTGATAAAAGCAAAATTAAAACAATATGATAGCCAATTGTTGCGAATATATTATATTCATGGAAATGGGCAGACAAATTACTTTAAACGTAGTTCTAATCAAATGAACATGATCTTTGTAAATTCAATAAACAAATATTGATATTGTGTGTCTGATTTGATTTTCTTAAAACCTCGACCTTGCCAAGACGATTTAAATGTAAACACTTAAAAATTTGATATCAATTCATAATTGTCTTAAAAGTAAAATTTACCGCTAACCAGCCTACCCCTTTTGGGTTCAGTTTAACTCTAGGATTTATCAAATTTTTACTATATAATAATAATCTATGAAAGAGAGATTTAAAATGACTATGACATAGAAAACACGATGTAGATAAACATTATTCATTGAAACACAACAAAGAAAACTGAAGACTGAGCAACATTAATTCCCACCTAATAAACGAGAGAAATCTAAGGTGCTCCGGGAGGGGTAGAAGATCTTGCTTCCAGTATATCACCAATATTACTTACTAATAACTGATATGTGCCCTTTTCTAATTGTCTGAGCTTTTCTAAGTAAGAAGATGCAATTGTGTAAGTGGTTTTAGGTTCATAACGGCCTTTTTAATCTTAACAGAATAAGAAAAGTTTGAAGTGCTGTTCAGTATGAGCATTTTGATCGTACTGATATTTCTGTTTTAGGGGACATTATTCTTGTCAACGGTACTGCATTGCTTAGAGGTCTTGCGCTTTTCTTGTTTTATTTTTTCTACATTTGATATTTCTTAAATTCAAACAGAATCAAAAAAGGAATGCTGAAACCTGAAATTAATATATAGTCCAATGACACGTCACTGATGAGTCACATGTTGACGAAACGCGCGTCTGACGTATTAAATTATAATCTGTGTACCTTTGATAACTTTTATCAAATCCAAATTTTCACAACTCGGTGTGATTAAACGTGAGAAAATTCAAATAAAAAATATATAAAGACCTGGGGACGTCAACGAGTACTCGAGTATTCGGTTATCGCTCGGTAGTACCGAGTATCGATTACCAAAATGATACTCGACTAATCGGTCCCTTGTTAGAATGTAGTTGCTTTCTTAAGTTTATTAACAAAAATACATTTTGATTGAGACAGCCTCCATGGAAATTATTGATCATTAATCAAAATTAATAAAAATTAAAATACTATGCGAACGTTTGCGTTTAACTGTCATTTAAAATTCCTCCCAAAAAAGGTACATGTAGGATATATGAACCAGAGCACTTTTTCAAAGCTTACGTTTCAGCTTATCTTAGTCACTCTCCCATCTTTGTACCGTCAGAGAATATATTTTCATCAGCAGGACTGTTAGTTACCTAACAAATTTGAGAAATTGCTACGCCCCAGAAAAGGTTTACAGAATAATATTTTTGAAATAAAAACAAATTTGTTAATTGCAAACTGTGTTGACCCTCAAAAAAAATATTAATGGTATCAGTAAGTTCTAATCATCATCCCTTTGTTGATCGTTAAATGTGTTTTTCTGAGGTTCACACATACTGTTGTTTGAGTAATAATTTTTCTTTAGAGAATAATTGATTACTTGATTAGATTATTACCAATTTACATAATTAGTACATGCAGTAAATGAGCTATTAGTTGTGGTAAAAATTCCTTTGACTTTTATCTAGTCCTTGGTTATAATGTTGAGGGTTTTACGATCAAAATACAACGACCCACTTTACATGTACATAAAAGAGTAGAATTTTGTGTTTTCATTTTGCAAATATTTTACGAGCGATTTCTCGAGTATCGCTTGGTAAATCTACCGATTAATCGATTGGTAAATCTTTAACTAGCTGACATTCCTAATAAAATTCACAGTACCAATCCATCTAAGAGTATTCAATTACAAATCCTATGTTGATTGATGCCTAAAAATAGCCAAAGTTAACTTTTCCTGAAGGAGTTGAAACCTTTATGAACCAAAAGGGAAAGCAGATCATTCACAACATTCCAGAAAGCTAGATCAGGATAAATAGGTAATAAATAAATATATAAGACTTTACTACCATTCGGTACACATCAACAAATAGTAAATGTTAAATAGTCTGAGAAAATAACGCCTTTGTTAAAACCAAAATCCTAGTATTTGAAATCAACATAATTTAAGACTACAAGTTTTTATGAATAATAACCAATAACTATTTCGTTATATTAATAAACAACAAGGTAAATGTCAGTATCTCTAGTTCTATTTTGTTGACTGTCAATGAACATGAACCCTTCTAAAATACCTTTACTGGAGATCATGTCTTTTATATCTATGTGCTTCCAAATCTCATCCTATTTAAAAGTATGAAAATTGTAGTTGTTATCTTAAAGGTATAAAAACACCAAACTAAAGTTCCCATGCTTTTAAATATTGAATTTTGAAATACCAAGTATTGATGGCTACTTTGGCTAAAGTGCAAATAAAGTGGCAGTCATTTAATGTCAAAACTATACCTTATTCTGACTTGCAAAAACACATTCAACATACCTTTAATTGCATATAAGGACACAGTTATCGTCCTTTGGTTTTCGTTGTCTACGAATATAGTTCCTAGTGTAAACAGTGTATTCTTCCTAGTGTAAACAGTGTATCGTCCCTAGTGTAAACAGTGTATAAGTTGCAAAAGTTGTTCATACACTTTCCGGATTTCTTTCTTTCTTAAGATTTCATGCATGAAATATTAAGTAAGGGAGTGAAACTACATGTCAAAGAAAATGGGTGCTGAATTTTTATGTTAAGTAGTTATTTTGCCTTGTTGAAAAAAGGTTAAAAAAAAAGTATGTCTGAAACTGTAAAACTGAATTCTAGACTCCCTTTACATAGAATTGTACATATTTTAAGTTAGAGCCGGTAGACATTTCTATAATTTTGATATTGTTAGTCAAAAAAGTAGTTCACTACACTGTAAAATCGTTTTGAGATAGAGCAGGTGCATTTTTGTTTTTAATTTGAAGTTATTGTCTTAAAGATATGCACTACAAAATAACTGATTCCCGGCAGTTTTATATTTAAATACTGGTACTTCTGTTTTAAACAACAGAGTAAATATGCCCTCCTATTAACTTGTTCATCTTCTATTTATTCTTCAAAAGAAACTTTCATCAAGGGTTCTAGAGTGATCCCAAATATCCAAGCTTCATTTGATACCACAATACTTAAATTTGTCATCTATTGACTAAGATACAGCTTTGCTTGTAGAAACTATTTTGATTAAACATGTCATACGTTCTTCTTAGTTTTCTTTCTAACCGGGCCTGAAGTAGTGATGCAATACCAAAACTGCAAGTTACGTACCAGATGCAGTGTCGTATAAAAAAAACGTAAATTGACCTTGTTGATTTTTAACAGCTTTGAAAGTGTTTATTAGAAAGCCTTTTTTATCACGACAGACCAGAAATAATCTGTAATAGGCAATTATTTAAATCGAACGCAATCTTGACCATACTTAAAAGTTTGATTTAATACACCCCAAGTTTTAAATAGTATTATAGAAATAATAAGATGTGGTGTGAGTGCCATTCAGACAACTTTCCATATTAGCCACAATGTGTAAAAGGTAAACAATTATAAATCATAGTGCAGCCTTCAACACGGAACTTAAAGCCCCCGAAATGACTTGTTAGAAAAATTCAAACAGAAAAACCAATTTTGTCTGCTAAATTAAAACGAATCACGAAAAACCCTTATGAACCATATCAATAAACTGTAAATCCATTCGTGACCAGTACTCAACCAATTACTTAGATATAGGAAGATGTGGTGTGAGTGCCAATGAGACAACTCTCCAACCAAATAACAATTTATAAAATTAAACCATTATAGGTCAATGTAAGGTCGAACAACAAGCTATAAAGGGCCCAAAAAATTACTAGTGTACAACCTTTCAAACGGGAAAAACAACGGTCTAATCTATATAAAAAAATACTTACCTCTTTACAATGCCTTAACAATATTCGACCAAAGGTCTCAACAGTGCTCGACCAGTATATTTTAATTTAATATTAATCTTGATTTTAAGACTTATCGAAAACTATGCATTACTTCTTTCTTTATTCTTTTCAGTTTTAAACAAAATAAAATTAAGACTAGCAGTGATTTATGATAATAATGAATACAATAATTATACACTTTTACATATAGAAGTCAAACAAACATGTATAAAATTGTATATGATTTCTGTACATACAAAAAATAAACATATACTATGGTCATTTCATTCAACATAACAGCAGTTTTTGATATAGCGCAATGTTTGATACTGCATCAAATATTTTTCCTCACATTGAAACTTAATAAGAAGTTTAATAAAAAAAAATAATATGCAACATAAATATATACAGGGTTGACAATAAACAAAATGTATCTTTAAGTCTGTTAAAACAATGAAATTATCACCTGAACTTTACTGTTTCCTGAAATTTATTTTGACTATGCAAAAGTATCTTTTACAACAACAACTTTATTAATATATTTTTCCACCTGCAGCCCAAGTTTATTAATTAGGTCTTTCCACTTTTCTGTGGAAAGACCTATTGTATTTCTTTTGATTATTATTTTTTTTCCCCGCCACATTCTGAAATTTTTGTTTCGCAATATGTCGCTTAGATATTTCTCATATGGTATCGTATAGTTCATGCGCTTTTAAATTTCACCCTGCTAAGACGAACAATTTTCTTTGTAAGAGTTATCTCCCCGAACACTGTTTTCCTTGTGCCTACATCTCCTCCTTAAACGTAAAAGAAAGCGACAAATTTATTTCATAAAAATGCTCGTTATATCCCTCGCATGATTTGTCCTATTTTGACCGAAGCTATATGAACGCTTCATATGAAAGTTATTTCCCCTTATGCATTGGATATAAGTGATATGCATTTCTATCTTATAAAACATAGGTGATAGAGACCTAGGATATTTTGATTTGAAGTCTTTGTTACAAAAAAATAAAAAATAGGGGAAGGTCAAAGGTCAAGGTCATATTCCAAATTTGAATTTGGCTTATTTTCACTTATTTCCAAAAACCGTATAAGACATCAACAAATTATTTTTACTGAATCGTAGTTACGACATGTCGTAACATGTAAATTTTGATTCAAGGGTACGCTGAACGTAAAAGGGAGTTTTCTCCCTTCTTGTTTTTAAAGATACACGTATGGTGATATAACTCATTAACCAAATATAATTAAGACCTACGGTCTTTTGATTTAAGGTCCTTGGTTTATGACCTTTAAATTGATCTCAAGGTCATAGCTTAATTTGATGTTCTAGATTTTGACCTTTGCTTTTACCTCATATGTATAAATGATAAAGACATGAGACTTTTGGCAATAGGTATCAAACCATTTAACATTGAAAAAAATAACCGGAAGTGACCTTGTGTAAACCGCAAGTAGCTATTTTTTGTAATTTATTAGTATAAAAGTATATAGAACCAGATATTTTTGGAATCAGTGTCAAGTAAATATTCAAATATAATCTGAGTTAACATTTTTTTTTATTACCTACACTACCAATAATTCACCCATACTTTTTTGGTACATTTCTACCCTCGTGCATATCAGCACTGTTAGGAAAGACTGAAACTTATAATGTTATACTTTCAATGAAATCAGTACTGATTTTGTCAGTACTGTTTCAGTACTGATTTTGACAGTACTGTTTCAGTACTGATTTTGACAGTACTGTTTTAGTACTGATTTTGACAGTACTGTTTTAGTACTGATTTTGACAGTACTGTTTCAGTACTGATTTTGACAGTACTGTTTTAGTACTGATTTTGACAGTACTGTTTTAGTACTGATTTTGACAGTACTGTTTTAGTACTGATTTTGTCAGTACTGTTTCAGTACTGATTTCGTCAGTAATGATTCAGTACTGATTTCGTAAGTAGTGTTTCGTTACTAATTTCTTCAGTACTGTTTTATTATAACACTTTTTAAATCAGACTGTATCTTTATAGTGATGCCTAGTTGTTTTGTATATTTAGGGTGGGTTAATAGTTCTCTTTGACACTTACCCCATTTCCATTCATTTTCTATATCGTGACATGTTAATGTTTTCGTTATGTATTTTTTTATTTCCCTGATTTTTGTTGTCCTGAAGTGGTTCAGCTTTAGATTCAGCTCTTCGAGTTACTTTAGCTTTTTTTTTTTAAATATTCTGGCTTTATGTCATATTTATTGTCAGAATTTCATCTTGTGTGGTCTACAAGGTTCATGTTTTTAATACTTATTAATACTTCTATTTGACAATACCATATTACATGTATTTATATCTTGCTTGAGTCAAATCAGAACATATTGAACATTGGAACTCGATATATTACTTTTGAGAAGATGGGTGGATGGATTGATGTTATGTGATCCAGTGGCAAGTTAAGTGCAGGAAGAGGACATGATACTCAGATATAAATACAATGTAATTAACATATTTTGTACAGAACTAGACCAATAATGCACTGAGCTCCTTTTTAACATGCTAGTTCACCACAAGGAGAGAATCTGCTATAAGACATGTCCCCCTACATGAACAGGTACCTTCAGACTGAACAGTGTATGTTTTTCTCCTTTTACTGTGAGCTGAGCGAATATTCAGAATACGACCACTTTTTTTAGTCTAAGTTCTCATAAATAAATTTCCAATCATATGCTCATTGTAAGATTTTTAATGGTTAAATACATTTATTGACAGATTTCTTTTTTTTTTGTATACATTAATCATGCTGCAATTTCATTCACTTCAGTTGTAATGAGTGTATTGTGAATAGTAACTTAAATACATGTATGCATAACTCTTGTACTCTTTCCTATAAAACTGCACAGCGTATTTTACGAAAATAATATATGAAATTTGGTGTTACAATATTTAGGCATCCCGTTAACGAGGAGTTGAAAGGGTGAGAACTACATTACTCAGTATAGCATGTTCACATGAGGACTGATGACTTTCAGAAACTCTTGGTTTGTAGTTCCTCAGAAATCTCTGATTGATTTGAATCTTACAGACATACAAACAGAGGAACATTTTGTAAAATAAGCATAAAAATTTAAAGAAAGATTTCCAACAGACTGATTAATGTCTGACGGAGGTCATTTGGTACATAATTAACCTTTTTGATTTTTGAACATATATTGTTTGCTTTTAAAAATTAATTTTTATTGACTGAATAAAACAAGATGAAGAACTCAATTTTTTGTTCTATCTTCTTATCAACTGCAATAACTTCCATCGAAATACAATAAACAGTAATCTTAAGAATGAACAGCATTAAAAAGTTAAAAAAAAATGTGTTTTTCTCTCTATCAATTTAATGGGTTTTTTTTAATAACTGTTTCATAATTCTGCTTCAATGTTATTTTCCATTGCTCTTCCTATGCATGTGATATATATCTTTGCCAACTTGTTTCTGGAAAGGAAAAAGTGGATTATAACATTTATCATTTTGTTAAAGTCCAATTAAAGATTAAACATAGGTCAACCATGACATAATGTGAATCAGTGTACATGCATTACTAAAGGTGGTATAACGTTAATTATACAAGGTTTATATTATACAGGGAGAAAAATGAAAGAAAAGAATGGAACAATGTTTGATTTACCTACTTGAAAACTGGCCTTGAAGTCATTAAACTTTCGAGTCAGTTATTTACTCAAACTCCAAAATCAACAAATCAACCAATCAAAATGCTGGATTTCAATTTTTGACCACGATTTTTTTTCTCCGGGCACTGAGAAAATTTTGTATGACTTCAGGGCCTGATCTTATACGATTTGGAGAAGAATTTTAGTGTCCCAAGTCTGGGTTCATGGCAAATGTCCATGTTTTCAATACGGGCTGCACTTTTTACAATACGGTATGGGTTTTCTCATTGTTGAAGTCTGCACAGTTGTATATTATTGTTCACATTCACATCGTCTCAAATTTGGTGGATAGTTGTCTCAGTGACAATCCTACAACTTTTTATCATTTTATACATATGCAATAGTTCAAAAATTAAATAAAAGTAATCTTTTTTAGTCTTGTATGATTTTAAATTTTAGTTTCTTGTGTATAATTCGGAGTTTAGTATGACGTCCATTATCACTGTACTATTATGCTTATTTTAGGGGCCAGCTGAAGGACACCTACGGGTGCGGGAATTCTCGCTACATTGAAGACCCATTGGTTGCCTTCGGCTGTTGTTTGCTCTATGGTCGGGTGGTTGTCGCTTTGACATATTCACCATTTCCTTTCTCAATTTTATTTTTGTGATATTTTTCATTATTAGTACCAGTGGCAATTCTCATTATAATAAATTACTATCTTTTAAATCTGTTATTCGGTTACAGAGAAGGAGATCTTTGTTTATATTTCCTTTAGGTTCCTAAGTTCAACTATGTCCTGCTGTAACACTCTGACATCTTTGGATCGGCAACAAAACACATATGTATTAATATAATCTGATTATTCGAGCACAATATCAATGCAATCTGTGAAACAGTTAAATGAGAAGTTGTGTGTACGGATATGTACTTGTCGTAGACTTCTTTGTTAACTTTAATGATATCTTTCAATTGTTGAAGAATGTATTTCTACTCTTTATTTTTTTGAACTTGCTCGTTGTTGGTTTGTTGTCATATGAACACACTACAACATTTCATGATATTGAAATAAAATTATAGGAATAACTGCAAATACTTACTTTAAAAAAATCATAATTGAGTGTAAAACTATATATATACCTACCTTTTCAAATTATTTCAATGTTCTACTGTCACCTTTCATACCAGTTCTATCTCTATCTCATATTTTATCTGTTCATGACAATTTTTAGTCGTTGATCTAAAACTTTATTTTCCTCATAGACTTAGTCTTTGTGTTCTGGTGGGATCCATTTTTAGATACCTATAACAATAGATCATACTGCATCAAATACTTTGCATGCATTTATAAAAAGTTGTTTTTCCCAACATGCATGTTATGGTATTAATTATGGACGTAACACTTTGTAAATTATCCTTTGAAAAAATACACCATGAGATAAAGATTGTATCGATGATTTACAAAATTCTGTAAAGTGGTTCAGGAGTTATTGATGACACTTACGTGGGACATAAGGACAAGATATGTTCCATATGTGAACACATTCTCACTAAGAAAATGTCACCAGAAGTGCAAGTCTGTCATCACAACGGATAATGTTCATGTGATACAGTAAAAACAGTAAAACCATTGGTAGTAAAATTGTGCGGGATGTTTAATTTTCAACAAATGTAAGATTGGTCACCTTTAATCGGATGCCTCATATAGCATGTATAGAAAGAGAGTGCCATGATCTCTGCGGGTTAATAACTATTGCAACAACTCTTTGAGAGGCCGTCGGTGGCCTTTTGTCTGAATATGCAGCAGGGCAAATTCCTGTCCACCTTCCATATGCTTTCGTTGTCCAATGGCAGTCCAAGTTTTATTGACCTTCTTTCACCCCAGATGACATCTTTTACAGGACTTACCTATTGTACTTATTTAACAATTGTTTTGAACATGCATGTAATATTTGCCACTGGACATTAAGCAAATTTTTAATACATGTACTCTATTATGTTATTATTTTGAGGAATCTCAGTAGGATAATTTTAAACTATGGGGATTATCCTCTTGAAATATAAATATTATTCATACAAAGTATTGCTCAATAATTATGTGTCGGATTACTAGTATTCATGTGTCGGTCCAATTGGTCGTCGGACTAATAGGGCGTCAGGCTATTGGGGTGTCGGACCAATATGGTGTCCGAACAGAAAGATTTAAAAGGCAAAAAAAAATTAAAAAAATGTGCAACTTATAAAAGGGTCTGGTCTGGAAGTGGTTTCTTCATTTCTGTATTCTGTAATATTCTATATCATTTTTCACTTTTTATTATTAATTTTGCCTGTTATTCTCTTTTCTTCATATTCAAGCACCACACTATTATCGATTCTTCATTGCTTCTGTCTACTTTATAACAACAATGGGAATAATATGAAAGCCAGCCAAATAGGACATTGAAAAATTGTCTGTTTTCTGTTTCTTGGTTTATTCTTGCTTGTCGTTGGAGGCAAACTTTGTCTTTCTGTCTCTTTAGTTTGTGTGCATTATAATAAATTAAACGAATGTAACACAAATTTGCCATCTTAAAACAAATTTGCTGAACATTGCGTCTGTTATTTAATCTCTTTTTAACAGAAGGAAAAAACTAAGATTAAATATAATCAACAGAAGTATAAAAAACTATGAACTAAGCCTTTGAAGTTAGATGCATGATTTTTGTTATTAGTTGTTAGTGGCTTTGAACTAGCTGTCAGTAACTACAAGTACTCTCAGATCTGTATTTAGTGACTTTTTTGTTGAGTAACGGTAACGTCCATTATGTTTTTGTTACTGAGATGCATTTCTATTTGCATTCATCTGTTATTTAAAGTTAAATAAGCCTTTTTCAACTGAATTTTATAGTTTGTTGTTATGTAGTACTATTACAACTCTGTTCCAGGTTTAGGGGGAAGACCCTAGCATGTTTAACCTCACCACATTCTGTATATATGTTCCTGTCTGAAGTCAGGAGCCTGTAATTCAGTGGTTGTTGTTTGTTGGTGTGTTACATATTCATTCATTGTTCTTTCATTTTTGTACATGAATAAGAACGTTAGTTTTCTTGTTTGAATTCGTTGACATTTGTCATTTTGGTGCCATTTTTAGCTGACTATGCGATATGGCTTTGCTCATTATTGATGGCCGTATGGTGACGTATATTTGTTAATTTCTGGTCATCTGATCTGTTGTGGAGAGTTGTGATTATTCCGCTCATTTTGGGTGCCATGATTGGCAAATAAAATGTATGTTGTTGCTGTTGTTGTTGTGTCGTTGGCAATAATACGGTATCTTTTTTTATAAACAAATATATATATATATATGAAAATCGAATGTTCTGTTCCCTTATGAACCACATCAATTTTAACTAAATTCTTGAAGGGAAAGACATTGTTTTGTATAAATGTCAACAGAATATAGAATTTTGTGTCAACAGAATACAAAATCAACATTCTGTATTCTGTTGACACAGTATACAGTATGTTGATTCCGGCAAAATATATGATCTGACAGGATGCTCACGGAATAAAACTTGTGATGGAAGAACACATACATTTGTAAAACATACATGAACAATAGCAATCCGTAGATGATTCGAAAAGGATCCGCCATCTCTGACTTGTCGTTACAATCGTCTCTTTCTGTAACTTTAAGACTTTCTGCAAGTGGCTGGTAAACCGATATTTTCTCTACTGTATTTCTGTATCCTATCCTTCCCGGCTGATCTGCTGTTGTCTCAAATTTTGCCGTTGATGTTATTATCGTAATCACAAAAGCGCGTCAATATGGAACATACAATTGCCTATTGTAAAACGTTTATGTGATTGGATTTACACATGACGTCATTCATTGTTTACAAACGTTATTTTTGCACTCGCACTGACATTTCAACAGTTCAACAGTTCAAACTTCTTCTGGATTGAATACCACAATGGGATTGAAGGTAGATCAAGGTATAGTAGTACATTGAATATTTTAAAACTGAGAAAAGTGTAGCATAGCTAATTCAAAACATATTACGTTAGTTACAAAAGCAGAATGCGCGTTACACAGTGGCGGACCCCTGGGGTTCCGGGGGTGGGAACACCAAATTATTTTGGACGTTCAATGCATTATTCTATATAATACTACTTAAAATATTTTATTTCCCCCATTTTTTCGCTATAATTATGAAATCTTTAGGCGACTGAGTTGGAACCCCCCTTCTTCCTTTTATCCCGAGTGTTTGGAACCACAGGCACTCTTTTAAAACCAGTGGCGTAGCTAGGCTATTTTCAAGTGTACGCCCAAAAGCTTAGCGAGGTGTCTAAATTCCCAATCGGGTCCAGCTGGTAGCGGGTTCGAGGGTGTGAAGCCCCCTGAAGCAAACGAGTTATGGAGAAATAAAAACCATTTCTGTCATTAAAACCTCATCAATAGCCACATAATTTAGAGTCTAATTTATTTATCTCTTAAGTCTAATTTATTCATAGTGTGTTGATTTGGAATCTAATGGTCATTGGGTTAAAAGAAAATGTCCAAACCAGTTACTTTAAAATATGTATAAAAGGATTACAGAAATTATTTTTTTTTCTTCAAAAATCAAACATTTTCTTTAGATATTTTTTCGTGACCCGTAATATTGACTTCTATCCATGTTTTATGAAAATCTCTGAATCTGCTTTAAACCAAGGGAAAATAAGTGCACAGTAGATTCAGACTTTGACAGAAAATGAACAAAAATATTACACGCTACCATTTGATTCATTAACAGTCTGAAGAAAGATTTACAAGAACCATTTTTTTTTTAAAGGAGTAGATCCGGTAAGGGCAGATTTTGGCCTCAAATTTGAGGTTCATCTAACGAAAGATTTTGGACAGTTTTTTAACACTTAAGTGCCTATTCCAATGGATTCAATTAGTTTATGTGAAAGATTTTAACTGATTTAGTTTTTAAAAACGCTCCGATTCAAGCTTAAATATGACAATTTTTTCAAATATGCCAAAAAACGTCACTTTTCAGATGGTTTTTGTCAAAAACGAAAGTGGCCGCATCCGTGTTCATCCTCAACCTTTATATATGTAATGTATTATCATCAAATACAACTTACATTTCACATTATGAATGAACACGAATGCGGCCACTTTCATTTAAGACGGAAACCGTCTAAAATTGAACTAAATGCTAAAATTGTGAAGGGACTGTGAAGATTTCTGTAATTTAGCATGACTTAATGATGCTAGTACCCGGTAAATGTGCATTGTATTGTCAAAAACAGACCATATTTATGTAGCAGAAGCTTTTTACTTTCCAGTAAATAGCTAAAAGATTACATTTTCACAATTTTGTAAAACTGCTATATTTTGGGGCCAAAAAGGGGTCTTACTGAACCTACTCCTTTATTTAGATTAATTTTTTTTACCAAAATTCAAGTGTACGCCCGGGCGTTTTGATGTAAACGTAGCTACGCGCCTGAAAACAATGGGTGGATCCGCCTCTGGTTACAGAACTTTCTGTAAATGTCAAAATAGGTATAAAATCGCGGGTTGTTTTGGATATATACATATTATTACTTCTTCGCCAAACCTTATTAAATAGATTATAGTACTAATATTTGTCAAATTGATATTTGTGAAATGATCAGCCTGACTTTCTAAACATATGATTGGATAAAGGGAGGTGCGGTACACCCCTCGGCGTAAGAAGGGGGAGGGGTCCGAAGGTTTGACCCCTTTTTAACGATAAATGCATCATAAATTTGAAAAGGGAAATCTATTTGGAAACCCTATCTCCAGATTTGGAACCCCCTTTTAAAAATGTGTTTCCTATTTTGACAGGATTTTTTTTATAGGGCACAATGCTTCATTTAGTTTGGGAAACATTTTAATATATAAGTCCTAAGTGCCTACAAAATTATTTCATCTCGCCACATATAAGTCCGGCAAAACAGACATTCCAGTCAGACATGCAAACCCCGGCCACAAAAATATACGCCCGTTTTTATTCATCATGTTCATTTCATGCTAAATATTTTTGTTGGAAATTTTAGTTTTTAATAGCAAAAAAGTGGACAAGACTATTGTTTTCAATCCAGATACGGCCAAAATTTTTGTTTAAGGCAAGAATCAAAGTCATTTTTTTTTCTCTCAAATATCTCAGACTGCCTCCTCAAATCAAATGGTTCGTACCTGAGACTTGAAATTTTTCTAGAGCTTATACTGACTGGGGATCATTATTCAATATGTTAAACATGTTTTCGTAGGTAAATAATATTGTGGAACTTTTTTTTCATGAGAGTGTTAAAGTCTATAGAGTATTTACCATTACTTTCTGTTTAGTGGAATAGTGAAATAGAAGTCAATATACGTTCTTGCTCAATCCTGTGTCGCTTTGAAGGTTTCCTGATTGTCATGACAACCTCAGCCTAAGCAATGTGTATAACTGTAATTTGAATTTCAAAATGACCGAGTGCCGTTTTTTCAACGCACTGGTCAACTCCACCATATATATAGCAAATCACATGACTTTGACAATCAGTAAATACCGGCCAGCGAAAAATGTCTTTATAAGTAGAGAATTGTCGTATAAAAATTAAATACTCGGGAAATGGCAAAGTTCACGAAGTTTAGTCTGATTAATCATTTTACAAAAAAAAAAAAAAAAAAAAAAAAGTCCGAGCAAAAGGGGGGGGGGGGGGGGCGTACGCCCTCTACGCCCCCCTCTGAATCCGCCACTGAAAATCATTCAACAGTCTTCCTATTTTTATATTGTAAATAAAGATGTCTGTGAAATATTTAAATTTCTATTTTATTTTGGTACTGGCTATGGTTACATTGAAATGTAAAAGTCGTAAAAAAGTTATTGTTACAATGAAGTTTAAGCTATATCGCCGGAATGCAGACCTAGGGTTGACTAAGGAACTACATAGAATACTTACGAGTGTAACAATGATATTTATGTCTACGGTTACATTGTGTTATTGTTACGTAAATGCACTCAAATGAAAAATTATTTTTTACAATATTTTATACATTTTTTTAATTCTAATTTGATTGTCAGTGTACACACAACCAGTATGTTGTTTCAGTCCGATGCATTTTTGGCCCGGTGTAACCACTCTCAGTGGCGGATCCATAAATTTACATGAGTGGGGGGCCCACTGACTGACTTAAGAGGGGACCGGCTCCAGTCACGCTTCAATAATTCCCCTATATAAGCAACCAAATTTTGCCCCCCCTAAATCCACCTCTGACTCTAGGCAGCCCTCACAAACGAGTAATTGGGGTCGATGGGTTGGGTGGCTCAGTGTTGTATAAATATATAAGAAGATGTGGTATAACTGCCAATGAGAAAAGTCTCCTGTTCATATAAGTCGTAATTTGTAGAAGTAAACCATTATAGGTCAAAGTACGGTCTTCAATACCGTGCCTGCATGGGCTCTCACCGAACAGCAAGGTGTAAAGGGCCCCAAAAGTGACTAGTTTAAAACCATTCAAACTTGAAAACCAACTACTGAATACCAAACTCCTGACGTAAGACAATAACCTTTTTGTATTGTTACAATCTCAAAAAACGTGTCCGATAATTTAAGAATGTGTCCGGTTAAAAAAACCAGAATATTTCAAAACTCATATACCCCCAATGATACTCTGTAAAGTAAAAACGCAATTCAATATTAATGGTGTGGGATACGATAGAACCCGTATTGTAAATGATTAGAAAAAAAAGTCGAAGCAGGTGCCAAAAAAAAATCTGGAGGAAAGGTTTAGTAATCCGTACAGACAAATGTCCAAGGCATGCTACACTGTGCACGCTTTCTTCTGCTTGCAGACACAGACTACAGGTCTGGTTTAAAAAAAAAATTGCACAATAAAAAGTTATTTTTATTTGAAGCGCTTTAATTTATGATTTTCTTTATCAATATGATTATTATCATTATAAAGTTCAGACAGAGGTACTTCACAATTTAGAAAACTAATACATCATGTATATTTTATATTGTATTATCTTCCCGGTGCTTGACCACGTTTACTGTATGTCATTGATAAACATTAGTTTGTTCAGCATAGGTAATTCATAACAAGCACAACTGCAGGCTAAGTTTACAACACATAATTTACTTTTGATTACTTAATGTCCAGTGGCAAATATGTCATGCGTATTTAGAAAAAAAAACCCATTAACATTGCATTTAATAAGTTTTGTAAAGTTTAAATCATCGTTTATAAATAGAAAGTAAATTCTATTGTTTTATATTATACGGTGATGCCTATAAATGTCTTTTTACAAAATGTATGTATATGAGGGTACTGCTCGACCGGCGTCCCGCAGAAGTGGTTTCGCCAGTGCAATTTGACATGTTTATCAAATCATTGACGCGTTTTGGAGGAATCGGACACGTTTCTGTGTGCTACCATGGATAGATGTATAACATCTCTGGCTAGGTGCTACATATATGACTATGTACGATAAATTTTCAATTAAATTAAATTTCCACTTCAATCTATTAAACATTAATGTACTTTTGTATAAAGTAGTTAGTATATATAAATGTCTTTCGTCGTTGTTTCACGGATCTTATTATAAAGAGCACATAAATAGACCGATGGTTAAAGCTACACGTGTATGAAATACTTGCCACTGGCAAACACCAATACTTTGATGATGATGAATTAAATTATCATATTTTCCTTTTTTTTTTTATTTAGAAACAAATTTCAACTTTGATTGATTATAATATATACATGTAGTATCAGAAGTCCAGTCCATTAGTGATTACTGGACTTATGGTAGTATATAAAGTAATAAGTAAATTTTGATGTCATACCATTCCCTTCCATAATTGTGCATTCTTTTTATTTTTACATAAAACAGAAATGAGGAAAGTTTTAACATAAGAAAATTTATTGTAGCCTAGACCTGTTGGTGACCTTCTGCTGTTGTTTTTTATTTGGTCGGGTTGTTGTCTCTTTGACACATTCCCCATATCCATTCTCAATTTTATAATTTATAAATTCATTACATTTTCTTTCCTCAGAATGATTAACAGCAATGGAGACAGGAGCAAACATGGGAATGTTCGATGTGAAAATTGAAGACCTATAAACAAAATGATGTATCAATATGGCACTCATCAGAAAAAAAAAACCAACATTTAATCATGAACCATTGAATCCTGAGTTTCGTACAATTACCAAAACATTAAAGGTGGATGCTTATAATGAGCTCATATTAGAACTAAAGTGTCCTCTTGAATTACCACTGTACATGTAAAAAGACACATCATATCCGGGACTGAATTGAGGAAAAGAGCCAGGAAACTGACATTCAACAAAGCATTCCAAAGAAAAGATGGCATAGGGGGAGAGCAATGAAACATGATACATGCAAAATTAATTGTTTCTTGGTTGTTTTATTTATGAGCTTTAAAGGGTAATAAAATAACCAAGGGGCATGAAAATGACAGAGATTTTTGCCACAAACTTCACATGTTGGTATGACATTGAATGTTTTATTATATATTAAAAAATGGTTATGAAAAGAAATTCCAGTTATGATTAAAAATAAGGTAATCGAGACATTGTTTTGTGTTGATTATAATGCGTTGCCTAACATAGTAACATATGACTGCATTAATTACAACATATTTTAAGCAATAGCAAAATACCAAAAAATGAACAGTATTGAAGATTCTAATCTTGTTTGATATATATATAAATTATGCGCTATTATACAATTGATACTGTAAAATATCAGCCTCGAACCACAGTTTGAATCTTCCTGATGTCGAGTGCGTATTATTTTTATAAACACTGAAAGACAGTCACAATCAAAATCAAGAAGTAAGCAAAGAATTACAAAACGAAAGGGCATTTACAACAACACATTGAAAAATACATATATAAAAACAACACGAACTCCATTAAAACCGGGAGTGAATTCAGGTGCTCCTAATGCGTATTATTTTTATAAACACTGAAAGACAGTCACAACCAAAATCAAGAAGTAAGCAAAGAATCACAAAACAAAAGGGCATTTACAACAACACTTTGAAAAATACATAAAAGACAACACGAACTCCATTAAAAACTGGTAGTGAATTCAGGTGCTCCTAATGGGTAAAATCCGATAAACTGCTTATCTTGCTTCATTTCTGTTGTTTTCTCCTTCGCTTCAATAGTTTTTCGATAGACGAGAGTAAGCTTGATAATTTTCCTTGGTCATGTTCACGTCGCTAAAAAAAATCTGCGCAGCAAGGTGATATAGTCAAAGAGAAAAACGTAACCAGCTAAAAAAGGATAATAATAATATTGTTACAGAATTATCAAACCTATATTTGGATACCAATTGTACTGAGATGCACATTGTAAAAACTTCTCTGATGATTAACACTTAATCAGAGATATCTACAAAAGATACAAAATATGCCACAAATTATTATATAGCATACTATACTTACCGAGTTTAAAAGTTTTCAGTTCCAAATATTTTTTGAAACAATACACATTCAAGTTAAAAAGATTAACAACACCAAATCTACTGAAACAGTACTGAAAATAACAATACCGAAATAGTACTGTCAACATCAGTACTGAAACAGTACTGACAAAATCAGTACTGAAACAGTACTGTCAAAATCAGTACTAAAACAGTACTGACAAAATCAGTACTGAAACAGTACTGTCAAAATCAGTACTAAAACAGTACTGTCAAAATCAGTACTGTCAAAATCAGTACTAAAACAGTACTGTCAAAATCAGTACTGAAACAGTACTGACAAAATCAGTACTGATTTCATTGAAAGTATAACATTATAAGTTTTCAGTCTTTCCTAACAGTACTGATATGCACGAGGGTAGAAATGTACCAAAAAAGTATGGGTAAATTATTGGTAGTGTATACAGTCACACCATGTGTGTCACATTTACTAATTGAATGTTTGTTATGTATGTATTTATAAACACAATATTGCAACCCATATGTACTGAAGATTAAACTCCATGAATGCATAACGTTGGGTGAGTTTAATAATGCTACATGTCGGGTTACTAACAAGTGATCAACCAAGCGACCATACAATTCACCTTGAGCTTTGGACATTGGTATTTCATATTTGCACCTTTATCTTTGCGATGCATATTTGTTACACATAAAAAAAGGAATATGTGTACAACACAAACTTATTTTTACTGTTCTTAAATCAAGTATCTATTTAATTATAAAGTTTGAATGCATGTATTTGCATGATAAGAAACATTAATAGCTTGACATTTGGAAACTTCAAGAATTGTTCAATTTGAAATATCCCGGTATAGTTATATTTAACGATATATTTATAAACAATTGTTTGTAGAAAGATGTTTGTTGTTGAAATTGACAGAATAGCAATTTGATCTTTTGTTATACATATACATATAATCAACACTTACTCTACTATTTTTATTTACCCTTTCATTCCAGAAGTTTCTTTTATCTATTTATGTTAGATAAATAACAAACTTTCTCAATTAGAATGTTCAAGGTAAAATCACAAAAATACTGAACTCCGAAGAATATTCGACATTTGAAAATGCCTGTACCAAGTCAGGAATATGACAGTTGTTGTCCATTCGTTTGGTGTGTTTTATAATTTGATTTTATCATTTGATTAGGGACTTTTCGTTTTGAATTTTCCTCAGAGTTCAGTATTTTTGTGATTAAAATTTATATCGCCCACACAGTGGTCGCATTGTCAGCCTCTACATTATCTAAATTTCTCGGCACCCTTTGCTGTATACCCTTTGTGTTAATCTTCTATGCTATCTGCAAGCTCCGTCACAGCTATTAACCTGTCTATCTGAGCTCTAACCACCTTGCCATACAATCCAACTGCTTTATTTCCATAGATATTTTAAATGTATAATTTTACTCAGACCTTCGGTGAACTATGAATCTAACAAAATAAACGGGTAACGTGTCTTTGGGCACAGATAATGCCTCTGTTTGCATATACCGTTATTAAGAGTCATTACATAAGAACGGTATAAGTGACACCACCCAAATACGCACTTGATCTGTGTTTTATGGTATTATGTTTTATAAAATTAGGTTGAGGCAGAATAAAATTAGAGAACATACAGAAACTAATTGTTGGGACGTACGTATACGTACTTACGGACGTACAAGGATAACTCTTAATGCCTCCTCCGTTGCAGCGGGTGATACATTTTTTTTTAAATATTTCTATACTGAAATTGTACATACCCGACCAATGCCCGACTATCCCTACGACTACTGTACGATCAAGTCGGTCTGGTCTGGTCGAGGTTAGGCTGAGATCGAGTATAGTTGATTTGGTCGGAATTATCGAATACGTATTTAATTAGTGGTAGGGTTGGAGTCGTGATGGAGTCATCAATGAGTCGTGAATGGTCGAATTAAGTTCATGTACAGTCGGATAGCAGTCGGATAGAGGTCGTAAACAGGACCGATCAAGAGTTTGGTCACGTTTGGTCGTTGAAATTTGGACAATCGGGATCTTCAAGTTGATCTGATCGGCAGTGTGAATCTAGCTTTAAAGACTAGTCGAGTTTAAATTCAGAAACTAAAGTATGGAACAAATAGTGATCGAGTACAGATCAGTCAAGCCAAGTACCGAAAGGTGTTGGGACTATTTATTTGCAGTATAATTCAACCTTTTTCAAAATGCTATAGAACAAAATCGATTCATTCGAGTACCACTACTGCTCATTCTAGATGTTTACTTGTTTGTAGTTTATATGATTAACTAGATGCTGCTAGGTTTTTTTTCTTTTTGTTTCTTGTATTTTGCAGTATTTCTTAAATGTGTGAAGATTAATTAAAACAGACATGAAATATTTCAAAAACCGCCTAAAAGAACGGGCGGCAATGGTATGGTATCTCCAACGTTTTTTTAAAGATCAAGATGGCTGCCGACAAGTCAATGATGAAGTTTGCTTTTTCTAAAGACCAAGAAGGACGACACTGTTGTTGTACCTTTAACTTTTGTAAAGGTCAAAATGTTATGATACCTTTTTCATTTTGTTGAAGACACCAATATGTGACAATCATGTTATGACGCATGTTTGCTGAAAATAAAAAACATTTAAAAAAAAAAGACCAAATGACACAGAAATTAACAACTAAAGGTCACCGTACGGCCTTCAACAATGTGATAAGCCCATACCATATAGTCAGCTATTAAAGGCCCGGAAATGACAATGTAAAACAATTCAAGCGAGAAAACTATAGGCCTTATTTCTGTACAAAAAAAAAATCTGAGAAACAAATATATAACACACAACAAACGACAACCACTGAAGTTCAGGCTCCTGACTTGGGACAGGCACATTTAAACATGTAAGCGGGGTCCCAACCCTCCCCTGGGACAGTGGTGTAACAGTACAACATAAGAACGAACTATAAAAATTATATATGCTTTTCACGTATTACTTTACTGTGACTTGATTATATGCGCTACATTTTGTTCAACCAGACTGTAAAATTGACTATACAATTGAGACATCTAAACTGACCGTTTGGAATTTTGAGTTGAGTCTACCATTATGCTACCTGTACTTTTGATTTATTCACTTTGGGTTGTTCTCTTAAAGAATTAATAGTTAGAAAATGTTATTGGTTTTCAATGTTTTAAATCCTGATTAAGACGATTTATCTAATTTTAATTCAATTTCTAAATCAGTAAAAGATTTTTCTAACTGCATGTTAATATGTATAATTGAAACTGTATAAAATCAAGATTTAAAGAAAAGAAATATACTGCTAGTAGTCAAATGAAAATACTACAGATTACAATTCACACCTTTGGTTGGGTATTTTTCAGATTATGGTCGAGTGCAGATTAGTAAAGTCGAGGAAAAATAATATTTTGATCACGTTATTTCCAGTATAATTCAGACTTTTCAAAATGATCGTGTAAGAATAAGCACATTCGGGTACCAGTACTTTTCATTTCAGATGATTACTATTTTGTAGTTTATATGAGGTACACACTTTACTGGTGTAATCTCATTGCAATTTATACCATAAATCTCACTATAATACATAATATTAATACAATAACCAAATATATATTTGCCGACTGCCCAACGTAATCTAGAGGACACCGAATTTATTACAAATAAATAAACATGACATGTGAAATATAACAGCATGTGTGATATAACCATACAGCATAACATACTGAGTTGTAATTAATAATTATAAATCATCAAAATTTCTCCATCCTTAACGATCCCGCCGGTCAGGAAAAACCAACTATGTCGATAGACGGCGTCGGAAACCTGTGTCCAAACCCTAAATTAGTCGAAAGCTAATTTGCTCGAAAGACCGTTTCCGGAGTCATACTTGGACAGTATACTTAAAGATATGACATATAACAAAAACAAAAAATCGATATAAAGTGGAACACGAAACTTTAAAATAACCCTACGTGCATCAGTACATTCAGCAAAAAAAAAACCGTAATAATACATTGCAAAAACATTATAAAAACCCAATTAAGATCTAGATATGAAATATTAATGAGAAACGATATATACAAATATCGTTAAGAAACTTGACTGTATCAGTGTTGGGTAGAGAGTGATTACTCCACGGGATTATTTTCCGCTCATTTATTACATGTACATGTAAACATGTGATAATCACATGATTAATCAGACGGAACGTTAGTACAATAATTTTCCTCTATACTGCGAAACGCGGAAAATTATAAATATATGTTTGTATTTGTTTGCTATATTGTTAGTGTGAAATCAAATTAAACCAAACATGATTGGTCTTCGGAATCATTTAAACGGTATTGACATTGGGATACTACCTTACACTTCATCTAAAAAATTAAGAAATTGCAGTAATCTATGGCATCTCTGTCGTTCTCTTAAAGATCAAGAGGTGACGACAATATCATGATAAATGTTATTTTGCTTTTTTTTCTCAAGACCAAATGGCGACAGTTTTATCGTACCTTTTAGTTTTATGAGAAAAAGAGAGGACGAAAATGTTATAGTAGGCCTTGAAATAGATAAATTTACCTGAATTTGATTTCATACAAGACTTTCATGTTTTTATAATCCGATTTTCGTACGTGCTTCAATCATGCTTTAAATATTTCAATTCTGCATTCAAAAGTATCAGTAGCTGAATTCTGCAGGGACAGGGATGTTATTAGTTGGAAAATAAAATCGTTTATATTTTGCACTTTTATATCTTGTTTTCAAAGGAGTTGCTAATGTTAAATTATAAAGATAAAATAACTATAAGGAAAATTCAAAACGGAAAGTCCCTTTTAGTTAACAAATTGATATATTTTTTACAAGGTATAAGTCTTTCCCTATGTATAAAATTGTGGATTAGATCTGTTGTTATTCTTGTAGTCATAAAAAAAATCATTTCAGTATGAATTACATTTTTGTTTTAAACTAAAAAGAAAAAAAGACAATCAGTCATAAAAAAAGGCAACAGTAGTATACCGCTGTTCAAACTCATAAATCGATGGAAAAACACAACATCGGGGTAACAAACTAAAACTGAGGGAAACGCATAAATATAAGAGGAGAACAACGACACAACACTACAATGTAACTAACACACACAGAAACGGACCAAGCATCAGACAAAATCCCACGAGAATAACAAATATAACATCAAAACCAAATACATGAATTTTGGATAGACAAGTACCGTGACACGTCTTATCGCAATGTCAATTTACACTCAAAAATAAGAGAAAACAAACGACGCAACGTTAAATTGTAACACACACAGAAACGAACTATAATATAACAATGGCCATATTCCTGACTAATTATGGGGAGGCTTTCTATCGCCGATTATACGGTATGGATTTTCTCATGATGGAAGACTATTCGCTTGCCTAAAATTTTCACATCGACTTTATTTGAACTTTGGTGGATACATGTAAATTTGGCAATCATACTACATTTTCTCATCTTTTAAAGACTGTGAGAGAATGGAATTGTATTACTTCTGACTTGAAAGTATTGTTCATAGTATATATGGTAGAGTACAAATCAGTAAACAAGAGTATAGTTGTTAATTTCTGTGTCATTTTGGTGTCTTGTTGACGGTTGTCTCATTGGCAACCATACCGCATCTTCTTTTGTATATGTAGTTAAGATTATAATTAAACAATTTCAAGTGCAATTCAAAATGGCTAGTAAAATATATTGGTATACTACCTTTTAACATCTTATGGGCACTTTTACATTTTATAAAAGACCAATAAGTTGCAAAGATGTTAATATATTCTAAATATCACATTGTATAACCTTTGCTAATAGTGAACTTTCTGAACATGACCGTGGCATTTGAAAAGTTCAATGGAGCATACAAAAGTCTTATATATTGAACCTTTTTTTCTATATTTTAGAAATTCATCCTAAAAAGAGGAATTCTTTTAGCACAGATATGATGAAGAATAAAATCGTTAAAAAATATATAACTGATACTTTCACGTCTTGTGTTGAAATCATTATATCTTGTTTGTTATAATCCGTGTAGCTCGTTTTTCACTCCCCGTCACTCAGTATTATCCTTTTTAACAGTTGAAACCGTTATATGTTATAATTGCAATTAAGATTGTATTTTATATGTTTGCTACTGTACCCCAATTTGTTATGTGTTTACCTATTATGTCTGTTTTGTTTGCTTACACAGTGTTTTGTCAATATAATGGTATCCAATGTGACTCTCATACAAGCTACCTATAAAAACCCGGCTTAATCCACCATTTACTTCAAAAACAAATGCATGTACAAAGTCAGAAATACGAAAATTGTTCTTCATTCGATTTATCTATTTGAACTTTTGATTTTGTCATTTTATTAGGAGCTTAACCTTTTGAGTTTCTCTTTCGGACGGCATCAAACCCCCAATATTGTTATCTCTATTCTAATGAAAATGAGAGAAAACAACGTTAAAACATGTATTCAAAATTCATATACCGTCTGCGCTTGCGCGTACGTCCCTTAGCACCAATTGCCAATTGACGCCATGAAAACAAGTGACATTTTCCAATCAAAATGATCGTTACAAACGTAGTTGCATTAGAATTTTTTTTGTCGTTTTTTGTTTTTACTAGACATGATTTATTCTGTCTGTCTTCCATTTGATACTTTTTATTATATCTTTATTATTTTCTTTTTTCACTGCATCCAGTTATCTTATCGATGTTATATAAAAACTTATTACTTTACTTCCTTGTATTTGTCAACTGGCTTTTAACTGAACTCGATTATAAGCAATGTCTAATGTACATAAAGGAATGTACTTTGTGAGGTTTTGAATTTTTTATCAGATGTTCAGACTCCTACGATACATATTTTTCCCCAACATAACACCAAATTTTCTTTTCATATACGACTTATTGGCTCATAAAATGCCATTAACCAAATATGAACAGATTCTTGTTATCTTTTCCCATATAATTAATACCAATGTAAATGTTAAGGTAAAAGTCCGAGTCATTTTTTTAAAACTCAAATATCTCGAAAAGGAGAACAACAAATATACGACTTCAAGTCAATATTTTAAAGTATTCATTTCAGTACCTGATATAATACCCAATATAGTATGTCATCTTCCCTAATGTATTGAAATATAAGTTTTGACAAGTAGTTTGTTTTGATATTAAGCAAAAATTAGTCAATGATATCACTATTACTATTACAACATATTAAACATAATGGAATTTAGCAACACTTAATTCAAAACAAATCAACTTTGGTGTATAGTATATATAGTTGTGTCATTGGCAATCATACCTCATTTCCTTACTTTTATATTCAATAGAAAAAAATGAACAATAACCATCACAGTAGTCAGCACTTCTGTGTTGACTTGAGTTATCATTGATATGTTCATAATTATAAATTAACTGTTAACAAAACTTTGCATTTTTGAAAAACTAAGGCTTTTCTACCTCAGGAATAGATTACCTTAGCTGTATTTGGCAAAACTTTAAGAACTTTTGGTCCTCAATGCTCTTCAACTTCGTACTTTTTTTGGCCTTTTAAACATTTTATGATTCGAGCGTCACTGATGAGTCTTTCGTAGACAAAACGCGCGTCTGGCGTATATATGTCATATATAAAGTTTTAATCCTGGCATCTATGATGAGTTTATTCATATCCAACACTGACATCCCACAACATCAGAAAAGGCACAGACATGACCAGCACGAAATTCACCAAAGCAGATACTATTAAAGTAAATTTAAAGCAATATGATGATAACAACATATTAACGGAGGTTATATATAATCGAAAAGTAAAACATACCTTCTTCAATTTGACGTTCTATAATATTTTAACTGTCTCCGATCTTTGATTTATAATAATGAAACTGGTGTTAATTTCAGATTTTAAAATTTATAATTATTAATTCATATGTTTTATAATTGATTTATTGATTCAATTGACATGAAAATTATAAAAGTGTAAATTAATATACCTCTTCCTACATTAAGAGAATCTTCTCGAAATCAATACCGCTTGCCCTTTTTTGAAAATGATTATTTAATGAATTAGACCAAAATGTTAGTTTTACCAAAAATACTTGTCTAATTCTTATTTTTTTCCCACATAACTAAATATCCGTAATTTATATTCCATTATGATGTCTAGTTTTTTTCATGGTATCAAAAGGACTTATGGTTGCATATGATTATAAATAAATGTTTGACAGTTCCAGCAACCTGTTTTTGAAACAGACATCTGCTATATTTGTTAGTATGTATACGTATATGTGTATTGAAACATCATTTAGTATATAGAAAGTTGGCAATTTTTAAAATTATAGCAATAAATAATTTATCTTTCGACGTAAAGCGTCTTCTGATTGGCTGACAGTGTTTTGTTTAGCAGCTAATAGACATAATTTTGTCATACGACCATGACGTCATTACTGTTTTTCATGATTTACCTCGGCTTAAAATGGAATTTGAATTAAATTATAAGGAATGACAGTAATATTTTTTCTGTCTATTCAAAAAACATAAAAATGTGGTGCACACATTAAAACAAACCGCTACGCAGGTTATTTCGAGTGCAAAAAGTAAAAACAAAAAAAATAGTGAACTCCGAGGAAAATTCAAAATAAATACTACATTCATTCCTTGAATATATTATCACAATCAATTCACAACATCTGTCAATTTAGTCTATTGTCTAAAACTGTAGAATAAAGTGTTGATTATTTCAGGAGTGTGTAATTAGAAAAACATACTAGTTACTACAATGCATAATGGCCAAGTGTTTTTTATCGACTACATTATATCTGGAAACCTTAGATCTGGTGTTATCTTCGTGATTAGTTAAGTAGAACCTTGCTTTTACACATATATGTCACGGATAAGGTACGTGATCTTGTAATAATGTCCAAACACATACATTTTGCCAGATAAGTTAAGAAGTCTATATCATATCATACCGGTTTTTTTTTTGTACGATGTAAAGTGTTCCTGCATAGCATTTTTTATTATTTTGTTTCATTAAACAACAGAAACTTTCATTATTTTCTAATAAGGTAAAAGGCGGTGTAAATTTTTCCTAAATCTCTTTAAAAGAGAGACGAAAGATACCAGAGGAAAATTCAAACATAAACTGACAACGCCATGATTAAAAATGAACAAAAAACAGACTAACAATAGTTCACACAACACAACATAGATAAAGAAATACTGAGCAACACGAACCCCATCAAAACTTAGGGTTACCTCACGTGCTCCAAAAGAATAGGCAGATCCTGCTGCATTTGTGTCACCTGTCGTGTTGTTCATGTTAGTACAAACTCGGTAATCAGTCTAATTCGGTAGTTACGACATAAGGAACATATCCGCTATCATTCGTAAAACGATCAACCCACATGGTTGGCGTTCGTAAATTAATGACGGGATGATTTGTTCAACACTTGGAATTCTTGGTTTAAAAGCTTCCTTGTAAGCAGCAATCCTCTGTCATTGACATGAAATACAAGCCCGGGAATATCGTATCTATTGGAAGATATAAACTCCGCATGCAGGCGCTGTTGGAATGTTTAAATAACATTGAGAATGAAAATGGGGAATATTTTAAAGAGAGAACAACCCCACCAAAGAGCAGCTGAAGACCACCAATGCAGTGAAGAAATCCTGCACCCGGAGTAGGATCTTAGCTGGCTTCTTAGTAAAATACGTACAAGTTCAGTGATTATGAACTTATACTAAGCTCCAAAACATATAAGTGAAATAAAATTAAAAAAACATACAAGACTAACAAGGGCCAGATGCTCATTGGGACGGGCGCAAAAATGCGGCGGGTTTAACATGTTTTGTGAGATCTCAATCCTCATTTTTTGTTATTTAAGCATTAGAAAATCCTTTCTCTTATCCCTCTGATCACTGGGCTATAACAGGGATCAAAACATTTCTAAGTTTACATAAAATGCCATGTAAAGCTATATTAACATTGACAAGTACAAAAAGGCAGGGGTAAATAATGCGACACACTGAACTACATTCAAATTATTACTAGTTTATGTACCTCATTTTTCACTGGATTCAAGGTATAAAAGTAAACAATGATAACAATGATATAAACATAATGTCTTTACATAATAGAATCATTTACACAATTGAGAATGGATATATGTATCTGTTCCGTTGTAGTATAGAAAACTTAGCAGACATAAGTTTTAACACACAGCTCTAGTGAGAATAAGAAACAACCAAAAACAGAATTAATATCCATTGTTATCCTTTGTTTTCTTTAGTATAGGCTTCAATGGTCTGACTTTCCTTTTTTCTTTTGCATCTCTATAAAACTTTATTGAAGACAGAAGCAATAGAATCTGTAATGAAAGATTAATTCTGGATTTTATAAATGAAGTGTCTGATAACAATGACTTTTTTTTCTATTTTAAGAAGGAATCAATAGGCGGCAATTAATGGCCCAGACATCAAATTCGTAAATTTTTATTCTTTAATTTTAGAAATTGTTTCAGAATAAAACGACATCACCTGACACTATCAAATTCCCTCTTAAAATCATCAAGGGTGAGTCATTAGTATTTTAAATACTACATTATCCGTATTTGGACTGATTTTATCCATCAGTTAAATTAGTAATAACTTGAATACGTACGATTATTTCATGCTTATTGCAATTACTCATTATTCGATTATAATGGATATTGAAAATCACGAATTCACATAAAAATCAGGAGTAATAAACCAATAAAGTGCTGCTATTTAATGTTCCAAAAGTCACTTTTTTTTTAAAATATCATATTTAATTTGACTATATATGTAAAAGAAAATAACACTTTCAAAATTTCAAGTCATAAAATCAATTAAGAAGATACAAGTCACGTCGCAAAAAAACAACACAACCTGAGGGATTAGGATAAACACCAAAAAAGATGGATTTTATAAATCATCACAAATACCAGTTTGCCAGACGAATATTAAAATCCTAGCATCATTGAACGAATTTTTCTTGTAAAAGATAAAAAGGCAATAATGTCTGACGTTTTATCTGGTAAAGTTTTTGGACTTTTGATTTCGGTATTGTTTTGTAATACGTTTCTACAATTAAAACTCAGTTTTCAACGTACCGTTCACATTTTGTCTTCTTTTTGTGTATCTATTTTTAATTACTCAGGTTTAACATTCAGTAGATCCTGTTTGCAATTATTTATTGTGTAAATTTCCATGAATACGCGGTAACGTACTACCATACCTACTTGTATAAGTATTTTTCGTCGATGTATCATTCACCTTCTTACACCACCTTTTCAGATTAATGTAGGATTTATCCCCTTTAACACTTGTTTTCCACATTTATATTTACATTTTAAAGTGCCAATCCAAAGCCAATCATGATAATTGCAAGTTATCAGACCACTTTGAACCCTTCGGTATAGACAAGAAACTAATCAAAGATACTAAAATAAGATCAATCACTTGAATGTGCAATGTAAATACTGGATATAGTACTTATGCATCTATCAAAAGTTACTGGAAAGTGCAATGAGAAGATACACATTTTTTGCCAATACATATATATATTTCTTGGTTGCACACTTAAAGACTTCGTTTATACTGTTAAAATTTGATATACCGATATCTAAAAGCACTCACCTGAAGAAGGAAAACATTGCCAATCACGACATAGGTATACATTGACTTCTCTAAAACTTTGTTCCAGATAACATCAAAACAACCCTGTAAGTACAATAGTACAGTGGTATATGTGTAAGTCTTTCAGAACATTAAATCTGTTTTGTTTACTCGGTTTTAGTTTGTTATCCGGATTTGTTTTATCTCAATCGATTTGTGACTTTGTGGTAGCGGTATACTACTGATGCCTTTTTCTTTTTGATGAGTTTTTTTCACCAAAATACGATACTCCAAACCAGTGGTTAAATCGTCTTTGCTACGATACGTTAACTAATTCGTTAAATTTAAACAATTCAAAGTCGCCGCTGTAGGATTACGCGTTATGCTTGTGTAACCCGATCTATTATCACATATTCAAGACTTGTTCTCAATTTTTATTTTTTATTCTATTTATCGTGTTTTCACTTTTTTCCAAGGCGGTTACATAATATATTTGTTGAATCGTAACTGCATCATTACTACGAACTAAAAGTTTCGACCAGCAAGTGTTCCAAATTATTCATTTCTGGGTTCGTTTATTTTGAGTATAATTTTCCTTGCTCGTCGACAATATTGAAAAATTATCTGTATTTTACAATTTAAGTCACAACTAGGTTAAGTTGCGAATTATAATGCAAATTGAAATTAACTTTTAATTAATGCACGATACGCATGTTTGAATTTAAACAAGTCTGATCAAATGAAAAAAATATACCAAAGGGCAATTGTGATTCGGTCATATTTATGTTTCTATCTTTGTTTATAGTTCTAAAACTTGTTTCTAAATTTTTGGGTGAACAATTCAGTTTTGATAACATAAAATGACGAATAAAAAATTTTGCGTATTTGCTTTAATTAAATATTTGTATTTAGAAATCTACACTCTGTAGATTATTTAACCAATTGAGGATTTGTTTAGCTGGGTATCATTGTTACTTATAAATGCATCACCTAGAATCGTTTCTTTTGTTGATTAGTACAATTAGTCAATGTTTAGACGAATTATATGTTAGCTTGATCATTATATTTTTTTTCAATATTTATTAGGAAAATGATAACCTCCGTATAGATATCTTTTGAAGCCTCTCTTGCACAACCAACATCATTATCTGCTCCACCTATGGGTATAGTCTTGCAGCATATTAAAGGAGCATCGATCATGGTGGAAATAGACCCTGGAGTCCTATCCCAAACAGTTGCCTCGTTCTGGAAATCTTTATATGTCTCAGTTCCGCAGCATTCATACTGTAAATTAATCATAACGTTTGATAGCGATATTGAAAGATTTTAGAGTTTAGGTTGATTAAACTTACAAGTATCGCAAAATAAGTTATTTCTATGATAATGTAAATTTAATGTTTGAAAAGTCAATTCGATTAGACTTTTTACATCTTCGGCAATTGTTGAGATCAATATCGAAGTGAAAACTAAATGATGTTCATATTAAATACGGAAACAATTGCCACTTCTAAGCACCGCTATTGAGCTTTTTCGTGACGGCCATTTTTTATTGGTGGAGGAAGCCGGATTGTCCAAAGAAAACCACCGACATCTGAAAGGTAAACTGGCAATCCCAATCAATTAAAATTGGAGTCAAGTGCACCCGCATGAGCGTGGTACGAACTCACAATCTCAGTGTTGAATAGATAGTGATTACAGTAGTGACTACTAATAACACCCGGTCAACGATGCCCCTTTTTTTAAATTTATTGTTACCCTTATAATTTCAAAATCAAGTATTTTTTTAATTTATAAACTTGCTTTATTTGAACATAAGATATTTCTAATTTTCTAAAAATACAAACGTAGTCCATAAGAAACATCCACCCTAGTGTCCTGTCATTGTTTCCCGCTAATCCTTGGAAGTCTGCTATTGTAAAGTCCATCTCTCTTTTAATTTGACCTTGAATCTTTAAAATAATAACACGCATGACATTTAATATTAAGTGTATTACACATGATGTATCTATGACAGTGACCCCTTGGATATCATCTTAATATTAGAATTTCAAAGTGTAGTACTGGTGAAACCTTTATTTAGGTCTAAAAGTAATAACACATACGTATATAACAACATTTATTTAGTGTTAACCTTTTGGTGAAATTGATATTAAGCCATGCGAAATAAATCAAAAGGACAAGGCTGGTCTTGTTTGAAATATATTAGAATAACGTATTTAATATCTGAGATTAAAGTAAGAATGATTTGGTGAATTGAAGTTTTAGTTTTATAAGTTTAAGATAACCCAGGGGCCAATTTATAAAAGACGTTTCGTCGATATAAAGAACGCCTTTTCTACAACTTCTGTAAAAGACAGACAAAAGAAACAAAAGGGAAATTCAAATTCAAAGGTTAAATACGAGTTGACAAGGTCATAGTTTAAAAATAGAAAAAGGACAAAAGGACAACAGTGTACAACACATATCATAGAAAACTTCAGACTGAGCAACACGAAAACAAACAAAAAATAGATAGTTTTATACCGAAAAAGTGGTCATTATGTGCCTTTCAAGCGAAATTAAATTCTTTGTATTAGTGATAAAATAAGTAAGAATATTTGATACCCACAATTCAAACCTAGACCAGAAAAAAACCACAAGCATACCAAAAGGTATTTAATTTTCCTTATAAGTACCCCCTTAATAAATATGCTTCTTACAAATAAGTATACAAACAATGGAACCCAGCTAGTGCTCGTGTGAATGTTAGAAGTCTGTCTGAAGCATTATCGTCAACATGGGATATGGTAATGGCACAATATATCGAAATTCTATTGATATAACGAACCAAAGGAACGTCATTTTTATTGATGTTCATTATCTCAAAGCCATAACGTCGTAGACATATGTTTGTTAATATAGAGGAAATAATGAGTTGTTTTTGATACTTGGTAGACGGTGAAAAGGTTCATATTTGTAGAAAATAAATAAGAAAGTAAATGGGTATGATTTATCTGCTTGACAATGTCTATATCTAATACGATATTGAGACTGGAATTTGACACAATAAGTGCGGGTTAATTATATGCATGTGTTATATATCTACGACGCTGTTGTTTCTATGACCAAGGCAAGACATAAATGAGGGTCGAAAGATACCAGGGGGACAGTTAAACTTCACATTTGCCACCATACGTACGTCATCGCAATCTCAAACAAGAATCAAGGGTTCATAAACGTAACCATAGCATGGCAATGTCCTCACACGCGGCAAGGTCTCATGTGGCTATTTGGTCGCTATAGTAATTCATAATGACCTGACTTATTACATTTTTAAAAACAAATGTATGGCAACGTGATTCTAATCATTTGTATCCTTTGATCAATTGAGGACAATAATTGTTGTTTAAGTTTAATTATTTACTGGGTGTTATCGGTTGTGCAGATTTTATTTATGAATGTCAATAATTATTCAGTCATTTGTTGCTCAAACCGGAGGATGTACATGTACACTTAGTCTAATACTTGATGAGTTGCATATGTGTATCAGATAATGAACATACAAAGAAAAGCATGAATTCAAATTATTAATTTTTTATAAGTTATATTCTGCAACAATTTTTAAATAGGGGAGAGTTGAAGGATACGTTTAGCCTGGGACTGATAAATTATCCATATTCGTAGCATGTAAATTATTAACCTCTCAATATACGAAAAAAAACTACAAAGACAGAAGTTACTCTATTATGACTTAATAACTATGTTTCAGACAATATAGCATTCAAATATCTGAGTGACTGTTTATACTCACAGTAATTGGTACTGTAAACATAAGTACTAGAATAAGAACTTCCACAAACATTATAATACTCTGCACTATGATATACTGAAATTGGAAATAAGATTTCATATTTCAACTTTGACGGAAAGAAGGTAAAAGCCAATAACAAAATATCAATTTAGCATTATTTTTTTTTAATTCTATTGAAAATGAACATATTGATACCTTATCTGTCAGATTTAGAGTTCTGATTCATACGAGTAAAACGAATCGGCCACAGGGGGTACCAGTTGGAATTCCGACTATCTATTGAAATATTAATCTACCAAACTCAACATATATATTGTCGATTAAAAACAGTCCAGCATTTTGTTAATATCATCTCCAATATAGTTTGTGATAAAATCAGTAAGGTTCTTCACAACAATAAATTTAGTATAACCCTAAACAAGTATTTTCAGTGGCAACATTTAAGATCAGGTTACTTGACAAGATGTTTTTAGTTTTGCACTAAAATGCAAAACATTTTAAATCTTTCAAAAATATATAACACATTATCTAAAAACATTAATATTGATGTATGAAAGTCTTATCTTTTTCGTACATTTAAGCCCCATTGGTGGCCTTTGGCTGTTCTCCCCTCTTTGGTCGGGTTGCTCTTTGATACATACCCCATTTCCATTCTCAATTTTATCGGAAGGTTGCTGTTTGGTAGATTGATGATCGGAATCAATCGATAAACGTGAACTCATAACACATTATTCTTTAAAACAGAATTGTATTGAGTTTGGTAAAGTGCAATTATTTTATTTCAATTATATAGAAATTATGACGACAACATACAACAAGTTTAGTAAGATGCTGTTGCAGATCCTAAATTATTTTAAAATGTGTGAGATTTCGGAAGAAGACGTGTATTGCCTGCCGTCTTCGACAAATCTAGCTGGAAAAAAAATGTTTTTGGTGTGAGAAATTCAAAAAATCACTTTTATTAAAAATTCAAATAGCGGGTTTGCATTTACAGATAATATCTTGCACTTACATTTTATAAGTTTGAAGAACAAAAAATGATTGAAATTGAAACTTGAAAGATTCTTTTCTTTCGAATTTATATTTTCTCATAAAATAAGATAAGTGATTTGGTTCTTGCTTTGTTAACCGTCGATGCATATCTTAATATTGTAAAGAGTTAAACCGGAATACTCACTATTAACAAGAAAATTCTAATTTTGTACCAAGCCCCACAACAACCACTGAATGACAGAACGAACATGCAAAGCGCCACACCTATCATCGAATGCGCAATCCATCCACCAAGGAGCTGGGTAAAACTAAATCTATCAATGTTGTCCACATCACCAATGCCAGTCGTTGTTATCAAATCACGGATATTATCTTTTGTCTTGGTTTCTAATGCCTCGATAAAGTCCAACTTTGCTCCAGTATGGAACAGGATTCCAAATACCAGTAAAACAATACTTCCGAACTGTGAGAAAACAAATGTTATAAAGGGAAATCAAATAAAGCAGTCCTATTACATTTGGTCATTAGGGCCAAGTATTTGTAAAATGACCAAAAAAAACAACGGCGTTGATTAAATGTTACTATGTATGAAGAGTTGATACCTTCTATTTTTAATTTTGTTGTTACAAATGCAGTTTTTTTTTCAAATAGCAGGGAAAACGGATATTTTCGTCCATCATCGTGGTCCTTTTATAATAAGATACTTCGCAAAGTTAAATCCCCATGATGTGAAAACATCAAACATCAAACGACGGAGCAGAGGGTATGTTACTGCTAAGAAATTGGAAATTTATAATTTGGAAATAAAAATCAACCCGTTTGTCACAGTGTTGAATTAAGGTCGTCCATCTGTGTCAATACTGCAAAAAAGATCAAGGTATGAGGCAGTCCTTCTTGTTTCAGAAGTTTCCTTAATTCAAGTTCACTGAGATATATGAGATGCAAGTACTGACTTTGATATGGGTTATGCAGTGATAGGACATGATTGATATATGCTAGTGTCTGAAATCAAATTCAAGAATTTTGCAAGTTGCTTTTTCTTTTTGTCTTTGTCTATGGAAGGTTCGGAATGAATTCTGTTTCATACGAGTACAAAAACTAATTGGCCACAAGTGTGTATAATTAGTACCCGAGGGAATATCGACTGTCTATTGAAATGTCAATCCTCCAAACTCAGTCCAGCATTTTTTAATTTTTTTTTTTGTATCCCCATTTTTATAGAAAAAGCTCTGTCTGATGAGATGGTGAAGTCGATCTTTCAATTGAGAATGGGGAATAGAAGTGTAAAGCGTGGAAATATCAAAGGTCTTAATGATAGATACCAGCAAGTACTAATAATTGTACAGTAATTATACATATTATGGTGGCTCGCGGGTCTAAATCAATTTTTTATTTAATACTAGAACACACCCGTTAAAAGGTTAATTATAATTCATCTCGCTTTGTATGATGTGGAGAGGTGTAAATAGCCAAATTTAGGCCTAATTTCATTTTTACTAAGTTCTATACATATGAATCTTATTGCAGAGAAATAAAAAAAAATCGAAGTTTTACGCTTCCAAAATTTGAAAATTTGAAAAAGAGGATTTTTTCATCCTCTCATGATACTAACCTTTTTACAACTTAAGAACCTCATCTAAACGAACAACCCCAGTCATCGGATTTTTTTTAATACTTTGTGGTCTTATTGATAGTATTTGCCCATCAAGAAAATTCTGTCTGAGGAAATATATACAGATGATCCACCATAAATAGCGTACCCCGAATAGACAACGTTGAAAACGTATGAAAATCGTCCAGTAGACAAACTTGCAAGACATTTCATTTCTTTGAAAACGAAGTCGTTTTGACTACGCAAATTATTAAAAACTATGTAGCTGTTTTGCAAAGTTAAAGCACAATTACGGAAAGCACTATGTAGCATTCAAGTAATCTAATTTTTCAATGAATAACGTCGCAAATGCCAATTTATTTGTAAAAAGCGGCAAAATCCGACATTGGACATCTTGCAAGACATTTGCCAGAAGCCGTTGCATTTTTATATGAAGTGTGAGTGCTGCAAAAATTCGATTCTGATATGGTCTATGTATGTCCTTTTGTGAGCATAATTTACACAAACGAAATAGCATATAATCTGATATTTTAAAACCTATAAATTTTGATAACTTAACATTTTCCAAAATCTGACCATAATGACCACTATTTCATTTTACCAAAAAATAGCGTTGATCGTTACAGGAACGCATATTCAGTAATACTTTAATACTTTAAATATAAAGCATATCATTCATTCGAATTTTCGTGGATATAACACTGCTTTGAAGAACACAAACACCCCTGCTAAAGTTATTATTGGTATAGTCTGTTACGTCTGACACGCATATTTTTGACGTTTTGTCAATATGTTGTCCTTATTTTAGACTATAGTAAAGAATGATAAAACAATTTGCACTTTTTTCGAAATAGTATTTACCTGTCTAGTCTATGGATATAAGTTTTATATATCTTAGCTGTTATGATTTTATAGAAAAGCTGTTTAGTAGTGTGGACTTGTTGAATACACAGTATTGAGGCAATAAAGTGCGTAACGTCTATATAAGTTATAAATAAAGTTGAATTCTTTGCTTCGCTGTTTTACGTCATGCCCACTAACAAATTGAAAACTGTACCTATACGCCTTATTTTAGAATTCGTATTGTTATCTTAGAAAATACAACAATAGGTAACAATTTGACAATTTAGTAGTGTCAACCCCGTTTATATAGCATATTGATCCTGAATACAACGTTTGGTGGTGCGCCTGTCAGATGCGGAACGTACAGATAAGGTTATAGGTAACAGGTGAATATACTATTGGTATCGGTAGCGGACTCGACCCGGAACTTCTTAATTATTGGCAATATTAATTACGTGGAAAACAAAAGGGCCTGGAGTGGTGTAATTTTTAATCTACACCTTTGTACATTATTAGTTGAATTCTGTGATTCGTCGTTTTTACGTGATGACGGCTGACAAATTGGACCTCGTAATTTTAGTATTATAGATAGGATTTCTCTATATTTTTATATAAATGAACTTTATCTTATAGTTAATAGAAAAATAAAATTTAAAAAATGGGGTCACCGTTCATTTGCGCTCACAATCTGCCTTCGAAAGAAGCATACATTTTTTTAAAGTTGCTTTTTTCTGTTAAACTAATAGGAGAAATAAAGGTAATATCGAAATAAAAAAAGAAATTTATTACAGAAATCGCTCAAATTTTACAATAGTTTAGTGTAAGTACAGCTTATTTGGAAATTATAATAAAAAATATAGGTCACCGATGAGTTAAAATGGCATTTTTTAACCAAAGGGAGATAATTTGGAACTTTTTCAATGATACATACATTTTAAAGTTATCTGGGGCCAACACGAATTGATTTTTTGAATGATTTTTGTACCATATGATAAAATAACAACTACTAAAGGTACATGTAATAAATAAAATTTGTAATGAAAAACAAATGTTTAATTTTTTTCTGAAATTTTTATACTCTCGAGCCTCCTTAAGTCATGTTATAATTTTTCAAAAACGAAATCAACGTTGGTACAATATGAGAAAAACTCTTACTCCTTAGAAAATATTATATCAAATCATTTAAATCCTGAAACTTCTAGTTATTTCCAACTAAAGGTAAACCTTATTGCTCTTTAATGTGACAAACCCTTTTCCGCACATCTTTAAATTTAAATTGAGTGTCTAGACATTTTGTCAGACTTTACTTGTTTTTGTTTTTCTTAAGTTGAACAGAGCTCTTAAAGGTCAATGTGTTTGTTTAATCATTTTTAACAATCATTCACAAACATATATTTTTAATGATGGTGATTTTAACAAGTCTATACAAAAAAGCAGGATACATGCTGTTGTAAATTTGCAAAAACCAATCTCGACCGGTTTTTATGAATGAGTTCCACGACCTCATGCACACTCAATATAAAGAGCGTTTTCAAGTTTGTTTTTTCTGTTTCTGTATGGGTTGTTTTTTTCTCCTCATAAGGCCTTTATCACTTTGTCAACAGTCAATATAAATGTCTATACGAATTATGTCAAAATTCATAATACCTATCCTGATAATAATAAAATTTGTAGTTGTATAGTAATTATGCATATTAAGTCATGTTTTAAGTTATCATAAACGAAATCAGTATAAGTACAAATATGATAAAACTCTTATTCCTTAAATAACATATAATCGAATCATATGATTCCTGAAACTTCCAGTTATGTCTAACCAAAGGTAACCTTATTGCACTTTAATTTGACAAACCCTTTTCCGCACATCTTTAAATGCAAATTGAGTGTCTTGACATTTTGTCAGACTACTTGTTTGGTTTTCTTTAATTTGAAAGGATCTCTCAAAAGTCAATGTGTTTGTTTTATCATTTTGTACAATCATTCACAAACATCTATTCGTTCTTAGTATGGTGAGTTACAAAAAAACCAGATACATATATCCATGCTGTTATCGTCAATATTAAAAACAGTATTTATGAATGAGTTCTACGACCTAATGCACACTTAATTTAAAACGTGTTATCAAGTTCTTTTTTTTCAGTTTTTTTCAGTTTTTATTTGTTCAATTTTTCTCCTCAGAAATGAAAACAGCTGTAGTATACATCTGTTAAAAAGTCATTAATCGATTGAGAGAAAACAAAAAAGGCTTTTTTTTATCAATATGTGACCTTTTATAAATGTTTTTCCTTACTATTGACGGATATATCGTACAAATACAATTGGTACCATAGTTTTCGTATTATCAATAATATTAATGTAGTTTTTCTTTATGTTTCATACTAAATTGAAATACTCACCAGTAAAATGAAATTTAAAGCAACAATGAAAAATTTCAGTCCCTTTGTAAACGAATCCATCTTTGTAGTTTTTCTTTTTTCTAAAAAGGAAGATAGCTCAGCTTTTCATGTTTTCATCTGAAAAAAAAAAAAAAAAAAAGTACTTTTTTATTATTTCAAACTTTGACAACAACTTTTCATCCTTTGTGGAATATGGGGTATCCTTTTAAGAACGTTCGCTATTCTGTTGTAAGGTGACAAGATTTTTAAGGACGTTCGCTACTCTGTTGTAAGGTGACAAGCTTGTTTAAGAACGTTCGCTACTCTGTTGTAAGGTGACAAGCTTTTAAAAGACTGTTTCCACTCATAGTGGATGTGTTCCCCGTTTTAGTTTGTAACCCTGATTTGTTTTCTCTCAATCATTTGGTGACATTTTGAACAGGTACTGTTGCCTTTATTTATTAATTGATAGTATATGAATAAAAGAACAAAAAGAGAAAGTAGAACAACATGAAGGCTCCGTGTGCGTGTCTTCGGAATTTGTCATTGCAAATTTGGCAGGAAATAAATATCTCTAGATTATCCATACACTTAACGTAAACACTCTTTTTCTCTCAAACATTATAAAAAAATAAGGATTTGATAATATTTTCAAATCTGTTTTTTTTTAAATAGGGGTAAGCAGGAAATTCAAATTACTGGAATTGCATGGATTAAACCCCAGGATGCTGAATATTTAGCAAAACTTTGAAAAAAGATAAGCGAACATCCTAAAATACAGTGTTTAGTTCTACATGATACAGTGTTTAGTTCTACATGATACAGTGTGTAGTTCTACATGATACAGTGTTTAGTTCTACATGATACAGTGTTTAGTTCTACATTATACAGTGTTTATGAATGTGTTGGTCAGGACCCTGTATATTAAAGAAAAAAACTTTAATCATATTTCAACGTATATACAAGAAATTAAAAAATTACCATAGTCTATGTAATCTTATTTCAGGTATTGCATTGTCGCTTAAAAGTTTTGAGGCATGAAGGGAATGGCAACCTACATATTTAATATATTTTTGTGAAAGATCGTCATACTTCCAGATTCCAGAGGTTCTTAGTTTGTAATATACTATACGTAAAATCAACTACATCTGAAACATATCAGTTGGTCAAGCATTGAGTATTCTTATTGGCGTTGAAACAAACCAGTTGCTCCGGCAAAGACTCATTTCATTTGCGAGATGTCCATCGAGACAACCGAGCAGCTGCATCGGTAAAGATATTTTGTACATTTAATAACACAAATACTATTTTTAATCTTCTAACTTATACCCCAGAATCTAGATAGTTTTAGTGTTGGAGAAGGATCTGATTACCCTTCCGGAGCACCATATTACATCCGAATTTTTTATTGGGTTCGTGTTGATCAGTTTATAGCTTTGTTTTCTATTTTGTGCTTTGCGTATTATTGTTTGTATGGTATTCATTTTCTATTTTAGTCATAGCGTTGTCAGTTTATTTACAACTTTTGTTGAATGAGTTTGAATGTCCATTTTGCCATTCTCTGTTGTATAATTTACACTCATCGAGAAGAGCTTCAAAAATATTTTATTCAAAATTGAATAGAGCGCGTTAATCCTTGTAAATATGAGAGTGTTATCATCAGAGATGATATTGATGATATTGACGAAGTCTATGGATTTCTTCAATACGATTAATATGTAACTTGCGCAGATATTATCTGAAAAAGGCATAAGCCATAGTCTTAAGTAAAACAAAGAAAGTGGCTGGAACATAAATACATTTATATATATTACTTTCGACATGTTAACCATTTTGTAGTGACACATTTTCAATATTTCTTTTTAATATTTAATAATATTTTATTAATTATTTTTAATATTTAAGAAAAAGAACACAAGCTTGCCACTGCCAGTCTTACTTTTTTTAATATAAGGATATTTAAAACAATTTAGAACCAGTGTATAGTACATACATTAATTCTTGATCTTGTTAATGTATACTAGCAATCAATATTGGCATAAAGATTTACAAAAGATTAAATTCCTATTGTTGCTTTTTCATGCCGTCAGAGCCATCAGGTCATCCGATGAAGTTGGTGTAGAGGGATATCTTATCATCAATTTCAACACATTCATAAAGCGAAATCAAAGATTGCTTATGACAGTCATGCATTTCAGCTGATAAAGAAACTTCATGAAAATGTTTTCATGAAGGACCCTTTGAAAATTAGGAATGGTTTTTTTATATAAATTAAGTCAAGTCAGTGGTTCCAAAAGAGCCGGTAATGTAAACAGACAAACGACAGATGGACGGACACAGAAGCTAGTGGTGACCACAGTCTACATGGAACTATGGGTTTAAAGTTTTAAGAAGTAAGATTATAATTTTTGATTTCCCATGAATGTCTCTAGACAATCATACGCCATCCTCTTATTTTTATATGTATAGTAAGTGTTGTACAGACTATATGTATGAATTGTCCAAATAAAATTTCAATTCGGTGGTCGGCATCTCCTTTCATATTCATTTCATTTGAAATTTTTTACACTTCGGTTAACCACTCATATGAACAAATTCTCAACCAAATACCAGTTATCCAAGGAGAGGACATTCTTTTCGTAACCAATTACTATTCACAATTAATCTTTTTTTCAATATTTACAACAGTTGCTTTTACATTTGATTGGTTTATAATATAGGGTTATAGGATACAAAGTGAGCATGGAATAAAGTTGACGGCAAAAGATTAAATAACACCTGCAACAAAAGTAAAACGACACAACGACAAACGAAATTAATAGTCCTCAAAACTACAGATCTACACCAATACAAAGAATATACAATAGTGGTTAGGAATAAGTCAATAGTTCCTTGAAAGCATTGACCAACTTTTACGGATAGCATGATAGGAGTCTAAAGCCCCTTTAATAGTGTCACCTGGGGTATCTATTTATATGTGATGTTGCTTCGTAGAAATGAATACAACTTGAATCTGAATATGAGTAATTAAGTCTGAAAGCTAAATAAGTAAATGTAAAGACAATCTTCAATTTCCAGTGTGTATAAAATATGAGTATGTGGTGTAATTTGCAGTGGGACGAACTGTATGTTGAATTTATTCGTGGCATGATTGACAATGCCGTATGTTGATAAGTTTAATTGGGTTTTTGCGGTTGCTTGTCTATTGGTGTGTACCGTATCTCGTTTAATTCATATAGTAAAAGGAGGTCCCTATAATTGTCTATGTCATTTATTCACAGTAAAACATAATATAACTGCTGTATATATATGTAATTGAAATATTTTCAACCAAGAAGGTAAAAATAATATCTAATAACATAAATGACGGTATCAATAGTTTAACAGTTTAACAGTTTGAGATATATATAGAATTGTATTTTAAAGATATATTGAGTGCAGTCAAGATCCATGAACCATTGCCAATTCACTTATTATTTCTATATATGTTTTTCGTGAAAAAAGGTTAATGAAAACAATAATAAACAAATTAACATACCATCAGATCATCTCCCCTTACAGTGTAGTTATGGTCTAAGGATTATTTTATGTTATAATATAGAATATAAAACAATGCTCTTTAACAATAGAGATTTGATGTAGCGCCAATGGATTTTAATGATAACATGTTAATTGAAATAATTAAAATAGTCAACATCGATTAAATGTCTGTGGCAATTGTTTAATCAAAGTATAATATTTAAATTACAATAGCAGTACTTTAAATACGCACTAGTAGGTTACATGCATAGTCTTCGTCTCTCCCACTCTATCCCTCTATTTCTTTCTCTCTGAATTTCTCTTTTTTTATTGCAGCTCAATTTTTTCACAAATAATCAATGGTTTTCTGTTTGAACTATGTGAATACGAAGAAAAAAGAATGTGAGTGATCATTTTACATTTTTTTGTAGCTAATTTATATCAACCTGTATTTTACGCATAGTTATCTATTCTGAAGTTTACTATTCACGCGTAACTATATAATTTGATGATTCCAATACCTGTTATATAGTGTAATTCTTAATAAAAAAAAAAACATCTTTTTTAATACAGCGCACCGCGACGGAGACAATAAAATACCCTATTGCAATGGCAGGCCGGATTTGTATAAAGCATTATATGAAAAAAAGTAAAATCACAAAAATACTGAACTTCGAGGGAAATTCAAAACGGAAAGGTCCTTATCAAATCTCAAAATCAAAGCAAAGACACTAAACGAATGGATAACAACTGTCATGTTCCTGACTTGGTACAGGCATTTTCAAATGTAGAAATGAAAACGGAAGTAGCAAAATTATCAACTATGAAACTCAGCGCTGAATAGAATTGGATGCCAATTGTATGTGTATTCTTCTATTATTTGTTTTGATTTTGTTTGAACTAGGATCTTGTTATTTTTGTATTCTTTTATTCATTAAATATAATGATACAATTAAAAGATATCATTGTGCAATAAACATTTTGAGAAGATTTAACATCCTTCTCTTTCGCTGAACTTATATTGATATGCATCTTCCTTCGTGGTCTATTATTTTGCATGCATGCTATGTATTTAAATGTTAAAATGTATCACTAATATATATTTATGTCTAATGTGACCAGTGTTATAAATGTATATCAAATCTGAGAATACCAAATACAGACAGCCACTTATATCAGGACACACCTTGCTCGGTTTTTTGGAGGCAATAGTAACAAGGAAAAAGATTCCAATCAAAATGTCATTTATTAAAAACGACGATCAAAATTATTTACAACAACAGGGGAGTTAATCTTACAAATGGTAACATTTAAATGCCCCTGATTTAACTCCCCTGATAAAAAGCCAGCCTACAAAAAAGGTGGCGTACAAAAAAGGCCGTGTACAAATAAAAAGCCAGCCTACAAAAAGGTGGCGTACAAAAAAGGCCATACAAAAAAGACAAATAAATTAAAATAGGCCACTAACAAAAGGTGGCGTATAAAAAAAAACATAACCACGATCAACAAAGTGGTAAAATATCATATTAATAAAGAAAATAAATTTTAAAACAAATTATAAAACCCACCTCGTTTATACAAGGTGGTAAGTTATTGGGGTAGGTGGTGGGATCAAAAATTGTCCAGAGAAATTTTTGCGAACTTTCTTGTCGCAGATAAATTTTTACGTCATAACATATCTGTTATTTGATTGGTTGGCTAAATATAAAAATTAGATAATTCTATAATATACACTTAGTTCAAATTGACTGTTTAATTCAAATAGAAATTGTCCACATAGACATAAATGAATTGATAAAATAAATTAGATTTTATGTCTAATGTGACCAGTGTTATAAATGTATATCAAAACTGAGAATACCAATTACAGACAGCCACTAATATCAGGACACACCTTGCTCGGTTTTTTGGAGGCAATAGTAACAAAGAAAAAGATTCCAATCAAAATGTCATTTATTAAAAACGACGATCAAAATTATTTACAACAACAGGGGAGTTAATCTTACAAATGGAAACATTTAAATGCCCCTGGTTTAACTCCACTGATAAAAAGCCAGCCTACAAAAAAAGTGGCGTACAAAAAAGGCCAAAGCGAATTCAGCATTACCTTAAAGATGAATGAGCCCACGCCGTCCAAGATGTGTCTTGAGTTCTAAAATATTATTTTAACTTTTGAAATCAGACCACAACCAATTGACACATATACTCACATATAACTTTAACAATATACTTCACAAATAACTATAAAAAATACTACACATATAAGTTTTTGTAACTATTAAATAACAATAAAGGAAATGTTACATCAAACTAACATGACTTTGACCATTGTAAGTCTTTATGAGCAGGCAAATTCTGGCCTCAACAGTCTGTATGACATATATCTTATATCTGTATATATAATACTATATTGCACGTTAGGCTTAATAAACCTTGAATGTACATGATGTATGTTCACATGAGGAATTGAACATTAATAGTATCACTTTCGAGCCGCCAGCACACACTCAATGAGTTTGATTCGAAATGCATACATGTATGAATGAAATAAAATATAACAATACATGAACATGATTAAAATATTGATAACTCACAGGTCTATTAATACATTAAAATGAATACACCTACTTGTAGAATTTCGAGCAGGCAAATCCTGACCTCAAAGTCAATACCATTTCTTAACAATATACTATCTTAAATGGTTTCTTTAGACAATAACTGATCATGAAAATAATCAAAATGGCGACTAGGCATATCCTAACATCACCTTCTGACTTAATATTTGACTAGTGAACATCAGCACATTACATGCGAATAGATTCAATTCTAATATATCTTTGCAAAGCATTTGAATTCCAGCGACCCAACTTTTGAATTAATTGCTCAGAATAGCCTAGGCTGGCAGCATTAGTTGCTGCACCTATACGAAAGCTATGTCCCTTGTATTGAGTAGGATTTAAACCTATAAAAATAATTAACTTTTTCATCTGTTCTGCCACTAATATATATTATGAATTGTATTACTTGAAGAATTGAGAAAAAAGAAATATGTTATTGAAACGTTTTAAATAACCCTTGATATTATAATATACAAAGAAACCAGGTTACTAATACTTTAAAGTAACAAAACTGCATTCGTCATTCCAACAATAATTTTACTAGTTTCTACCGTTTTGTCGGCTGTTAATGTTTGAATGATCATTGCTAAGCATCAAGTGGTAAATTTTTCAGGGTTTGGACACCGTTTGTTTTTAGTTTGACAAGCTATAATATAGAGAAAATATCATATGGAATTTTCAATATCGCATCCGTATCAACCCGAAACACCAATATAATCCCTCGAGCAGAGCTCTTGGGATTATATTGGTGTCTCGGGTTGATACGGTGTGTGATATTGAAAAAGCCATCTCATATACCCTTTATTATATACATATACCTCAAGTAGATGTTTTTTATGTGACATGGCGTCATACAGATAAGGTTTGAAATGACGTCATACAGATTATAGTTTTGACATAACGTCATACATATCAGGGTTTTGATAAAGCCTTTGCAACAGTGACTGCAATCGATGACGTGACGTCATACAGATTAAAGGTGTGATAAAGCTTTTGCAACCTTGCTGATATCGATATCAACACGGGTGGCTGATACAGCACGCTTGCCATTGATTGTATTACACATACAATGTATCTGTATTTACTACTAAGTATATAATAACACATAAATATGCGATATATATACCTCTACTTGCATTATATCTCGTTAAAGGCTGGTTATTTACAGGTCACAAGTCGAATTCATTAAACAATTGAAAAAATGCACATAAATAACTTTTTCAATAACTATTAGAAAATATTATATATTAAATTCAAATTAAATCAAAAATTATGAAAATGTTTTCTTTGGTGAGATTGGATACATGCTAATGTAACTTTTGTAGAATAAATAGAATTGGTTTTAAAATATGTTAATTAGGAAAGATATCTTCAGTTTCCATTCTTTGCTTTCACCATTATTTTATTTTCATAGAAATATGTCGACCTCTTTTGAATGAACTGACGACTTTCTCACACAGCAAACAAGTTCTAACAGTCGTATCCCTCTAGCTTTTGCAAATATTTCTTTAAAGGTTTTTCTATAACGTTTGATGAAACAAAAATACAACAGGGGGCTGGAAACACAGTTTATAAAAGTCCACCATTGACTAAATGTCCATAACAAATAAGAAACTTTGTTGTCTAGCAATGCATAGTCAGTTACTCCGATCAGGGTTAATACTTCCATGGGTAGCCATGCCACTGCGAATATAATCACCATGGATACCAGTATTTTCACACTCTGTAAAATATAAAAGATATATTATTATTTTTATTTATCATATATTTAGTATAATTTTGTATATCTAATAAAGGTTCATTTTTCAAGTCTGTATCACCTACACTGTATCACATACCCCGTATCGCATAGCTAAACACATATCGCATACCCTGTATCGCATAGCAAAACCCGTATCGCATACCTAGCGTGACGTCATAATTCGAATGACGTCAACGTTTGATCTCTGACGTCCAGTTGCTGTTCCCGCTAAAAAGATGTGCTATCATTTAAACTAGTTTGATTTAAGGTAGATCATAAGTAAATGTTTTTTGAGACAAAATTTTCTTATATTTTGCTAAAATGAAGATTTACTATGCTTTTTAAAAAAAATATCATAAAAAGTGTTGGTCGCCGTGCTATTTTTCAAGCTATGAGTCGTTAAAAATTGCCTAAATTTGGTTAGTTTATTCATGAAAAAGCACATAAGAGTGCATAAAACAAATTCTATGATATAGAATTTTGAAATAAATTGTGAAAAGAAAGGTTTTATAATATGTTTTAAGAAAATAAAACGAAAAGATGGTGTCACCGAACTTGTTTTCTTGCCACAAGTAAAAATTAGAAATTTCCTTATAAGCCCAGTATAAATTTTGTACTTAAAGAGTTATCTCCCCTTAAGTGGCTCATTTGAAAAAAATAGTTTTAAAAACCAAAAAAAAAAGATATTGGTTAAAATATTTTGAATAATATAATAAATAAACAAATTTTTTTATATATTAATAAACAGTCTAACCATTACATTGCAAATCTGTTTCCAAATTTGCTGATTTAGCCAAATAACTAGACCGATTTTTTACTGTGATTGTACAATCCAAGATGGCGGTATACCATGAATCTACCTTAAATCAGTCATGTCCCGACCGTGCAAGGGCTGTATAGCCAGTCAAGGTCGTTAAAAACTTCCATTTGTTGTCAGTAATGTTGTTACTTTGTAATATATTTTTGATTTTTTAAAATTAAAAAATGTAGTTGAAATGATTAAACAGTATCGTTTACGTAGTAAATTATTTAAATACATGGTCTGAACAGTATATTGAGAATGTAATAAGGTTATAGGGGACATTACAGTGTGGATATTTAGCTCAAGGAAGTCTATAAAAAAAAGTCAGCTGAAAAAATACAGGAAAATCATAATTTCCTTTTTCTTGCTCTATATTTTTGGACGATTTAAAAGAACACCGGATATTCCGTGAATCTGATTCTGTTGAAAAGTTAAAATATATGATAAACCGAATAATACATGGCAAAATTCGCAACGCATGCTGTATCACCACTCGAACAATATCGGCCCTCGAGACCTTCGGCCCTAAGGACTGATATTGGTTTCTCATGGTGATACAGCATATGCATGCGATACGAATTTTGCCATGTATTATTCTATATATAAAACACACAATAACACCAATAATAAGTGATACGATAATGGATGACCTACCATCCCTGAAACCTAGAGTGCTATCCTGATGAAGAGGTCAGTGGTGTTAATGGATATAAGAAAATGTGGTATGAGTGTTAATAAGACAACTGTCCATCCAAGTCACAATGTGTACGAGTAAACCAGTACAGTTCAAATTACGGTCTTAGCATGTTCTTGACTAGACAAACTCCTTTTAGATATTGGGAACGTCTGACCTCTAATGAGAATATCAGAATATGAAAATATTAATTGGTTAAAATATAAGAATAGGAAGATGTGGTACGACTCTCCTCTAGATACCAAATGACGTTGAAATTAGAATATCAAAATATCAAAATATCAAATGGTTTTGATATAAAAATAGGAAGATATAGTACGACTCGTCACCATATACCAAATGACGTAAAATGAAAATATCAGAATATGAAAATATCAATTGGTTTTGATATAAAATAGAAAGATGTAGTTCGACTCTTCACCATATACTTAATGATGTAGAAGTTAAAAGTTGATTATGGACTGAAGAAAAAAACTTGATTGATAAAACGAAACTTGTAAAATAGCTTTTAAGTAAATCTCGAATGTGAACAGAAGATATATCTGGAAAGAATATTGAAATAGTTCAAATTCAAACATTATGCTGAATTAACACTAAAAAAATACAGATACCATTTAGCTTTTGATTCAGCATGTTTGAAATACAAGTTACTTTTTTTTCCTTTTGACTTAACTTGCTTCAAAACATTAACAAACAAAGTAGAACACACACTTACACATAGTATAAGTAAAATGAAATATATTAAAAGTGAAAAGGCCCCGTAGAATGGAACATTTAAATTTGGCATATATAAGTTATATAAAAGTTATTAACCTTCCGTTTAGAACCGGCAACTCTTCTATCTCTTTTCTCATCTGGCTCTCCGGGAATCTTCTTTGTCCACAGAATATGAACTATGTGAATGTTTGAAACTGTCATGATCATCAATGGAATAATGAAATGAAGTAACAGTAAACTAATTGTATATACTGTCTTTGATTGAGACGATGACCAAATCTCAGTACAAATTCCTACAAATTGTCCTTCATATAAAACTTCCACGAACTTTGTCCGGAATGCTATTGGTAATGCTACACATGCAGCTAAAACATACGTAGCTAAGATTACAAACTGAGCGTTTTGTTTACTTATTCTTTTCTTTAACGGTTGAGAAACTACGTAATATCTATCACAACTAACTACAACCAGACTCAACGATTTCTGTAAAAATAAACTCCATTGAATGTATTTAAACAAAGGACATGCAGTTGCTCCAAACGGCCATGAATCAAAAAGTAAAATATGAAGATTTGTTAAAGGAATGCAAAACACGATCAGAAACATATCATTGAATACTATACTAGATATAAAAATATTACTGATGGTTCTACTTTTTTTTCTTCTACAAACATTGAGAATGTAATAAATCCCAATATTTCCTAAAATTCCGACGACAAAAGTTATTGCATATAAAGTTATCACAACGAGGCTCACGGTAAATGGAAGTGCATATTGGTCAATAGCTAACGAAGAGTTAAAAGTGAAATTTGCTGTTCCGTTTAGAAAATATGCTTCAGATTCTTTAAAATCTATATATAATTCCTCCATCGCCTCTATGATTGTCGATCCAACCTGTAGACTAGATGAATTAATTTGCTATCAGCGAACACCACACTGTTACAAGTTCCTAAATCCAAAAAATAAAGGCGAAAATATACAGTGAGACTTGCTTATGAATGTATGTTACACTCATTCCATATGTTATATATCAATTCTGGCACAAGTATGGGAACACTATTTTATGACCATATCGTAGTTCCGCTGTAAATGTGAAAGCAATGTATTCTGAAGTGATAACACTTTTTAACAGCTTTTAACTGGATAAAAACAAACTTTGAAGTACCTTCGTTTCTATTTTTACAACCTTATAAGGACAAACAAACTGTCAGTTTTAATTATCGCCTGAAAAGCAATTTTGCAGCAGCCAGATGCTCTCCAAGATACTTATGGTTTTACCTTTTTTTTCTTCTACGAACATTGAGAATGTTATAAATACCAATATTTCCTAAAAGTCCGACGACAAATGTTATTGCGTTTAAAGTTATCACAACGAGGCTCACGGTAAATGGAACTGCACATTTTTCAATAACTAACGAAATATTGAAAGTAATATTGGCTGTTCCGTTTAGGAAATATGCTTCAGATTTTTTCTACATATAATTCCTCCATCGCCTCTTTAATTGTCAATCCAACCTTTAAACTAGATGAATAAATTTGCCATCAGCGAACACCACACTGTTAAAAGTTCCTAAATCCAAATGATAAAAGCAAGAATATACGGTGAGACTTGCTTATGAATGTTTGTTACACTCATTCCATGTATTATATATCAATTCTGTCACAAGTATGGGACCACTATTTCATGACCATATCGTAGTTCCACTGTAAATGTTAAAGCAATGTATTCTGAAGTGATAACTACAGGGAACAGTTTGACATACGAATGTACAATTTTGTCGAAATATAACCCGATTGGTGTCAATAATTTTGCACGCAAAATCAGACCAAAGGAGCTAAAAAATCGGGATTTTTTAACACATTGTTGACAATTTAAAATTATGACTGTTCGATTGTGCGATTATCCTGATTTTGAGTGTCCCCATGGGTGTCTACAGGTTACAGCCTTCTCCATTGAGTAGTACAGTCCTCACAAAAGTGAAGCACAGCCCCCTTCGAATTCTGTGGAGGGGTACAATCCTTCCCATGGAGGGGTACAGTTTTCCTATGATGGAGTAAAGTCTTGTATGATAGTTGTTTATATTTACGTTACGTTGCAAGTATAAAGCGCTTCGAGTGTTGATTCGTTGGACTCCCCGCGTATACAGTAAAAATATTATATTAAATTATATGATTACATTAAAAAAAAGTTTGTACTCAAAATTTTAAGATGATGTAAATTTTCCACTGTAATTTGCGGTTTAAGTTAAAAGGGTTTCAACGAACGTGTGTATTGAGTAAAAATAAGTTTACAATTTTCACTGTGCGAAAAACTAAATAAATATAAAAAAGAAGATGTGGTATGATTGCCAATGAGACAACTGTCCGCAAGAGACTAAAATGACACAAACATTAACATATATAGGTCACCGTACGGCCTTGAGTATGTATCCACTCAGTGAATCAAAATCTTATTTAATTCGTTATATATCAAATACGATTAAATGATTTATAAAGTACAATCAAATTGAACGCTTAATATGAAAAAGTAAAAAAATATACTGAACTACGAGGAAAATTCAAATTGAAAAGTCCCTAATCAAATGGCAAAATCAAACGCTGAAACACATCACACGAATGGATACCAACTGTCATCATCCTGACTTTGTATAGATTATGTAGAACACGGTGGGTTTTATGTTTGACAGTCGCATGAAATTCCTCTAAATTGACAACGATGTGTGTTAGTACGAAAGTAGTATTAATGATGAAACAAAAATAGGCAAAAAAGTCTTTGTCACAGATTTTTACATGCTTTACATTTAAATTTTTTCAAGGGAATATTCATTTAAAACTTTCATTAAAAATCACCGCTGGTACAAGTATAAATGTTTCTTATATATTTGTTTTTTCAAGAATTATATGCAGTTCCTCGTTCCTCGTTCTACAGTTGATTTAAAATGTTCATCAAGACCTGGGATTTGCATTGTTAGTAACACCATTTTCTTCTATTTGCCACTGAGAAACTTGGTCAAAACCTAATAAAAAACAGACATCCAAAGATAACTTGTAATCAAGTTTTGAAATGATCATATTCTGTTCCAGACTGAAATAATTTGAAGGAAAAACTATATTATCAAAACTGTTAGTAGTTCAAGACAACTTCTCTAATTAACACTTGTACTATTCTTATTTTATTTTCCAAACCACAACAAAAGGCAATAATTGAGCCTCCTTTTTTAATATAATTGCGACAGATTATGATATGAATATAAGGTTACACTGGTTATTAAACGATAAGCATATAACGGAGCCTCCTTTTTTAATATAATTGCGACAGATCATGATATGAATATAAGGTTACACTGGTTATTAAACGATAAGCATATAACGGACAATATATAATAAATATATAAGACATATTTCGGAATTTTGGATGTTCAAAGCTCTTCAATTTCGTATTCTATTTCGCTCTTTTTACTTTTTTTTGTCGACAGTCACTAATGAGTTTTTTTGTAGACCAAAATATAATGTATTTCTCGGAGTTCGGTATTTTTGTGATTTTACTTTTTTTGTATTATTTTTTCTGTTATTATTAGCCCACAGACTGATAACCGTTAATTCTATGTTCAGATTTTATTAAGTTTAAACAAACAGTCCGTTACATGTATTGGTTTTAGGACACATGTTCTTATTCAACAATGTTCGAATTCGGTAAAAGAAAATATTCAGTAATCGTCAGAGCAAAATTCAAACAGGAATGTTTTTTTCAATTAAATGGCAAAATCAAAAGCTAAAACAAATCAAACAAATACAATAACTGTACTATTCCTAACTTGGTACAGATATTTCTTTAACTTTTATGTGTCCTTTTGATTTTTCTATGCTAAACATGTGGAAATTTCATAGAGAACATAATTAGACGTTTCTCTTATGCTGTAATATTTGACAATGCAGTGCTTGATGAATAGAAGATTCCTGCATGCAGTGCTAGCAATGGTTTCCTAAAAAAAGTTTATATATTAAGATATTGGCTAAAAGCAGTAAATATATATATAGAACAAATTAAATTACCCTATCAAGGGTGTGGTTAATTTTAGTAATTGGACTAGAGGCTTTTTGGAATGTAAAGGTTATTTAGGACATTTGAAAACAATGCACGCCAAAACAACATTGACAAAAAAGTGAGTAATATATGTTTAAGTTCTATAACAAAAACTTATTTGTCTCCAAATTTTATATCAAATTCCATAAAACGAAGTTTTCTTATGATATATGTACAATATGGCTGTATCTATTATCTTTGTTGTTTTTGTTTTCTCTCAATCGTTTTATGATATTTCATCAGCGGTATATCACTGCGGTCTTTATATTTATTGCACTTTGATCATTTTGTAATACACATGGCTACAGAAAGGGTCATAAATCTTAATTCCGTTACATTGACTATAATGTGTACAAAAACCAAACAGACATGATAGGTACAAAAGACAAAAATAGAGATGCAGCAGTCAAAATAGTGGTTTAATCTTAATCACTTTAGAAACAAACAAATATGTCAACAAAGAAAAACAAAATTTTATATATAGACAAAGCACATGCATCGAATGACAAAAAACGAAAAAAATAACATAGTACAATAGCACAATGGGGGATATGTAAATACCGAGCCACATCAAAAGGTTATACCAAAAAAGGATTAACAAAGGCAGGAAATGAGGTATTATCAACATAATGTTCGATTGGAAACATTATTCTTATATATTTGGTTAACACTTGTAACTTTATTCTTTTATTATAACTGATGACTTATTATGATATTTGCAAGCAGTAGACACCCTTGAATAAAAAAAAGAAAACCTGTTCACACAAAGGAATACAGAATGAATAACATCAACAAGACAATTATCCGATGAAGCAAAATTAATCTCATATAGGTATCTTCTTCAACGAGCAAAACCCATACTATATATTCATGTATAAAAAGCATCGGCACACAAAAAAAAATTAAACAAACAAAAATACAAATGGCGGATTACTGACAATAACCTTAACGGTACCAAGTTGTCTAGTGCTCATTTTGAAAATAAATGTTTCTTCAGTGATGCTCGAGGCCAATATATTTGTAAGTTTATAACTATTCAAAAACATAACTGAAGGATGCCTCAGGGTGTGCTGCATTGAAGAACTGTTGGTGCCCTTCTGCTGTTGTCTGTTCTATGGTCGGGTTGTTGTCTCTTTGACACATTCCGCATTTCCATTCTCAATTTTATTTTCAAAAATATACTAAACTATAATCCTGGTATCTTTGATAACAATATAAATTAAGAGCTTATATACCTAAATGGACAAAAAATTACAGCCAAATTCGGGCACGAAATCAGAGTCTTGCATGAGGGAGATATCTATATATTCCTTAATCTATTAAAATAATTGTTTTGGTTTTTTTTCTTCAATTTAACAGTTAATTCTAATAACACAGTTTTTGTTCATGTCTGTGTTGAATAAAACAAAACTATGTACGTATTATAAAATATTAAAAAAAGTCTATTGTCAAATATGCTGGTATTAATTTTTTGTACAATCAACATCCAATTTGCGTAAATAGTGAGTTCGATATTCAGATTTTATTAGCTTGAAAACATGGACAACTCAATTCAGAAAATATATATACATGTATATAGTTCACAGATTTTTTAGTATATCATTATGCAGTGTTTTGACCACACTGACCCAAGTAAGGAGCGGAATAGAAGCCTTCAACAATGTCAGTTTTGAAAAAAAAATATTTACACTAAATGCAATACAGTCCCTGACACTTGTAAGCGCCTGTCCGAAAGTAAGGATCTTGTAAAGAGTAAAATGACAAGAATACCGAACTTCTGAAAACTTCAAAACAGTAAGTCCCTAATCAAATGGCAAAATAAAAGGCTCAAACACATCAAACGAATGGATAACAACTGTCATATTCCCGACTTAATACGGGCATCCTTGTGTAGAAAATGATGCATAAAACCTGATTTTATACATGTAGCTATCCAAACCACTCAGTTTTTGACAGTCGCGTAAAAGCGACAACGATATGTGAACAAAACAACAGACATTATAGTCAAAAATGTAAAAAATGTAAAAATAAATTAGGGAAACATCAGTCAACATTGGCTTATGGTCTTAAATTTAGGTTTCCGCTGGCGGTCGCCATTTTCGCAATTTGCGAAAAAATAATAATTGTGGCGATAAAAATTCGTCATTTGCGAAAGAATTTGGCGAAAGAAATATATATAACGATTCATTTTCCTCCATCTTGTTTATTTACTTTTTTCGAGTTTCACGAACTTTACCCGATCAGACAATACTCGGAATTCACCTTGACCTCAAGGCCAAATGATTTGGACAGAAAATCAATAATCAGCTGATTGCATTTCATAGCTATCGATAACAAAGGACTAATTAATAAAGGTGTTGATTGAATTGTTTGACAAAATAATATGGTTAAATGTCTTCTGCTAAATGTCGCATACAGAATTTATTTACTACTTTGCGACGCACGTGTTTGAAGCAAACTTTTGACGTCTCCCTCCAGAAAGCTGTTGTTGTGACGAAAAATATTTAAAAGCAAGAAAAATCTCCGATTTATCCTTTGACTTTAATATAGGTAATTGATTAGGGAGATTACTTAAAAGTCGTTTAAGTGACACACGTGTTTCAAGCATAGTTTTACGTCTTAACTTTATCATTTACGATGGTCAAGAAAAGAAAACTGTCGTTATGACGAAATCTATCTAAAAGGTTGAGAACAACCCCTCGAATGAGAGTAACCCTTCAATGTAATGACTATACATGAAATGAGGGATTTATTTCGTATGATAAAAGCTTTTGTTTTGTTGTAAAAACCACTTCTCAGTACAAAAGGGCACATCAGTATTTTTCTTTTAAAGAAACTTTCCCTACGAACTATATACTGGTATTATATTATCAAAACATGTCCATTAATTTTGTTATATTCCAGGACTTATATCTTCTTTATTATTAAAAGTTAAGTGGCCCCCTCATTTAGAAAAAAATGTTTAAAATACAATGAATGTTTTTCCCTTTTAAGTTAAAAAAAAAATCTGTTGTTTTAAAGTAAATGCTTAGTGTTTATTCATTAAAATGTAGACTCTTAAATAAGTTTGAGAGAATAATCATAGACACAATGGAACAAAATAATCTTATTTAAGGGAAGGGGGGTTAGAAAAAAAGGTAAATTTTAAACGAAAAATATATTTATGTTACTTGGCGAAAAAAAGTAATAAAGTGGCGAAAAATATATTGTTTTGGCGAAAGAGGTGGCGAAAAAAATAATTGACCCAGGGGAAACCCTGGTCTTAATCAAAATAAAAACAAACAAATATGTCAGCAAAGTAAACTTTAAGGCATAAAGACAAAGCACATAAGCAAAAACGAAAGACAAAAATACAAAAAATTTCAATAGCATAATAACATAATGACAGGCTGTACACTTACTGAGCTACGACAAATGAATATTACAAAAGTAGAATTAACAGTAAAAGTATTAATTTACAACGACAATTAAAGATTAATATAACACGCTATAAACAAGATGGTATAAAACGACATCAGTACCTAGAATCTATACCTCAAGATCATCGTGCATTTCTAGTGAAGTTGATACAGTATATGTATGGTAAGTAGGTCAGTGGGTTCGTTTGAAGCTGAAAATTAAAGCAGCAATTGATACACAAATCAAGTCGTTTGTTTTCTCAGTGAAAATATTGAACATTTTTCATGTTTGGACCTTACTATAAATTGCGTAATGAGTTTTGCTGATTTTTGAAAGAAAAACAGTCATATACAGTTGTTAACTTCAAGATCTTA